>NW_028126401.1:600000-1131000 GCF_965194825.1 Balaenoptera physalus
GGGTGTGTTCCTTTTCTTATCCTAGTGTCTAAACTCTTCTCCATGGCTAGACCCCAAAATAATATTCCTTTACGTGCTAAGGGGTATCTAGAGAGTAGGATAGGTTTAATAACTACCCTAACCCTAATGCGTAAACTAACCCTAACCCCTACCCTAACCCTAACACGTAACCTAATCCTAACCCGTACCCTAAACGGAGCCCTAACCCTAACACTAACCCTAACCCTAACCCTAACCCATACCCTACGCCGTACCAGAACCCCTCCCCGAACCCGTACCCTAAGCCTAACCCCAAGCCTAACCCTAACCCTAGGCTACCCTTGACTGCTTCTGCCTCCAATAGATTTCCTAAGCACTAGTGTTTTAAAGAACAGCTTAAAAAGAGAATCCTAATGTGATTTCTTTATAATAGGTGTGTTCCTTATCTTATCCTAGTGTCTAAACTCTTCTCCATGGCTGGACCTCCAAATAGTATTCCTTTACGTGCTAAGGGGTATCTAGAGAGTGGGATAGGTTTAAAAACTACCCTAACACTAATGCGTACCCTAACCCTAACCCCTCCCCTAACCCTAACACGTAACCTAATCCTAACCCGTACCCTAAACGGAGCCCTAACCCTAACACTAACCCTAACACTAACCCTAACCCATACCCTACGCCGTACCCGAAGCCCTCCCCGAACCCGTACCCTAAGCCGTACCCTAAGCCTAACCCTAACCCTAGGCTACTCTTGACTGCTTCTGCCTCCAATAGATTTCCTAAGCACTAGTGTTTTAAGGAACAGCTTAAAAAGAGAATCCTAATGTGATTTCTTTATAATGGGTGTGTTCCTTATCTTATCCTAGTGTCTAAACTCTTCTCCATGGCTGGACCTCGAAATAATATTCCTTTACGTGCTAAGGGGTATCTAGAGAGTGGGATAGGTTTAAAAACTACCCTAACACTAATGCGTACCCTAACCCTAACCCCTCCCCTAACCCTAACACGTAACCTAATCCTAACCCGTACCCTAAACGGAGCCCTAACCCTAACACTAACCCTAACACTAACCCTAACCCATACCCTACGCCGTACCCGAAGCCCTCCCCGAACCCGTACCCTAAGCCGTACCCAAAGCCTAACCCTAACCCTAGGCTACTCTTGACTGCTTCTGCCTCCAATAGATTTCCTAAGCACTAGTGTTTTAAGGAACAGCTTAAAAAGAGAATCCTAATGTGATTTCTTTATAATGGGTGTGTTCCTTATCTTATCCTAGTGTCTAAACTCTTCTCCATGGCTGGACCTCGAAATAATATTCCTTTACGTGCTAAGGGGTATCTAGAGAGTGGGATAGGTTTAAAAACTACCCTAACACTAACGCGTACCCTAACCCGAACCCCTACCCTAACCCTAACACGTACCCTAATCCTAACCAATACCCTAAACCGAGCCCTAACCCTAACACTAACCCTAACCCTAACCCTAACCCATACCCTACGCCGTACCCGAAGCCCTCCCCGAACCCGTACCCTAAGCTGTACCCTAAGCCTAACCCTAAGCCTAACCTTAACCCTAGGCTACCCTTGACTGCTTCTGCCTCCAATAGATTTCCTAAGCACTAGTGTTTTAAGGAACAGCTTAAAAAGAGAATCCTAATGTGATTTCTTTATAATGGGTGTGTTCCATATCTTATCCTAGTGTCTAAACTCTTCTCCATGGCTGGACCCGCAAATAATATTCCTTTACGTGCTAAGGGGTATCTAGAGAGTGGGATAGGTTTAATAACTACCCTAACCCTAATGCGTAAACTAACCCTAACCCCTACCCTAACCCTAACACGTAACTTAATCCTAACCCGTACCCTAAACGGAGCCCTAACCCTAACACTAACCCTCACCCTAACCCTAACCCATACCCTATGCCGTACCAGAACCCCTCCCCGAACCCGTACCCTAAGCCTAACCCCAAGCCTAACCCTAACCCTAGGCTACCCTTGACTGCTTCTGCCTCCAATAGATTTCCTAAGCAGTAGTGTTTTAAGGAACAGCTTAAAAAGAGAATCCTAATGTGATTTCTTTATAATGGGTGTGTTCCTTATCTTATCCTAGTGTCTAAACTCTTCTCCATTGCTGGACCTCGAAATAATATTCCTTTACGTGCTAAGGGGTATCTAGAGAGTAAGATAGGTTTAAAAACTACCCTAACACTAACGCGTACCCTAACCCGAACCCCTACCCTAACCCTAACACGTACCCTAATCCTAACCAATACCCTAAACCGAGCCCTAACCCAAACACTAACCCTAACCCTAACCCTAACCCTAACCCATAGCCTAGGCCGTACCCGAAGCCCTCACCGAACGCGTACCCTAAGCCGTACCCTAAGCCTAACCCTAACCCTAGGCTACCCTTGACTGCTTCTGCCTCCAATAGATTTCCTAAGCACTAGTGTTTTAAGGAACAGCTTAAAAAGAGAATCCTAATGTGATTTCTTTATAATGGGTGTGTTGCTTATCTTATCCTAGTGTCAAAACTCTTCTCCATGGCTGGACCACCAAATAATATTCCTTTACGTGCTCAGGTGTATCTAGAGAGTGGGATAGGTTTAATAACTACCCTAACCCTAACGCGTACCCTAACCCTAACCCCTAGCCTAATCCTAACATGTACCCTAATCCTAACCCGTATCCTAAACTGAGCCCTAACCCTAACACTAACCCTAACCCTAACCCTAACCCTAACCCATACCCTACGCCATACCCGAACCCCTCCCCGAACCCGTACACTAAGCCGTACCATAAGCCTAACCCTAAGCCTAAACCTAACCCTAGGCTACCCTTGACTGCTTCTGCCTCCAATAGTTTTCCTAGGCACTAGTGTTTTAAGGAACAGCTTCAAAAGAGAATCCTAATGTGATTTCTTTATAATGGGTGTGTTCCTTATCTTATCCTAGTGTCTAAACTCTTCTCCATGGCTGGACCCCCAAATAATATTCCTTTACGTGCTAAGGGGTATCTAGAGAATGGGATAGGTTTAATAACTACCCTAACCCTAATGCGTAAACTAACCCTAACCCCTACCCTAACCCTAACACGTAACTTAATCCTAACCCGTACCCTAAACGGAGCCCTAACCCTAACACTAACCCTAACCCTAACCCTAACCCATACCCTACGCCGTACCAGAACCCCTCCCCGAACCCGTACCCTATGCCTAACCCCAAGCCTAACCCTAACCCTAGGCTACCCTTGACTGCTTCTGCCTCCAATAGATTTCCTAAGCACTAGTGTTTTAAGGAACAGCTTAAAAAGAGAATCCTAATGTGATTTCTTTATAATGGGTGTGTTCCTTATCTTATCCTGGTGTCTAAACTCTTCTCCATGCCTGGACCTCCAAATAGTATTCCTTTACGTGCTAAGGGGTATCTAGAGAGTGGGATAGGTTTAATAACTACCCTAACACTAATGCGTACCCTAACCCTAACCCCTACCCTAACGCTAACACGTAACCTAATCCTAACCCGTACCCTAAACGGAGCCCTAACCCTAACACTAACCCTAACCCTAACCCTAACCCATACCCTACGCCGTACCCGAAGCCCTCACCGAACCCGTACCCTAAGCCGTACCCTAAGCCGTACCCTAAGCCTAACCCTAACCCTAGGCTACCGTTGACTGCTTCTGCCTCCAATAGATTTCCTAAGCACTAGTGTTTTAAGGAACAGCTTAAAAAGAGAATCCTAATGTGATTTCTTTATAATGGGTGTGTTCCTTATCTTATCCTAGTGTCTAAACTCTTCTCCATGGCTGGACCTCGAAATAATATTCCTTTACGTGCTAAGGGGTATCTAGAGAGTGGGATAGGTTTAAAAACTACCCTAACACTAACGCGTACCCTAACCCGAACCCCTACCCTAACCCTAACACGCACCCTAATCCTAACAAATACCCTAAACCGAGCCCTAACCCTAACACTAACCCTAACCCTAACCCTAACCGATACCCTACGCAGTACCCGAAGCCCTCACCGAACCCGTACCCTAAGCCGTACCCTAAGCCGTACCCTAAGCCTAACCCTAACCCTAGGCTACCCTTGACTGCTTCTGCCTCCAATAGATTTCCTAAGCACAAGTGTTTTAAGGAACAGCTTAAAAAGAGAATCCTAATGTGATTTCTTTATAATGGGTGTGTTCCTTATCTTATCCTAGTGTCTAAACTCTTGTCCATGGCTGGACCTCGAAATAATATTCCTTTACGTGCTAAGGGGTATCTAGAGAGTGGGATAGGTTTAAAAACTACCCTAACACTAACGCGTACACTAACCCGAACCCCTACCCTAACCCTAACACGTACCCTAATCCTAAACCGTACCCTAAACCGAGCCCTAACCCTAACACTAACCCTAACCCTAACCCTAACCCTAACCCATACCCTACGCCGTACCCGAAGCCCTCCCCGAACCCGTACCCTAAGCCGTACCCTAAGCCTAACCCTAAGCCTAACCATAACCCTAGGCTACCCTTGACTGCTTCTGCCTCCAATAGAATTCCTAAGCACTAGTGTTTTAAGGAACAGCTTAAAAAGTGAATCCTAATGTGATTTCTTTAAAATGGGTGTGTTCCTTTTCTTATCCTAGTGTCTAAACTCTTCTCCATGGCTAGACCCCAAAATAATATTCCTTTACGTGCTAAGGGATATCTAGAGAGTAGGATAGGTTTAATAACTACCCTAACCCTAATGCGTAAACTAACCCTAACCCCTACCCTAACCCTAACACGTAACCTAATCCTAACCCGTACCCTAAACGGAGCCCTAACCCTAACACTAACCCTAACCCTAACCCTAACCCATACCCTACGCCGTACCAGAACCCCTCCCCGAACCCGTACCCTAAGCCTAACCCCAAGCCTAACCCTAACCCTAGGCTACCCTTGACTGCTTCTGCCTCCAATAGATTTCCTAAGCACTAGTGTTTTAAAGAACAGCTTAAAAAGAGAATCCTAATGTGATTTCTTTATAATAGGTGTGTTCCTTATCTTATCCTAGTGTCTAAACTCTTCTCCATGGCTGGACCTCCAAATAGTATTCCTTTACGTGCTAAGGGGTATCTAGAGAGTGGGATAGGTTTAAAAACTACCCTAACACTAATGCGTACCCTAACCCTAACCCCTCCCCTAACCCTAACACGTAACCTAATCCTAACCCGTACCCTAAACGGAGCCCTAACCCTAACACTAACCCTAACACTAACCCTAACCCATACCCTACGCCGTACCCGAAGCCCTCCCCGAACCCGTACCCTAAGCCGTACCCTAAGCCTAACCCTAACCCTAGGCTACTCTTGACTGCTTCTGCCTCCAATAGATTTCCTAAGCACTAGTGTTTTAAGGAACAGCTTAAAAAGAGAATCCTAATGTGATTTCTTTATAATGGGTGTGTTCCTTATCTTATCCTAGTGTCTAAACTCTTCTCCATGGCTGGACCTCGAAATAATATTCCTTTACGTGCTAAGGGGTATCTAGAGAGTGGGATAGGTTTAAAAACTACCCTAACACTAACGCGTACCCTAACCCGAACCCCTACCCTAACCCTAACACGTACCCTAATCCTAACCAATACCCTAAACCGAGCCCTAACCCTAACACTAACCCTAACCCTAACCCTAACCCATACCCTACGCCGTACCCGAAGCCCTCCCCGAACCCGTACCCTAAGCCGTACCCTAAGCCTAACCCTAAGCCTAACCTTAACCCTAGGCTACCCTTGACTGCTTCTGCCTCCAATAGATTTCCTAAGCACTAGTGTTTTAAGGAACAGCTTAAAAAGAGAATCCTAATGTGATTTCTTTATAATGGGTGTGTTCCATATCTTATCCTAGTGTCTAAACTCTTCTCCATGGCTGGACCCGCAAATAATATTCCTTTACGTGCTAAGGGGTATCTAGAGAGTGGGATAGGTTTAATAACTACCCTAACCCTAATGCGTAAACTAACCCTAACCCCTACCCTAACCCTAACACGTAACTTAATCCTAACCCGTACCCTAAACGGAGCCCTAACCCTAACACTAACCCTCACCCTAACCCTAACCCATACCCTACGCCGTACCAGAACCCCTCCCCGAACCCGTACCCTAAGCCTAACCCCAAGCCTAACCCTAACCCTAGGCTACCCTTGACTGCTTCTGCCTCCAATAGATTTCCTAAGCAGTAGTGTTTTAAGGAACAGCTTAAAAAGAGAATCCTAATGTGATTTCTTTATAATGGGTGTGTTCCTTATCTTATCCTAGTGTCTAAACTCTTCTCCATTGCTGGACCTCGAAATAATATTCCTTTACGTGCTAAGGGGTATCTAGAGAGTAAGATAGGTTTAAAAACTACCCTAACACTAACGCGTACCCTAACCCGAACCCCTACCCTAACCCTAACACGTACCCTAATCCTAACCAATACCCTAAACCGAGCCCTAACCCTAACACTAACCCTAACCCTAACCCTAACCCTAACCCATAGCCTACGCCGTACCCGAAGCCCTCCCCGAACCAATACCCTAAGCCGTACCCTAAGCCTAACCCTAAGCCTAACCATAACCCTAGGCTACCCTTGACTGCTTCTGCCTCCAATAGAATTCCTAAGCACTAGTGTTTTAAGGAACAGCTTAAAAAGTGAATCCTAATGTGATTTCTTTAAAATGGGTGTGTTCCTTATCTTATCCTAGTGTCTAAACTCTTCTCCATGGCTGGACCTCGAAATAATATTTCTTTACGTGCTAAGGGGTATCTATAGAGTGGGATAGGTTTAAAAACTACCCTAACACTAACGCGTACCCTAACCCGAACCCCTACCCTAACCCTAACACGTACCCTAATCCTAACAAATACCCTAAACCGAGCCCTAACCCTAACACTAACCCTAACCCTAACCCTAACCGATACCCTACGCAGTACCCGAAGCCCTCACCGAACCCGTACCCTAAGCCGTACCCTAAGCCTAACGCTAACCCTAGGCTACCCTTGACTGCTTCTGCCTCCAATAGATTTCCTAAGCACTAGTGTTTTAAGGAACAGCTTAAAAAGAGAATCCTAATGTGATTTCTTTATAATGGGTGTGTTCCTTATCTTATCCTAGTGTCAAAACTCTTCTCCATGGCTGGACCCCCAAATAATATTCCTTTACGTGCTCAGGTGTATCTAGAGAGTGGGATAGGTTTAATAACTACCCTAACCCTAACGCGTACCCTAACCCTAACCCATAGCCTAATCCTAACATGTACCCTAATCCTAACCCGTATCCTAAACTGAGCCCTAACCCTAACACTAACCCTAACCCTAACCCTAACCCATACCCTACGCCATACCCGAACCCCTCCCGGAACCCGTACCCTAAGCCGTACCCTAAGCCTAACCCTAAGCCTAAACCTAACCCTAGGCTACCCTTGACTGCTTCTGCCTCCAATAGTTTTCCTAGGCACTAGTGTTTTAAGGAACAGCTTAAAAAGAGAATCCTAATGTGATTTCTTTAAAATGGGTGTGTTCCTTATCTTATCCTAGTGTCTAAACTCTTCTCCATGGCTGGACCCCCAAATAATATTCCTTTACGTGCTAAGGGGTATCTAGAGAGTGGGATAGGTTTAATAACTACCCTAACCCTAATGCGTAAACTAACCCTAACCCCTACCCTAACCCTAACACGTAACTTAATCCTAACCCGTACCCTAAACGGAGCCCTAACCCTAACACTAACCCTAACCCTAACCCTAACCCATACCCTACGCCGTACCAGAACCCCTCCCCGAACCCGTACCCTATGCCTAACCCCAAGCCTAACCCTAACCCTAGGCTACCCTTGACTGCTTCTGCCTCCAATAGATTTCCTAAGCACTAGTGTTTTAAGGAACAGCTTAAAAAGAGAATCCTAATGTGATTTCTTTATAATGGGTGTGTTCCTTATCTTATCCTGGTGTCTAAACTCTTCTCCATGCCTGGACCTCCAAATAGTATTCCTTTACGTGCTAAGGGGTATCTAGAGAGTGGGATAGGTTTAATAACTACCCTAACACTAATGCGTACCCTAACCCTAACCCCTACCCTAACGCTAACACGTAACCTAATCCAAACCCGTACCCTAAACGGAGCCCTAACCCTAACACTAACCCTAACCCTAACCCTAACCCATACCCTACGCCGTACCCGAAGCCCTCACCGAACCCGTACCCTAAGCCGTACCCTAAGCCGTACCCTAAGCCTAACCCTAACCCTAGGCTACCGTTGACTGCTTCTGCCTCCAATAGATTTCCTAAGCACTAGTGTTTTAAGGAACAGCTTAAAAAGAGAATCCTAATGTGATTTCTTTATAATGGGTGTGTTCCTTATCTTATCCTAGTGTCTAAACTCTTCTCCATGGCTGGACCTCGAAATAATATTCCTTTACGTGCTAAGGGGTATCTAGAGAGTGGGATAGGTTTAAAAACTACCCTAACACTAACGCGTACCCTAACCCGAACCCCTACCCTAACCCTAACACGCACCCTAATCCTAACAAATACCCTAAACCGAGCCCTAACCCTAACACTAACCCTAACCCTAACCCTAACCGATACCCTACGCAGTACCCGAAGCCCTCACCGAACCCGTACCCTAAGCCGTACCCTAAGCCGTACCCTAAGCCTAACCCTAACCCTAGGCTACCCTTGACTGCTTCTGCCTCCAATAGATTTCCTAAGCACTAGTGTTTTAAGGAACAGCTTAAAAAGAGAATCCTAATGTGATTTCTTTATAATGGGTGTGTTCCTTATCTTATCCTAGTGTCTAAACTCTTGTCCATGGCTGGACCTCGAAATAATATTCCTTTACGTGCTAAGGGGTATCTAGAGAGTGGGATAGGTTTAAAAACTACCCTAACACTAACGCGTACCCTAACCCGAACCCCTACCCTAACCCTAACACGTACCCTAATCCTAAACCGTACCCTAAACCGAGCCCTAACCCTAACACTAACCCTAACCCTAACCCTAACCCTAACCCATACCCTACGCCGTACCCGAAGCCCTCCCCGAACCCGTACCCTAAGCCGTACCCTAAGCCTAACCCTAAGCCTAACCATAACCCTAGGCTACCCTTGACTGCTTCTGCCTCCAATAGAATTCCTAAGCACTAGTGTTTTAAGGAACAGCTTAAAAAGTGAATCCTAATGTGATTTCTTTAAAATGGGTGTGTTCCTTATCTTATCCTAGTGTCTAAACTCTTCTCCATGGCTAGACCCCAAAATAATATTCCTTTACGTGCTAAGGGGTATCTAGAGAGTAGGATAGGTTTAATAACTACCCTAACCCTAATGCGTAAACTAACCCTAACCCCTTCCCTAACCCTAACACGTAACCTAATCCTAACCCGTACCCTAAACGGAGCCCTAACCCTAACACTAACCCTAACCCTAACCCTAACCCATACCCTACGCCGTACCAGAACCCCTCCCCGAACCCGTACCCTAAACCTAACCCCAAGCCTAACCCTAACCCTAGGCTACCCTTGACTGCTTCTGCCTCCAATAGATTTCCTAAGCACTAGTGTTTTAAAGAACAGCTTAAAAAGAGAATCCTAATGTGATTTCTTTATAATAGGTGTGTTCCTTATCTTATCCTAGTGTCTAAACTCTTCTCCATGGCTGGACCTCCAAATAGTATTCCTTTACGTGCTAAGGGGTATCTAGAGAGTGGGATAGGTTTAAAAACTACCCTAACACTAATGCGTACCCTAACCCTAACCCCTCCCCTAACACTAACACGTAACCTAATCCTAACCCGTACCCTAAACGGAGCCCTAACCCTAACACTAACCCTAACACTAACCCTAACCCATACCCTACGCCGTACCCGAAGCCCTCCCCGAACCCGTACCCTAAGCCGTACCCTAAGCCTAACCCTAACCCTAGGCTACTCTTGACTGCTTCTGCCTCCAATAGATTTCCTAAGCACTAGTGTTTTAAGGAACAGCTTAAAAAGAGAATCCTAATGTGATTTCTTTATACTGGGTGTGTTCCTTATCTTATCCTAGTGTCTAAACTCTTCTCCATGGCTGGACCCGCAAATAATATTCCTTTACGTGCTAAGGGGTATCTAGAGAGTGGGATAGGTTTAATAACTACCCTAACCCTAATGCGTAAACTAACCCTAACCCCTACCCTAACCCTAACACGTAACTTAATCCTAACCCGTACCCTAAACGGAGCCCTAACCCTAACACTAACCCTCACCCTAACCCTAACCCATACCCTACGCCGTACCAGAACCCCTCCCCGAACCCGTACCCTAAGCCTAACCCCAAGCCTAACCCTAACCCTAGGCTACCCTTGACTGCTTCTGCCTCCAATAGATTTCCTAAGCAGTAGTGTTTTAAGGAACAGCTTAAAAAGAGAATCCTAATGTGATTTCTTTATAATGGGTGTGTTCCTTATCTTATCCTAGTGTCTAAACTCTTCTCCATTGCTGGACCTCGAAATAATATTCCTTTACGTGCTAAGGGGTATCTAGAGAGTAAGATAGGTTTAAAAACTACCCTAACACTAACGCGTACCCTAACCCGAACCCCTACCCTAACCCTAACACGTACCCTAATCCTAACCAATACCCTAAACCGAGCCCTAACCCTAACACTAACCCTAACCCTAACCCTAACCCTAACCCATAGCCTACGCCGTACCCGAAGCCCTCCCCGAACCAATACCCTAAGCCGTACCCTAAGCCTAACCCTAAGCCTAACCATAACCCTAGGCTACCCTTGACTGCTTCTGCCTCCAATAGAATTCCTAAGCACTAGTGTTTTAAGGAACAGCTTAAAAAGTGAATCCTAATGTGATTTCTTTAAAATGGGTGTGTTCCTTATCTTATCCTAGTGTCTAAACTCTTCTCCATGGCTGGACCTCGAAATAATATTCCTTTACGTGCTAAGGGGTATCTATAGAGTGGGATAGGTTTAAAAACTACCCTAACACTAACGCGTACCCTAACCCGAACCCCTACCCTAACCCTAACACGTACCCTAATCCTAACAAATACCCTAAACCGAGCCCTAACCCTAACACTAACCCTAACCCTAACCCTAACCGATACCCTACGCAGTACCCGAAGCCCTCACCGAACCCGTACCCTAAGCCGTACCCTAAGCCTAACGCTAACCCTAGGCTACCCTTGACTGCTTCTGCCTCCAATAGATTTCCTAAGCACTAGTGTTTTAAGGAACAGCTTAAAAAGAGAATCCTAATGTGATTTCTTTATAATGGGTGTGTTCCTTATCTTATCCTAGTGTCAAAACTCTTCTCCATGGCTGGACCCCCAAATAATATTCCTTTACGTGCTCAGGTGTATCTAGAGAGTGGGATAGGTTTAATAACTACCCTAACCCTAACGCGTACCCTAACCCTAACCCATAGCCTAATCCTAACATGTACCCTAATCCTAACCCGTATCCTAAACTGAGCCCTAACCCTAACACTAACCCTAACCCTAACCCTAACCCATACCCTACGCCATACCCGAACCCCTCCCCGAACCCGTACCCTAAGCCGTACCCTAAGCCTAACCCTAAGCCTAAACCTAACCCTAGGCTACCCTTGACTGCTTCTGCCTCCAATAGTTTTCCTAGGCACTAGTGTTTTAAGGAACAGCTTAAAAAGAGAATCCTAATGTGATTTCTTTAAAATGGGTGTGTTCCTTATCTTATCCTAGTGTCTAAACTCTTCTCCATGGCTGGACCCCCAAATAATATTCCTTTACGTGCTAAGGGGTATCTAGAGAGTGGGATAGGTTTAATAACTACCCTAACCCTAATGCGTAAACTAACCCTAACCCCTACCCTAACCCTAACACGTAACTTAATCCTAACCCGTACCCTAAACGGAGCCCTAACCCTAACACTAACCCTAACCCTAACCCTAACCCATACCCTACGCCGTACCAGAACCCCTCCCCGAACCCGTACCCTATGCCTAACCCCAAGCCTAACCCTAACCCTAGGCTACCCTTGACTGCTTCTGCCTCCAATAGATTTCCTAAGCACTAGTGTTTTAAGGAACAGCTTAAAAAGAGAATCCTAATGTGATTTCTTTATAATGGGTGTGTTCCTTATCTTATCCTGGTGTCTAAACTCTTCTCCATGCCTGGACCTCCAAATAGTATTCCTTTACGTGCTAAGGGGTATCTAGAGAGTGGGATAGGTTTAATAACTACCCTAACACTAATGCGTACCCTAACCCTAACCCCTACCCTAACGCTAACACGTAACCTAATCCAAACCCGTACCCTAAACGGAGCCCTAACCCTAACACTAACCCTAACCCTAACCCTAACCCATACCCTACGCCGTACCCGAAGCCCTCACCGAACCCGTACCCTAAGCCGTACCCTAAGCCGTACCCTAAGCCTAACCCTAACCCTAGGCTACCGTTGACTGCTTCTGCCTCCAATAGATTTCCTAAGCACTAGTGTTTTAAGGAACAGCTTAAAAAGAGAATCCTAATGTGATTTCTTTATAATGGGTGTGTTCCTTATCTTATCCTAGTGTCTAAACTCTTCTCCATGGCTGGACCTCGAAATAATATTCCTTTACGTGCTAAGGGGTATCTAGAGAGTGGGATAGGTTTAAAAACTACCCTAACACTAACGCGTACCCTAACCCGAACCCCTACCCTAACCCTAACACGCACCCTAATCCTAACAAATACCCTAAACCGAGCCCTAACCCTAACACTAACCCTAACCCTAACCCTAACCGATACCCTACGCAGTACCCGAAGCCCTCACCGAACCCGTACCCTAAGCCGTACCCTAAGCCGTACCCTAAGCCTAACCCTAACCCTAGGCTACCCTTGACTGCTTCTGCCTCCAATAGATTTCCTAAGCACTAGTGTTTTAAGGAACAGCTTAAAAAGAGAATCCTAATGTGATTTCTTTATAATGGGTGTGTTCCTTATCTTATCCTAGTGTCTAAACTCTTGTCCATGGCTGGACCTCGAAATAATATTCCTTTACGTGCTAAGGGGTATCTAGAGAGTGGGATAGGTTTAAAAACTACCCTAACACTAACGCGTACCCTAACCCGAACCCCTACCCTAACCCTAACACGTACCCTAATCCTAAACCGTACCCTAAACCGAGCCCTAACCCTAACACTAACCCTAACCCTAACCCTAACCCTAACCCATACCCTACGCCGTACCCGAAGCCCTCCCCGAACCCGTACCCTAAGCCGTACCCTAAGCCTAACCCTAAGCCTAACCATAACCCTAGGCTACCCTTGACTGCTTCTGCCTCCAATAGAATTCCTAAGCACTAGTGTTTTAAGGAACAGCTTAAAAAGTGAATCCTAATGTGATTTCTTTAAAATGGGTGTGTTCCTTATCTTATCCTAGTGTCTAAACTCTTCTCCATGGCTAGACCCCAAAATAATATTCCTTTACGTGCTAAGGGGTATCTAGAGAGTAGGATAGGTTTAATAACTACCCTAACCCTAATGCGTAAACTAACCCTAACCCCTTCCCTAACCCTAACACGTAACCTATTCCTAACCCGTACCCTAAACGGAGCCCTAACCCTAACACTAACCCTAACCCTAACCCTAACCCATACCCTACGCCGTACCAGAACCCCTCCCCGAACCCGTACCCTAAGCCTAACCCCAAGCCTAACCCTAACCCTAGGCTACCCTTGACTGCTTCTGCCTCCAATAGATTTCCTAAGCACTAGTGTTTTAAAGAACAGCTTAAAAAGAGAATCCTAATGTGATTTCTTTATAATAGGTGTGTTCCTTATCTTATCCTAGTGTCTAAACTCTTCTCCATGGCTGGACCTCCAAATAGTATTCCTTTACGTGCTAAGGGGTATCTAGAGAGTGGGATAGGTTTAAAAACTACCCTAACACTAATGCGTACCCTAACCCTAACCCCTCCCCTAACACTAACACGTAACCTAATCCTAACCCGTACCCTAAACGGAGCCCTAACCCTAACACTAACCCTAACCCTAACCCTAACCCATACCCTACGCCGTACCAGAACCCCTCCCCGAACCCGTACCCTAAGCCGTACCCTAAGCCTAACCCTAACCCTAGGCTACTCTTGACTGCTTCTGCCTCCAATAGATTTCCTAAGCACTAGTGTTTTAAGGAACAGCTTAAAAAGAGAATCCTAATGTGATTTCTTTATACTGGGTGTGTTCCTTATCTTATCCTAGTGTCTAAACTCTTCTCCATGGCTGGACCCGCAAATAATATTCCTTTACGTGCTAAGGGGTATCTAGAGAGTGGGATAGGTTTAATAACTACCCTAACCCTAATGCGTAAACTAACCCTAACCCCTACCCTAACCCTAACACGTAACTTAATCCTAACCCGTACCCTAAACGGAGCCCTAACCCTAACACTAACCCTCACCCTAACCCTAACCCATACCCTACGCCGTACCAGAACCCCTCCCCGAACCCGTACCCTAAGCCTAACCCCAAGCCTAACCCTAACCCTAGGCTACCCTTGACTGCTTCTGCCTCCAATAGATTTCCTAAGCAGTAGTGTTTTAAGGAACAGCTTAAAAAGAGAATCCTAATGTGATTTCTTTATAATGGGTGTGTTCCTTATCTTATCCTAGTGTCTAAACTCTTCTCCATTGCTGGACCTCGAAATAATATTCCTTTACGTGCTAAGGGGTATCTAGAGAGTAAGATAGGTTTAAAAACTACCCTAACACTAACGCGTACCCTAACCCGAACCCCTACCCTAACCCTAACACGTACCCTAATCCTAACCAATACCCTAAACCGAGCCCTAACCCTAACACTAACCCTAACCCTAACCCTAACCCTAACCCATAGCCTACGCCGTACCCGAAGCCCTCCCCGAACCAATACCCTAAGCCGTACCCTAAGCCTAACCCTAAGCCTAACCATAACCCTAGGCTACCCTTGACTGCTTCTGCCTCCAATAGAATTCCTAAGCACTAGTGTTTTAAGGAACAGCTTAAAAAGTGAATCCTAATGTGATTTCTTTAAAATGGGTGTGTTCCTTATCTTATCCTAGTGTCTAAACTCTTCTCCATGGCTGGACCTCGAAATAATATTCCTTTACGTGCTAAGGGGTATCTATAGAGTGGGATAGGTTTAAAAACTACCCTAACACTAACGCGTACCCTAACCCGAACCCCTACCCTAACCCTAACACGTACCCTAATCCTAACAAATACCCTAAACCGAGCCCTAACCCTAACACTAACCCTAACCCTAACCCTAACCGATACCCTACGCAGTACCCGAAGCCCTCACCGAACCCGTACCCTAAGCCGTACCCTAAGCCTAACGCTAACCCTAGGCTACCCTTGACTGCTTCTGCCTCCAATAGATTTCCTAAGCACTAGTGTTTTAAGGAACAGCTTAAAAAGAGAATCCTAATGTGATTTCTTTATAATGGGTGTGTTCCTTATCTTATCCTAGTGTCAAAACTCTTCTCCATGGCTGGACCCCCAAATAATATTCCTTTACGTGCTCAGGTGTATCTAGAGAGTGGGATAGGTTTAATAACTACCCTAACCCTAACGCGTACCCTAACCCTAACCCATAGCCTAATCCTAACATGTACCCTAATCCTAACCCGTATCCTAAACTGAGCCCTAACCCTAACACTAACCCTAACCCTAACCCTAACCCATACCCTACGCCATACCCGAACCCCTCCCCGAACCCGTACCCTAAGCCGTACCCTAAGCCTAACCCTAAGCCTAAACCTAACCCTAGGCTACCCTTGACTGCTTCTGCCTCCAATAGTTTTCCTAGGCACTAGTGTTTTAAGGAACAGCTTAAAAAGAGAATCCTAATGTGATTTCTTTAAAATGGGTGTGTTCCTTATCTTATCCTAGTGTCTAAACTCTTCTCCATGGCTGGACCCCCAAATAATATTCCTTTACGTGCTAAGGGGTATCTAGAGAGTGGGATAGGTTTAATAACTACCCTAACCCTAATGCGTAAACTAACCCTAACCCCTACCCTAACCCTAACACGTAACTTAATCCTAACCCGTACCCTAAACGGAGCCCTAACCCTAACACTAACCCTAACCCTAACCCTAACCCATACCCTACGCCGTACCAGAACCCCTCCCCGAACCCGTACCCTATGCCTAACCCCAAGCCTAACCCTAACCCTAGGCTACCCTTGACTGCTTCTGCCTCCAATAGATTTCCTAAGCACTAGTGTTTTAAGGAACAGCTTAAAAAGAGAATCCTAATGTGATTTCTTTATAATGGGTGTGTTCCTTATCTTATCCTGGTGTCTAAACTCTTCTCCATGCCTGGACCTCCAAATAGTATTCCTTTACGTGCTAAGGGGTATCTAGAGAGTGGGATAGGTTTAATAACTACCCTAACACTAATGCGTACCCTAACCCTAACCCCTACCCTAACGCTAACACGTAACCTAATCCAAACCCGTACCCTAAACGGAGCCCTAACCCTAACACTAACCCTAACCCTAACCCTAACCCATACCCTACGCCGTACCCGAAGCCCTCACCGAACCCGTACCCTAAGCCGTACCCTAAGCCGTACCCTAAGCCTAACCCTAACCCTAGGCTACCGTTGACTGCTTCTGCCTCCAATAGATTTCCTAAGCACTAGTGTTTTAAGGAACAGCTTAAAAAGAGAATCCTAATGTGATTTCTTTATAATGGGTGTGTTCCTTATCTTATCCTAGTGTCTAAACTCTTCTCCATGGCTGGACCTCGAAATAATATTCCTTTACGTGCTAAGGGGTATCTAGAGAGTGGGATAGGTTTAAAAACTACCCTAACACTAACGCGTACCCTAACCCGAACCCCTACCCTAACCCTAACACGCACCCTAATCCTAACAAATACCCTAAACCGAGCCCTAACCCTAACACTAACCCTAACCCTAACCCTAACCGATACCCTACGCAGTACCCGAAGCCCTCACCGAACCCGTACCCTAAGCCGTACCCTAAGCCGTACCCTAAGCCTAACCCTAACCCTAGGCTACCCTTGACTGCTTCTGACTCCAATAGATTTCCTAAGCACTAGTGTTTTAAGGAACAGCTTAAAAAGAGAATCCTAATGTGATTTCTTTATAATGGGTGTGTTCCTTATCTTATCCTAGTGTCTAAACTCTTGTCCATGGCTGTACCTCGAAATAATATTCCTTTACGTGCTAAGGGGTATCTAGAGAGTGGGATAGGTTTAAAAACTACCCTAACACTAACGCGTACCCTAACCCGAACCCCTACCCTAACCCTAACACGTACCCTAATCCTAAACCGTACCCTAAACCGAGCCCTAACCCTAACACTAACCCTAACCCTAACCCTAACCCTAACCCATACCCTACGCCGTACCCGAAGCCCTCCCCGAACCCGTACCCTAAGCCGTACCCTAAGCCTAACCCTAAGCCTAACCATAACCCTAG
Organism: Balaenoptera physalus; assembly: GCF_965194825.1. Taxonomy (NCBI): domain Eukaryota; kingdom Metazoa; phylum Chordata; class Mammalia; order Artiodactyla; family Balaenopteridae; genus Balaenoptera; species Balaenoptera physalus. The sequence continues at coordinate 617,430 of NW_028126401.1, forward strand.
GCTACCCTTGACTGCTTCTGCCTCCAATAGAATTCCTAAGCACTAGTGTTTTAAGGAACAGCTTAAAAAGTGAATCCTAATGTGATTTCTTTAAAATGGGTGTGTTCCTTATCTTATCCTAGTGTCTAAACTCTTCTCCATGGCTAGACCCCAAAATAATATTCCTTTACGTGCTAAGGGGTATCTAGAGAGTAGGATAGGTTTAATAACTACCCTAACCCTAATGCGTAAACTAACCCTAACCCCTTCCCTAACCCTAACACGTAACCTATTCCTAACCCGTACCCTAAACGGAGCCCTAACCCTAACACTAACCCTAACCCTAACCCTAACCCATACCCTACGCCGTACCAGAACCCCTCCCCGAACCCGTACCCTAAGCCTAACCCCAAGCCTAACCCTAACCCTAGGCTACCCTTGACTGCTTCTGCCTCCAATAGATTTCCTAAGCACTAGTGTTTTAAAGAACAGCTTAAAAAGAGAATCCTAATGTGATTTCTTTATAATAGGTGTGTTCCTTATCTTATCCTAGTGTCTAAACTCTTCTCCATGGCTGGACCTCCAAATAGTATTCCTTTACGTGCTAAGGGGTATCTAGAGAGTGGGATAGGTTTAAAAACTACCCTAACACTAATGCGTACCCTAACCCTAACCCCTCCCCTAACACTAACACGTAACCTAATCCTAACCCGTACCCTAAACGGAGCCCTAACCCTAACACTAACCCTAACCCTAACCCTAACCCATACCCTACGCCGTACCAGAACCCCTCCCCGAACCCGTACCCTAAGCCGTACCCTAAGCCTAACCCTAACCCTAGGCTACTCTTGACTGCTTCTGCCTCCAATAGATTTCCTAAGCACTAGTGTTTTAAGGAACAGCTTAAAAAGAGAATCCTAATGTGATTTCTTTATACTGGGTGTGTTCCTTATCTTATCCTAGTGTCTAAACTCTTCTCCATGGCTGGACCTCGAAATAATATTCCTTTACGTGCTAAGGGGTATCTAGAGAGTGGGATAGGTTTAAAAACTACCCTAACACTAACGCGTACCCTAACCCGAACCCCTACCCTAACCCTAACACGTACCCTTATCCTAACCAATACCCTAAACCGAGCCCTAACCCTAACACTAACCCTAACCCTAACCCTAACCCATACCCTACGCCGTACCCGAAGCCCTCCCCGAACCCGTACCCTAAGCCGTACCCTAAGCCTAACCTTAACCCTAGGCTACCCTTGACTGCTTCTGCCTCCAATAGATTTCCTAAGCACTAGTGTTTTAAGGAACAGCTTAAAAAGAGAATCCTAATGTGATTTCTTTATAATGGGTGTGTTCCATATCTTATCCTAGTGTCTAAACTCTTATCCATGGCTGGACCCGCAAATAATATTCCTTTACGTGCTAAGGGGTATCTAGAGAGTGGGATAGGTTTAATAACTACCCTAACCCTAATGCGTAAACTAACCCTAACCCCTACCCTAACCCTAACACGTAACTTAATCCTAACCCGTACCCTAAACGGAGCCCTAACCCTAACACTAACCCTCACCCTAACCCTAACCCATACCCTACGCCGTACCAGAACCCCTCCCCGAACCCGTACCCTAAGCCTAACCCCAAGCCTAACCCTAACCCTAGGCTACCCTTGACTGCTTCTGCCTCCAATAGATTTCCTAAGCAGTAGTGTTTTAAGGAACAGCTTAAAAAGAGAATCCTAATGTGATTTCTTTATAATGGGTGTGTTCCTTATCTTATCCTAGTGTCTAAACTCTTCTCCATTGCTGGACCTCGAAATAATATTCCTTTACGTGCTAAGGGGTATCTAGAGAGTAAGATAGGTTTAAAAACTACCCTAACACTAACGCGTACCCTAACCCGAACCCCTACCCTAACCCTAACACGTACCCTAATCCTAACCAATACCCTAAACCGAGCCCTAACCCTAACACTAACCCTAACCCTAACCCTAACCCTAACCCATAGCCTACGCCGTACCCGAAGCCCTCCCCGAACCAATACCCTAAGCCGTACCCTAAGCCTAACCCTAAGCCTAACCATAACCCTAGGCTACCCTTGACTGCTTCTGCCTCCAATAGAATTCCTGAGCACTAGTGTTTTAAGGAACAGCTTAAAAAGTGAATCCTAATGTGATTTCTTTAAAATGGGTGTGTTCCTTATCTTATCCTAGTGTCTAAACTCTTCTCCATGGCTGGACCTCGAAATAATATTCCTTTACGTGCTAAGGGGTATCTATAGAGTGGGATAGGTTTAAAAACTACCCTAACACTAACGCGTACCCTAACCCGAACCCCTACCCTAACCCTAACACGTACCCTAATCCTAACAAATACCCTAAACCGAGCCCTAACCCTAACACTAACCCTAACCCTAACCCTAACCGATACCCTACGCAGTACCCGAAGCCCTCACCGAACCCGTACCCTAAGCCGTACCCTAAGCGTAACCCTAACCCTAGGCTACCCTTGACTGCTTCTGCCTCCAATAGATTTCCTAAGCACTAGTGTTTTAAGGAACAGCTTAAAAAGAGAATCCTAATGTGATTTCTTTATAATGGGTGTGTTCCTTATCTTATCCTAGTGTCAAAACTCTTCTCCATGGCTGGACCCCCAAATAATATTCCTTTACGTGCTCAGGTGTATCTAGAGAGTGGGATAGGTTTAATAACTACCCTAACCCTAACGCGTACCCTAACCCTAACCCATAGCCTAATCCTAACATGTACCCTAATCCTAACCCGTATCCTAAACTGAGCCCTAACCCTAACACTAACCCTAACCCTAACCCTAAACCATACCCTACGCCATACCCGAACCCCTCCCCGAACCCGTACCCTAAGCCGTACCCTAAGCCTAACCCTAAGCCTAAACCTAACCCTAGGCTACCCTTGACTGCTTCTGCCTCCAATAGTTTTCCTAGGCACTAGTGTTTTAAGGAACAGCTTAAAAAGAGAATCCTAATGTGATTTCTTTAAAATGGGTGTGTTCCTTATCTTATCCTAGTGTCTAAACTCTTCTCCATGGCTGGACCCCCAAATAATATTCCTTTACGTGCTAAGGGGTATCTAGAGAGTGGGATAGGTTTAATAACTACCCTAACCCTAATGCGTAAACTAACCCTAACCCCTACCCTAACCCTAACACGTAACTTAATCCTAACCCGTACCCTAAACGGAGCCCTAACCCTAACACTAACCCTAACCCTAACCCTAACCCATACCCTACGCCGTACCAGAACCCCTCCCCGAACCCGTACCCTATGCCTAACCCCAAGCCTAACCCTAACCCTAGGCTACCCTTGACTGCTTCTGCCTCCAATAGATTTCCTAAGCACTAGTGTTTTAAGGAACAGCTTAAAAAGTGAATCCTAATGTGATTTCTTTAAAATGGGTGTGTTCCTTATCTTATCCTAGTCTCTAAACTCTTCTCCATGGCTGGACCTCGAAATAATATTCCTTTACGTGCTAAGGGGTATCTATAGAGTGGGATAGGTTTAAAAACTACCCTAACACTAACGCGTACCCTAACCCGAACCCCTACCCTAACCCTAACACGTACCCTAATCCTAACAAATACCCTAAACCGAGCCCTAACCCTAACACTAACCCTAACCCTAACCCTAACCGATACCCTACGCAGTACCCGAAGCCCTCACCGAACCCGTACCCTAAGCCGTACCCTAAGCCTAACGCTAACCCTAGGCTACCCTTGACTGCTTCTGCCTCCAATAGATTTCCTAAGCACTAGTGTTTTAAGGAACAGCTTAAAAAGAGAATCCTAATGTGATTTCTTTATAATGGGTGTGTTCCTTATCTTATCCTAGTGTCAAAACTCTTCTCCATGGCTGGACCCCCAAATAATATTCCTTTACGTGCTCAGGTGTATCTAGAGAGTGGGATAGGTTTAATAACTACCCTAACCCTAACGCGTACCCTAACCCTAACCCATAGCCTAATCCTAACATGTACCCTAATCCTAACCCGTATCCTAAACTGAGCCCTAACCCTAACACTAACCCTAACCCTAACCCTAACCCATACCCTACGCCATACCCGAACCCCTCCCCGAACCCGTACCCTAAGCCGTACCCTAAGCCTAACCCTAAGCCTAAACCTAACCCTAGGCTACCCTTGACTGCTTCTGCCTCCAATAGTTTTCCTAGGCACTAGTGTTTTAAGGAACAGCTTAAAAAGAGAATCCTAATGTGATTTCTTTAAAATGGGTGTGTTCCTTATCTTATCCTAGTGTCTAAACTCTTCTCCATGGCTGGACCCCCAAATAATATTCCTTTACGTGCTAAGGGGTATCTAGAGAGTGGGATAGGTTTAATAACTACCCTAACCCTAATGCGTAAACTAACCCTAACCCCTACCCTAACCCTAACACGTAACTTAATCCTAACCCGTACCCTAAACGGAGCCCTAACCCTAACACTAACCCTAACCCTAACCCTAACCCATACCCTACGCCGTACCAGAACCCCTCCCCGAACCCGTACCCTATGCCTAACCCCAAGCCTAACCCTAACCCTAGGCTACCCTTGACTGCTTCTGCCTCCAATAGATTTCCTAAGCACTAGTGTTTTAAGGAACAGCTTAAAAAGAGAATCCTAATGTGATTTCTTTATAATGGGTGTGTTCCTTATCTTATCCTGGTGTCTAAACTCTTCTCCATGCCTGGACCTCCAAATAGTATTCCTTTACGTGCTAAGGGGTATCTAGAGAGTGGGATAGGTTTAATAACTACCCTAACACTAATGCGTACCCTAACCCTAACCCCTACCCTAACGCTAACACGTAACCTAATCCAAACCCGTACCCTAAACGGAGCCCTAACCCTAACACTAACCCTAACCCTAACCCTAACCCATACCCTACGCCGTACCCGAAGCCCTCACCGAACCCGTACCCTAAGCCGTACCCTAAGCCGTACCCTAAGCCTAACCCTAACCCTAGGCTACCGTTGACTGCTTCTGCCTCCAATAGATTTCCTAAGCACTAGTGTTTTAAGGAACAGCTTAAAAAGAGAATCCTAATGTGATTTCTTTATAATGGGTGTGTTCCTTATCTTATCCTAGTGTCTAAACTCTTCTCCATGGCTGGACCTCGAAATAATATTCCTTTACGTGCTAAGGGGTATCTAGAGAGTGGGATAGGTTTAAAAACTACCCTAACACTAACGCGTACCCTAACCCGAACCCCTACCCTAACCCTAACACGCACCCTAATCCTAACAAATACCCTAAACCGAGCCCTAACCCTAACACTAACCCTAACCCTAACCCTAACCGATACCCTACGCAGTACCCGAAGCCCTCACCGAACCCGTACCCTAAGCCGTACCCTAAGCCGTACCCTAAGCCTAACCCTAACCCTAGGCTACCCTTGACTGCTTCTGACTCCAATAGATTTCCTAAGCACTAGTGTTTTAAGGAACAGCTTAAAAAGAGAATCCTAATGTGATTTCTTTATAATGGGTGTGTTCCTTATCTTATCCTAGTGTCTAAACTCTTGTCCATGGCTGTACCTCGAAATAATATTCCTTTACGTGCTAAGGGGTATCTAGAGAGTGGGATAGGTTTAAAAACTACCCTAACACTAACGCGTACCCTAACCCGAACCCCTACCCTAACCCTAACACGTACCCTAATCCTAAACCGTACCCTAAACCGAGCCCTAACCCTAACACTAACCCTAACCCTAACCCTAACCCTAACCCATACCCTACGCCGTACCCGAAGCCCTCCCCGAACCCGTACCCTAAGCCGTACCCTAAGCCTAACCCTAAGCCTAACCATAACCCTAGGCTACCCTTGACTGCTTCTGCCTCCAATAGAATTCCTAAGCACTAGTGTTTTAAGGAACAGCTTAAAAAGTGAATCCTAATGTGATTTCTTTAAAATGGGTGTGTTCCTTATCTTATCCTAGTGTCTAAACTCTTCTCCATGGCTAGACCCCAAAATAATATTCCTTTACGTGCTAAGGGGTATCTAGAGAGTAGGATAGGTTTAATAACTACCCTAACCCTAATGCGTAAACTAACCCTAACCCCTTCCCTAACCCTAACACGTAACCTATTCCTAACCCGTACCCTAAACGGAGCCCTAACCCTAACACTAACCCTAACCCTAACCCTAACCCATACCCTACGCCGTACCAGAACCCCTCCCCGAACCCGTACCCTAAGCCTAACCCCAAGCCTAACCCTAACCCTAGGCTACCCTTGACTGCTTCTGCCTCCAATAGATTTCCTAAGCACTAGTGTTTTAAAGAACAGCTTAAAAAGAGAATCCTAATGTGATTTCTTTATAATAGGTGTGTTCCTTATCTTATCCTAGTGTCTAAACTCTTCTCCATGGCTGGACCTCCAAATAGTATTCCTTTACGTGCTAAGGGGTATCTAGAGAGTGGGATAGGTTTAAAAACTACCCTAACACTAATGCGTACCCTAACCCTAACCCCTCCCCTAACACTAACACGTAACCTAATCCTAACCCGTACCCTAAACGGAGCCCTAACCCTAACACTAACCCTAACCCTAACCCTAACCCATACCCTACGCCGTACCAGAACCCCTCCCCGAACCCGTACCCTAAGCCGTACCCTAAGCCTAACCCTAACCCTAGGCTACTCTTGACTGCTTCTGCCTCCAATAGATTTCCTAAGCACTAGTGTTTTAAGGAACAGCTTAAAAAGAGAATCCTAATGTGATTTCTTTATACTGGGTGTGTTCCTTATCTTATCCTAGTGTCTAAACTCTTCTCCATGGCTGGACCTCGAAATAATATTCCTTTACGTGCTAAGGGGTATCTAGAGAGTGGGATAGGTTTAAAAACTACCCTAACACTAACGCGTACCCTAACCCGAACCCCTACCCTAACCCTAACACGTACCCTTATCCTAACCAATACCCTAAACCGAGCCCTAACCCTAACACTAACCCTAACCCTAACCCTAACCCATACCCTACGCCGTACCCGAAGCCCTCCCCGAACCCGTACCCTAAGCCGTACCCTAAGCCGTACCCTAAGCCTAACCTTAACCCTAGGCTACCCTTGACTGCTTCTGCCTCCAATAGATTTCCTAAGCACTAGTGTTTTAAGGAACAGCTTAAAAAGAGAATCCTAATGTGATTTCTTTATAATGGGTGTGTTCCATATCTTATCCTAGTGTCTAAACTCTTATCCATGGCTGGACCCGCAAATAATATTCCTTTACGTGCTAAGGGGTATCTAGAGAGTGGGATAGGTTTAATAACTACCCTAACCCTAATGCGTAAACTAACCCTAACCCCTACCCTAACCCTAACACGTAACTTAATCCTAACCCGTACCCTAAACGGAGCCCTAACCCTAACACTAACCCTCACCCTAACCCTAACCCATACCCTACGCCGTACCAGAACCCCTCCCCGAACCCGTACCCTAAGCCTAACCCCAAGCCTAACCCTAACCCTAGGCTACCCTTGACTGCTTCTGCCTCCAATAGATTTCCTAAGCAGTAGTGTTTTAAGGAACAGCTTAAAAAGAGAATCCTAATGTGATTTCTTTATAATGGGTGTGTTCCTTATCTTATCCTAGTGTCTAAACTCTTCTCCATTGCTGGACCTCGAAATAATATTCCTTTACGTGCTAAGGGGTATCTAGAGAGTAAGATAGGTTTAAAAACTACCCTAACACTAACGCGTACCCTAACCCGAACCCCTACCCTAACCCTAACACGTACCCTAATCCTAACCAATACCCTAAACCGAGCCCTAACCCTAACACTAACCCTAACCCTAACCCTAACCCTAACCCATAGCCTACGCCGTACCCGAAGCCCTCCCCGAACCAATACCCTAAGCCGTACCCTAAGCCTAACCCTAAGCCTAACCATAACCCTAGGCTACCCTTGACTGCTTCTGCCTCCAATAGAATTCCTGAGCACTAGTGTTTTAAGGAACAGCTTAAAAAGTGAATCCTAATGTGATTTCTTTAAAATGGGTGTGTTCCTTATCTTATCCTAGTGTCTAAACTCTTCTCCATGGCTGGACCTCGAAATAATATTCCTTTACGTGCTAAGGGGTATCTATAGAGTGGGATAGGTTTAAAAACTACCCTAACACTAACGCGTACCCTAACCCGAACCCCTACCCTAACCCTAACACGTACCCTAATCCTAACAAATACCCTAAACCGAGCCCTAACCCTAACACTAACCCTAACCCTAACCCTAACCGATACCCTACGCAGTACCCGAAGCCCTCACCGAACCCGTACCCTAAGCCGTACCCTAAGCGTAACCCTAACCCTAGGCTACCCTTGACTGCTTCTGCCTCCAATAGATTTCCTAAGCACTAGTGTTTTAAGGAACAGCTTAAAAAGAGAATCCTAATGTGATTTCTTTATAATGGGTGTGTTCCTTATCTTATCCTAGTGTCAAAACTCTTCTCCATGGCTGGACCCCCAAATAATATTCCTTTACGTGCTCAGGTGTATCTAGAGAGTGGGATAGGTTTAATAACTACCCTAACCCTAACGCGTACCCTAACCCTAACCCATAGCCTAATCCTAACATGTACCCTAATCCTAACCCGTATCCTAAACTGAGCCCTAACCCTAACACTAACCCTAACCCTAACCCTAAACCATACCCTACGCCATACCCGAACCCCTCCCCGAACCCGTACCCTAAGCCGTACCCTAAGCCTAACCCTAAGCCTAAACCTAACCCTAGGCTACCCTTGACTGCTTCTGCCTCCAATAGTTTTCCTAGGCACTAGTGTTTTAAGGAACAGCTTAAAAAGAGAATCCTAATGTGATTTCTTTAAAATGGGTGTGTTCCTTATCTTATCCTAGTGTCTAAACTCTTCTCCATGGCTGGACCCCCAAATAATATTCCTTTACGTGCTAAGGGGTATCTAGAGAGTGGGATAGGTTTAATAACTACCCTAACCCTAATGCGTAAACTAACCCTAACCCCTACCCTAACCCTAACACGTAACTTAATCCTAACCCGTACCCTAAACGGAGCCCTAACCCTAACACTAACCCTAACCCTAACCCTAACCCATACCCTACGCCGTACCAGAACCCCTCCCCGAACCCGTACCCTATGCCTAACCCCAAGCCTAACCCTAACCCTAGGCTACCCTTGACTGCTTCTGCCTCCAATAGATTTCCTAAGCACTAGTGTTTTAAGGAACAGCTTAAAAAGAGAATCCTAATGTGATTTCTTTATAATGGGTGTGTTCCTTATCTTATCCTGGTGTCTAAACTCTTCTCCATGCCTGGACCTCCAAATAGTATTCCTTTACGTGCTAAGGGGTATCTAGAGAGTGGGATAGGTTTAATAACTACCCTAACACTAATGCGTACCCTAACCCTAACCCCTACCCTAACGCTAACACGTAACCTAATCCAAACCCGTACCCTAAACGGAGCCCTAACCCTAACACTAACCCTAACCCTAACCCTAACCCATACCCTACGCCGTACCCGAAGCCCTCACCGAACCCGTACCCTAAGCCGTACCCTAAGCCGTACCCTAAGCCTAACCCTAACCCTAGGCTACCCTTGACTGCTTCTGCCTCCAATAGAATTCCTAAGCACTAGTGTTTTAAGGAACAGCTTAAAAAGTGAATCCTAATGTGATTTCATTATAATGGGTGTGTTCCTTATCTTATCCTAGTGTCTAAACTCTTCTCCATGGCTGGACCTCGAAATAATATTCCTTTACGTGCTAAGGGGTATCTAGAGAGTGGGATAGGTTTAAAAACTACCCTAACACTAACGCGTACCCTAACCCGAACCCCTACCCTAAACCTAACACGCACCCTAATCCTAACAAATACCCTAAACCGAGCCCTAACCCTAACACTAACCCTAACCCTAACCCTAACTGATACCCTACGCAGTACCCGAAGCCCTCACCGAACCCGTACCCTAAGCCGTACCCTAAGCCGTACCCTAAGCCTAACCCTAACCCTAGGCTACCCTTGACTGCTTCTGCCTCCAATAGATTTCCTAAGCACTAGTGTTTTAAGGAACAGCTTAAAAAGAGAATCCTAATGTGATTTCTTTATAATGGGTGTGTTCCTTATCTTATCCTAGTGTCTAAACTCTTGTCCATGGCTGGACCTCGAAATAATATTCCTTTACGTGCTAAGGGGTATCTAGAGAGTGGGATAGGTTTAAAAACTACCCTAACACTAACGCGTACCCTAACCCGAACCCCTACCCTAACCCTAACACGTACCCTAATCCTAAACCGTACCCTAAACCGAGCCCTAACCCTAACACTAACCCTAACCCTAACCCTAACCCTAACCCATACCCTACGCCGTACCCGAAGCCCTCCCCGAACCCGTACCCTAAGCCGTACCCTAAGCCTAACCCTAAGCCTAACCATAACCCTAGGCTACCCTTGACTGCTTCTGCCTCCAATAGAATTCCTAAGCACTAGTGTTTTAAGGAACAGCTTAAAAAGTGAATCCTAATGTGATTTCTTTAAAATGGGTGTGTTCCTTATCTTATCCTAGTGTCTAAACTCTTCTCCATGGCTAGACCCCAAAATAATATTCCTTTACGTGCTAAGGGGTATCTAGAGAGTAGGATAGGTTTAATAACTACCCTAACCCTAATGCGTAAACTAACCCTAACCCCTTCCCTAACCCTAACACGTAACCTAATCCTAACCCGTACCCTAAACGGAGCCCTAACCCTAACACTAACCCTAACCCTAACCCTAACCCATACCCTACGCCGTACCAGAACCCCTCCCCGAACCCGTACCCTAAGCCTAACCCCAAGCCTAACCCTAACCCTAGGCTACCCTTCACTGCTTCTGCCTCCAATAGATTTCCTAAGCACTAGTGTTTTAAAGAACAGCTTAAAAAGAGAATCCTAATGTGATTTCTTTATAATAGGTGTGTTCCTTATCTTATCCTAGTGTCTAAACTCTTCTCCATGGCTGGACCTCCAAATAGTATTCCTTTACGTGCTAAGGGGTATCTAGAGAGTGGGATAGGTTTAAAAACTACCCTAACACTAATGCGTACCCTAACCCTAACCCCTCCCCTAACCCTAACACGTAACCTAATCCTAACCCGTACCCTAAACGGAGCCCTAACCCTAACACTAACCCTAACACTAACCCTAACCCATACCCTACGCCGTACCCGAAGCCCTCCCCGAACCCGTACCCTAAGCCGTACCCTAAGCCTAACCCTAACCCTAGGCTACTCTTGACTGCTTCTGCCTCCAATAGATTTCCTAAGCACTAGTGTTTTAAGGAACAGCTTAAAAAGAGAATCCTAATGTGATTTCTTTATACTGGGTGTGTTCCTTATCTTATCCTAGTGTCTAAACTCTTCTCCATGGCTGGACCTCGAAATAATATTCCTTTACGTGCTAAGGGGTATCTAGAGAGTGGGATAGGTTTAAAAACTACCCTAACACTAACGCGTACCCTAACCCGAACCCCTACCCTAACCCTAACACGTACCCTTATCCTAACCAATACCCTAAACCGAGCCCTAACCCTAACACTAACCCTAACCCTAACCCTAACCCATACCCTACGCCGTACCCGAAGCCCTCCCCGAACCCGTACCCTAAGCCGTACCCTAAGCCTAACCCTAAGCCTAACCTTAACCCTAGGCTACCCTTGACTGCTTCTGCCTCCAATAGATTTCCTAAGCACTAGTGTTTTAAGGAACAGCTTAAAAAGAGAATCCTAATGTGATTTCTTTATAATGGGTGTGTTCCATATCTTATCCTAGTGTCTAAACTCTTCTCCATGGCTGGACCTCGAAATAATATTCCTTTACGTCCTAAGGGGTATCTAGAGAGTAAGATAGGTTTAAAAACTACCCTAACACTAACACGTACCCTAAACCGAACCCCTACCCTAACCCTAACACGTACCCTAATCCTAACCAATACCCTAAACAGAGCCCTAACCCTAACACTAACCCTAACCCTAACCCTAACCCATACCCTACGCCGTACCCGAAGCCCTCCCCGAACCCGTACCCTAAGCCGTACCCTAAGCCTAACCCTAAGCCTAACCATAACCCTAGGCTACCCTTGACTGCTTCTGCCTCCAATAGAATTCCTAAGCACTAGTGTTTTAAGGAACAGCTTAAAAAGTGAATCCTAATGTGATTTCTTTAAAATGGGTGTGTTCCTTATCTTATCTTAGTGTCTAAACTCTTCTCCATGGCTGGACCCGCAAATAATATTCCTTTACGTGCTAAGGGGTATCTAGAGAGTGGGATAGGTTTAATAACTACCCTAACCCTAATGCGTAAACTAACCCTAACCCCTACCCTAACCCTAACACGTAACTTAATCCTAACCCGTACCCTAAACGGAGCCCTAACCCTAACACTAACCCTCACCCTAACCCTAACCCATACCCTACGCCGTACCAGAACCCCTCCCCGAACCCGTACCCTAAGCCTAACCCCAAGCCTAACCCTAACCCTAGGCTACCCTTGACTGCTTCTGCCTCCAATAGATTTCCTAAGCAGTAGTGTTTTAAGGAACAGCTTAAAAAGAGAATCCTAATGTGATTTCTTTATAATGGGTGTGTTCCTTATCTTATCCTAGTGTCTAAACTCTTCTCCATTGCTGGACCTCGAAATAATATTCCTTTACGTGCTAAGGGGTATCTAGAGAGTAAGATAGGTTTAAAAACTACCCTAACACTAACGCGTACCCTAACCCGAACCCCTACCCTAACCCTAACACGTACCCTAATCCTAACCAATAAACTAAACCGAGCCCTAACCCTAACACTAACCCTAACCCTAACCCTAACCCTAACCCATACCCTACGCCGTACCCGAAGCCCTCCCCGAACCAGTACCCTAAGCCGTACCCTAAGCCTAACCCTAAGCCTAACCATAACCCTAGGCTACCCTTGACTGCTTCTGCCTCCAATAGAATTCCTAAGCACTAGTGTTTTAAGGAACAGCTTAAAAAGTGAATCCTAATGTGATTTCTTTAAAATGGGTGTGTTCCTTATCTTATCCTAGTGTCTAAACTCTTCTCCATGGCTTGACCCCCAAATAATATTCCTTTACGTGCTAAGGGGTATCTAGAGAGTGGGATAGGTTTAATAACTACCCTAACCCTAATGCGTAAACTAACCCTAACCCCTACCCTAACCCTAACACGTAACCTAATCCTAACCCATACCCTAAACGGAGCCCTAACCCTAACACTAACCCTAACCCTAACCCTAACCCATACCCTACGCCGTACCAGAACCCCTCCCCGAACCCGTACCCTAAGCCTAACCCCAAGCCTAACCCTAACCCTAGGCTACCCTTGACTGCTTCTGCCTCCAATAGATTTCCTAAGCACTAGTGTTTTAAAGAACAGCTTAAAAAGAGAATCCTAATGTGATTTCTTTATAATAGGTGTGTTCCTTATCTTATCCTAGTGTCTAAACTCTTCTCCATGGCTGGACCTCCAAATAGTATTCCTTTACGTGCTAAGGGGTATCTAGAGAGTGGGATAGGTTTAATAACTACCCTAACACTAATGCGTACCCTAACCCTAACCCCTCCCCTAACCCTAACACGTAACCTAATCCTAATCCGTACCCTAAACGGAGCCCTAACCCTAACACTAACCCTAACACTAACCCTAACCCATACCCTACGCCGTACCCGAAGCCCTCCCCGAACCCGTACCCTAAGCCGTACCCTAAGCCGTACCCTAAGCCTAACCCTAACCCTAGGCTACTCTTGACTGCTTCTGCCTCCAATAGATTTCCTAAGCACTAGTGTTTTAAGGAACAGCTTAAAAAGAGAATCCTAATGTGATTTCTTTATAATGGGTGTGTTCCTTATCTTATCCTAGTGTCTAAACTCTTCTCCATGGCTGGACCTCGAAATAATATTCCTTTACGTGCTAAGGGGTATCTAGAGAGTGGGATAGGTTTAAAAACTACCCTAACACTAACGCGTACCCTAACCCGAACCCCTACCCTAACCCTAACACGTACCCTAATCCTAACCAATACCCTAAACCGAGCCCTAACCCTAACACTAACCCTAACCCTAACCCTAACACATACCCTACGCCGTACCCGAAGCCCTCCCCGAACCCGTACCCTAAGCCGTACCCTAAGCCTAACCCTAAGCCTAACCTTAACCCTAGGCTACCCTTGACTGCTTCTGCCTCCAATAGATTTCCTAAGCACTAGTGTTTTAAGGAACAGCTTAAAAAGAGAATCCTAATGTGATTTCTTTATAATGGGTGTGTTCAATATCTTATCCTAGTGTCTAAACTCTTCTCCATGGTTGGACCTCGAAATAATATTCCTTTACGTGCTAAGGGGTATCTAGAGAGTAAGATAGGTTTAAAAACTACCCTAACACTAACGCGTACCCTAACCCGTACCCCTACCCTAACCCTAACACGTACCCTAATCCTAACCAATACCCTAAACCGAGCCCTAACCCTAACACTAACCCTAACCCTAACCCTAACCCATACCCTACGCCGTACCCGAAGCCCTCCCCGAACCCGTACCCTAAGCCGTACCCTAAGCCTAACCCTAAGCCTAACCATAACCCTAGGCTACCCTTGACTGCTTCTGCCTCCAATAGAATTCCTAAGCACTAGTGTTTTAAGGAACAGCTTAAAAAGTGAATCCTAATGTGATTTCTTTAAAATGGGTGTGTTCCTTATCTTATCCTAGTGTCAAAACTCTTCTCCATGGCTGGACCCCCAAATAATATTCCTTTACGTGCTAAGGGGTATCTAGAGAGTGGGATAGGTTTAATAACTACCCTAACCCTAATGCGTAAACTAACCCTAACCCCTACCCTAACCCTAACACGTAACTTAATCCTAACCCGTACCCTAAACGGAGCCCTAACCCTAACACTAACCCTAACCCTAACCCTAACCCATACCCTACGCCGTACCAGAACCCCTCCCCGAACCCGTACCCTAAGCCTAACCCCAAGCCTAACACTAACCCTAGGCTACCCTTGACTGCTTCTGCCTCCAATAGATTTCCTAAGCACTAGTGTTTTAAGGAACAGCTTAAAAAGAGAATCCTAATGTGATTTCTTTATAATGGGTGTGTTCCTTATCTTATCCTAGTGTCTAAACTCTTCTCCATGGCTGGACCTCGAAATAATATTCCTTTACGTGCTAAGGGGTATCTATAGAGTGGGATAGGTTTAAAAACTACCCTAACACTAACGCGTACCCTAACCCGAACCCCTACCCTAACCCTAACACGTACCCTAATCCTAACAAATACCCTAAACCGAGCCCTAACCCTAACACTAACCCTAACCCTAACCCTAACCGATACCCTACGCAGTACCCGAAGCCCTCACCGAACCCGTACCCTAAGCCGTACCCTAAGCCGTACCCTAAGCCTAACCCTAACCCTAGGCTATCCTTGACTGCTTCTGCCTCCAATAGATTTCCTAAGCACTAGTGTTTTAAGGAACAGCTTAAAAAGAGAATCCTAATGTGATTTCTTTATAATGGGTGTGTTCCTTATCTTATCCTAGTGTCAAAACTCTTCTCCATGGCTGGACCCCCAAATAATATTCCTTTACGTGCTAAGGTGTATCTAGAGAGTGGGATAGGTTTAATAACTACCCTAACCCTAACGCGTACCCTAACCCTAACCCCTACCCTAATCCTAACATGTACCCTAATCCTAACCCGTATCCTAAACTGAGCCCTAACCCTAACACTAACCCTAACCCTAACCCTAACCCATACCCTACGCCGTACCCGAACCCCTCCCCGAACCCGTACCCTAAGCCGTACCCTAAGCCTAACCCTAAGCCTAACCCTAACCCTAGGCTACCCTTGACTGCTTCTGCCTCCAATAGTTTTCCTAGGCACTAGTGTTTTAAGGAACAGCTTAAAAAGAGAATCCTAATGTGATTTCTTTATAATGGGTGTGTTCCTTATCTTATCCTAGTGTCTAAACTCTTCTCCATGGCTGGACCCCCAAATAATATTCCTTTACGTGCTAAGGGGTATCTAGAGAGTGGGATAGGTTTAATAACTACCCTAACCCTAATGCGTACCCTAATCCTAACCCCTACCCTAACCCTAACACGTACCCTAATCCTAAACCGTACCCTAAACCGAGCCCTAACCCTAACACTAACTCTAACCCTAACCCTAACCGATACCCTACGCAGTACCCGAAGCCCTCACCGAACCCGTACCCTAAGCCGTACCCTAAGCCTAACCCTAAGCCTAACCCTAACCCTAGGCTACCCATGACTGCTTCTGCCTCCAATAGATTTCCTAAGCACTAGTGTTTTAAGGAACAGCTTAAAAAGAGATTCCTAATGTGATTTCTTTATAATGGGTGTGTTCCTTATCTTATCCTAGGGCCTAAACTCTTCTCCATGGCTTGACCCCCAAATAATATTCCTTTACGTGCTAAGGGGTATCTAGAGAGTGGAATAGGTTTAATAACTACCCTAACCCTAATGCGTACCCTAACCCTAACCCCTACCCTAACCCTAATACGTAACTTAATCCTAACCCGTACCCTAAACGGAGCCCTAACCCTAACACTAACCCTAACCCTAACCCTAACCCATACCCTACGCCGTACCCGAAGCCCTCCCCGAACCCGTACCCTATGCCGTACCCTAAGCCGTACCCTAAGCCTAACCCTAACTCTAGGCTAACCTTGACTGCTTCTGCCTCCAATAGATTTCCTAAGCACTAGTGTTTTAACGAACAGCTTAAAAAGAGAATCCTAATATGATTTCTTTATAATGGGTGTGTTCCTTATCTTATCCTAGTCTCTAAACTCTTCTCCATGGATGGACCTCCAAATAGTATTCCTTTACGTGCTAAGGGGTATCTAGAGAGTGGGATAGGTTTAATAACTACCCTAACACTAACGCGTACCCTAACCCGAACCCCTACCCTAACCCTAACACGTACCCTAATCCTAACCAATACCCTAAACCGAGCCCTAACCCTAACACTAACCCTAACCCTAACCCTAACCCTAACCCATACCCTACGCCGTACCCGAAGCCCTCCCCGAACCCGTACCCTAAGCCGTACCCTAAGCCTAACCCTAAGCCTAACCATAACCCTAGGCTACCCTTGACTGCTTCTGCCTCCAATAGATTTCCTAAGCAATAGTGTTTTAAGGAACAGCTTAAAAAGAGAATCCTAATGTGATTTCTTTATAATAGGTGTGTTCCTTATCTTATCCTAGTGTCTAAACTCTTCTCCATGGCTGGACCTCCAAATAGTATTCCTTTACGTGCTAAGGGGTATCTAAAGAGTGGGATAGGTTTAATAACTACCCTAACACTAATGCGTACCCTAACCCTAACCCCTACCCTAACCCTAACACGTAACCTAATCCTAACCCGTACCCTAAACGGAGCCCTAACCCTAACACTAACCCTAACACTAACCCTAACCCATACCCTACGCCGTACCCGAAGCCCTCCCCGAACCCGTACCCTAAGCCGTACCCTAAGCCGTACCCTAAGCCTAACCCTAACCCTAGGCTACCCTTGACTGCTTCTGCCTCCAATAGATTTCCTAAGCACTAGTGTTTTAAGGAACAGCTTAAAAAGAGAATCCTAATGTGATTTCTTTATAATGGGTGTGTTCCTTATCTTATCCTAGTGTCTAAACTCTTCTCCATGGCTGGACCTCGAAATAATATTCCTTTACGTGCTAAGGGGTATCTAGAGAGTGGGATAGGTTTAAAAACTACCCTAACACTAACGCGTACCCTAACCAGAACCCCTACCCTAACCCTAACACGTACCCTAATCCTAACCAATACCCTAAACCGAGCCCTAACCCTAACACTAACCCTAACCCTACACCTAACCCTAAACCGAGCCCTAACCCTAACACTAACCCTAACCCTAACCCTAACCCATACCCTACGCCGTACCCGAAGCCCTCCCCGAACCCGTACCCTAAGCCGTACCCTAAGCCTAACCCTAAGCCTAACCATAACCCTAGGCTACCCTTGACTGCTTCTGCCTCCAATAGAATTCCTAAGCACTAGTGTTTTAAGGAACATCTTAAAAAGTGAATCCTAATGTGATTTCTTTAAAATGGGTGTGTTCCTTAGCTTATCCTAGTGTCTAAACTCTTCTCCATGGCTGGACCCCCAAATAATATTCCTTTACGGGCTAAGGGGTATCTAGAGAGTGGGATAGGTTTAATAACTACCCTAACCCTAATACGTAAACTAACCCTAACCCCTACCCTAACCCTAACACGTAACTTAATCCTAACCCGTACCCTAAACGGAGCCCTAACCCTAACACTAACCCTAACCCTAACCCTAACCCATACCCTACGCCGTACCAGAACCCCTCCCCGAACCCGTACCCTAAGCCTAACCCCAAGCCTAACCCTAACCCTAGGCTACCCTTGACTGCTTCTGCCTCCAATAGATTTCCTAAGCACTAGTGTTTTAAGGAACAGCTTAAAAAGAGAATCCTAATGTGATTTCTTTATAATGGGTGTGTTCCTTATCTTATCCTAGTGTCTAAACTCTTCTCCATGGCTGGACCTCGAAATAATATTCCTTTACGTGCTAAGGGGTATCTAGAGAGTGGGATAGGTTTAATAACTACCCTAACACTAATGCGTACCCTAACCCTAACCCCTACCCTAACCCTAACACGTAACCTAATCCTAACCCGTATCCTAAACGGAGCCCTAACCCTAACACTAACCCTAACACTAACCCTAACCCATACCCTACGCCGTACCCGAAGCCCTCCCCGAACCCGTACCCTAAGCCGTACCCTAAGCCGTACCCTAAGCCTAACCCTAACCCTAGGCTACCCTTGACTGCTTCTGCCTCCAATAGATTTCCTAAGCACTAGTGTTTTAAGGAACAGCTTAAAAAGAGAATCCTAATGTGATTTCTTTATAATGGGTGTGTTCCTTATCTTATCCTAGTGTCTAAACTCTTCTCCATGGCTGGACCTCGAAATAATATTCCTTTACGTGCTAAGGGGTATCTAGAGAGTGGGATAGGTTTAAAAACTACCCTAACACTAACGCGTACCCTAACCCGAACCCCTACCCTAACCCTAACACGTACCCTAATCCTAACCAATACCCTAAACCGAGCCCTAACCCTAACACTAACCCTAACCCTAACCCTAACCCATACCCTACGCCGTACCCGAACCCCTCCCCGAACCCGTACCCTAAGCCGTACCCTAAGCCTAACCCTAAGCCTAACCTTAACCCTAGGCTACCCTTGACTGCTTCTGCCTCCAATAGATTTCCTAAGCACTAGTGTTTTAAGGAACAGCATAAAAAGAGAATCCTAATGTGATTTCTTTATAATGGGTGTGTTCCTTATCTTATCCTAGTGTCTAAACTCTTCTCCATGGCTGGACCTCGAAATAATATTCCTTTACGTGCTAAGGGGTATCTAGAGAGTAAGATAGGTTTAAAAACTACCCTAACACTAACGCGTACCCTAACCCGAACCCCTACCCTAACCCTAACATGTACCCTAATCCTAACCAATACCCTAAACCGAGCCCTACCCCTAACACTAACCCTAACCCTAACCCTAACCCATACCCTACGCCGTACCCGAAGCCCTCCCCGAACCCGTACCCTAAGCCGTACCCTAAGCCTAACCCTAAGCCTAACCATAACCCTAGGCTACCCTTGACTGCTTCTGCCTCCAATAGAATTCCTAAGCACTAGTGTTTTAAGGAACAGCTTAAAAAGTGAATCCTAATGTGATTTCTTTAAAATGGGTGTGTTCCTTATCTTATCCTAGTGTCTAAACTCTTCTCCATGGCTGGACCCCCAAATAATATTCCTTTACGTGCTAAGGGGTATCTAGATAGTGGGATAGGTTTAATAACTACCCTAACCCTAATGCGTAAACTAACCCTAACCCCTACCCTAACCCTAACACGTAACTTAATCCTAACCCGTACCCTAAACGGAGCCCTAACCCTAACACTAACCCTAACCCTAACCCTAACCCATACCCTACGCCGTACCAGAACCCCTCCCCGAACCCGTACCCTAAGCCTAACCCCAAGCCTAACCCTAACCCTAGGCTACCCTTGACTGCTTCTGCCTCCAATAGATTTCCTAAGCACTAGTGTTTTAAGGAACAGCTTAAAAAGAGAATCCTAATGTGATTTCTTTATAATGGGTGTGTTCCTTATCTTATCCTAGTGTCAAAACTCTTCTCCATGGCTGGACCCCCAAATAATATTCCTTTACGTGCTAAGGGGTATCTAGAGAGTGGGATAGGTTTAATATCTACCCTAACCCTAACGCGTACCCTAACCCTAACCCCTAGCCTAATCCTAACATGTACCCTAATCCTAACCCGTATCCTAAACTGAGCCCTAACCCTAACACTAACCCTAACCCTAACCCTAACCCATACCCTACGCCGTACCCGAACCCCTCCCCGAACCCGTACCCTAAGCCGTACCCTAAGCCTAACCCTAAGCCTAACCCTAACCCTAGGCTACCCTTGACTGCTTCTGCCTCCAATAGTTTTCCTAGGCACTAGTGTTTTAAGGAACAGCTTAAAAAGAGAATCCTAATGTGATTTCTTTATAATGGGTGTGTTCCTTATCTTATCCTAGTGTCTAAACTCTTCTCCATGGCTGGACCTCGAAATAATATTCCTTTACGTGCTAAGGGGTATCTAGAGAGTGGGATAGGTTTAAAAACTACCCTAACACTAACGCGTACCCTAAACCGAACCCCTACCCTAACCCTAACACGTACCCTAAACCTAACCAATACCCTAAACCGAGCCCTAACCCTAACACTAACCCTAACCCTAACCCTAACCCATACCCTACGCCGTACCCGAAGCCCTCCCCGAACCCGTACCCTAAGCCGTACCCTAAGCCTAACCCTAAGCCTAACCCTAACCCTAGGCTACCCTTGACTGCTTCTGCCTCCAATAGATTTCCTAAGCACTAGTGTTTTAAGGAACAGCTTAAAAAGAGAATCCTAATGTGATTTCTTTATAATGGGTGTGTTCCTTATCTTATCCTAGTGTCTAAACTCTTCTCCATGGATGGACCTCCAAATAGTACTCCTTTACGTGCTAAGGGGTATCTAGAGAGTGGGATAGGTTTAATAACTACCCTAACACTAACGCGTACCCTAACCCTAACCCCTACCTTAACCCTAACACGTACCCTAATCCTAACCAATAACCAAAACCGAGCCCTAACCCTAACACTAACCCTAACCCTAACCCTAACCCATACTCTACGCCGTACCCGAAGCCCTCCCTGAACCTGTACCCTAAGCCGTACCCTAAGCCGTACCCTAAGCCTAACCCTAACCCTAGGCTACCCTTGACTGCTTCTGCCTCCAATAGATTTCCTAAGCACTAGTGTTTTAAGGAACAGCTTAAAAAGAGAATCCTAATGTGATTTCTTTATAATGGGTGTGTTCCTTATCTTATCCTAGTGTCTAAACTCTTCTCCATGGATGGACCTCCAAATAGTATTCCTTTACGTGCTAAGGGGTATCTAGAGAGTGGGATAGGTTTAATAACTACCCTAACACTAACGCGTACCCTAACCCTAACCCCTACCCTAACCCTAACACGTACCCTAATCCTAACCAATAACCTAAACCGAGCCCTAACCCTAACACTAACCCTAACCCTAACCCTAACCCTAACCCATACCCTACGCCGTACCCGAAGCCCTCCCCGAACCAGTACCCTAAGCCGTACCCTAAGCCTAACCCTAAGCCTAACCATAACCCTAGGCTACCCTTGACTGCTTCTGCCTCCAATAGAATTCCTAAGCACTAGTGTTTTAAGGAACAGCTTAAAAAGTGAATCCTAATGTGATTTCTTTAAAATGGGTGTGTTCCTTATCTTATCCTAGTGTCTAAACTCTTCTCCATGGCTTGACCCCCAAATAATATTCCTTTACGTGCTAAGGGGTATCTAGAGAGTGGGATAGGTTTAATAACTACCCTAACCCTAATGCGTAAACTAACCCTAACCCCTACCCTAACCCTAACACGTAACCTAATCCTAACCCATACCCTAAACGGAGCCCTAACCCTAACACTAACCCTAACCCTAACCCTAACCCATACCCTACGCCGTACCAGAACCCCTCCC
Source organism: Balaenoptera physalus (assembly GCF_965194825.1). Lineage (NCBI taxonomy): Eukaryota > Metazoa > Chordata > Mammalia > Artiodactyla > Balaenopteridae > Balaenoptera > Balaenoptera physalus. The sequence goes on from NW_028126401.1 coordinate 639,588, forward strand.
CGAACCCGTACCCTAAGCCTAACCCCAAGCCTAACCCTAACCCTAGGCTACCCTTGACTGCTTCTGCCTCCAATAGATTTCCTAAGCACTAGTGTTTTAAAGAACAGCTTAAAAAGAGAATCCTAATGTGATTTCTTTATAATAGGTGTGTTCCTTATCTTATCCTAGTGTCTAAACTCTTCTCCATGGCTGGACCTCCAAATAGTATTCCTTTACGTGCTAAGGGGTATCTAGAGAGTGGGATAGGTTTAATAACTACCCTAACACTAATGCGTACCCTAACCCTAACCCCTCCCCTAACCCTAACACGTAACCTAATCCTAATCCGTACCCTAAACGGAGCCCTAACCCTAACACTAACCCTAACACTAACCCTAACCCATACCCTACGCCGTACCCGAAGCCCTCCCCGAACCCGTACCCTAAGCCGTACCCTAAGCCGTACCCTAAGCCTAACCCTAACCCTAGGCTACTCTTGACTGCTTCTGCCTCCAATAGATTTCCTAAGCACTAGTGTTTTAAGGAACAGCTTAAAAAGAGAATCCTAATGTGATTTCTTTATAATGGGTGTGTTCCTTATCTTATCCTAGTGTCTAAACTCTTCTCCATGGCTGGACCTCGAAATAATATTCCTTTACGTGCTAAGGGGTATCTAGAGAGTGGGATAGGTTTAAAAACTACCCTAACACTAACGCGTACCCTAACCCGAACCCCTACCCTAACCCTAACACGTACCCTAATCCTAACCAATACCCTAAACCGAGCCCTAACCCTAACACTAACCCTAACCCTAACCCTAACACATACCCTACGCCGTACCCGAAGCCCTCCCCGAACCCGTACCCTAAGCCGTACCCTAAGCCTAACCCTAAGCCTAACCTTAACCCTAGGCTACCCTTGACTGCTTCTGCCTCCAATAGATTTCCTAAGCACTAGTGTTTTAAGGAACAGCTTAAAAAGAGAATCCTAATGTGATTTCTTTATAATGGGTGTGTTCAATATCTTATCCTAGTGTCTAAACTCTTCTCCATGGTTGGACCTCGAAATAATATTCCTTTACGTGCTAAGGGGTATCTAGAGAGTAAGATAGGTTTAAAAACTACCCTAACACTAACGCGTACCCTAACCCGTACCCCTACCCTAACCCTAACACGTACCCTAATCCTAACCAATACCCTAAACCGAGCCCTAACCCTAACACTAACCCTAACCCTAACCCTAACCCATACCCTACGCCGTACCCGAAGCCCTCCCCGAACCCGTACCCTAAGCCGTACCCTAAGCCTAACCCTAAGCCTAACCATAACCCTAGGCTACCCTTGACTGCTTCTGCCTCCAATAGAATTCCTAAGCACTAGTGTTTTAAGGAACAGCTTAAAAAGTGAATCCTAATGTGATTTCTTTAAAATGGGTGTGTTCCTTATCTTATCCTAGTGTCAAAACTCTTCTCCATGGCTGGACCCCCAAATAATATTCCTTTACGTGCTAAGGGGTATCTAGAGAGTGGGATAGGTTTAATAACTACCCTAACCCTAATGCGTAAACTAACCCTAACCCCTACCCTAACCCTAACACGTAACTTAATCCTAACCCGTACCCTAAACGGAGCCCTAACCCTAACACTAACCCTAACCCTAACCCTAACCCATACCCTACGCCGTACCAGAACCCCTCCCCGAACCCGTACCCTAAGCCTAACCCCAAGCCTAACCCTAACCCTAGGCTACCCTTGACTGCTTCTGCCTCCAATAGATTTCCTAAGCACTAGTGTTTTAAGGAACAGCTTAAAAAGAGAATCCTAATGTGATTTCTTTATAATGGGTGTGTTCCTTATCTTATCCTAGTGTCTAAACTCTTCTCCATGGCTGGACCTCGAAATAATATTCCTTTACGTGCTAAGGGGTATCTATAGAGTGGGATAGGTTTAAAAACTACCCTAACACTAACGCGTACCCTAACCCGAACCCCTACCCTAACCCTAACACGTACCCTAATCCTAACAAATACCCTAAACCGAGCCCTAACCCTAACACTAACCCTAACCCTAACCCTAACCGATACCCTACGCAGTACCCGAAGCCCTCACCGAACCCGTACCCTAAGCCGTACCCTAAGCCGTACCCTAAGCCTAACCCTAACCCTAGGCTATCCTTGACTGCTTCTGCCTCCAATAGATTTCCTAAGCACTAGTGTTTTAAGGAACAGCTTAAAAAGAGAATCCTAATGTGATTTCTTTATAATGGGTGTGTTCCTTATCTTATCCTAGTGTCAAAACTCTTCTCCATGGCTGGACCCCCAAATAATATTCCTTTACGTGCTAAGGTGTATCTAGAGAGTGGGATAGGTTTAATAACTACCCTAACCCTAACGCGTACCCTAACCCTAACCCCTACCCTAATCCTAACATGTACCCTAATCCTAACCCGTATCCTAAACTGAGCCCTAACCCTAACACTAACCCTAACCCTAACCCTAACCCATACCCTACGCCGTACCCGAACCCCTCCCCGAACCCGTACCCTAAGCCGTACCCTAAGCCTAACCCTAAGCCTAACCCTAACCCTAGGCTACCCTTGACTGCTTCTGCCTCCAATAGTTTTCCTAGGCACTAGTGTTTTAAGGAACAGCTTAAAAAGAGAATCCTAATGTGATTTCTTTATAATGGGTGTGTTCCTTATCTTATCCTAGTGTCTAAACTCTTCTCCATGGCTGGACCCCCAAATAATATTCCTTTACGTGCTAAGGGGTATCTAGAGAGTGGGATAGGTTTAATAACTACCCTAACCCTAATGCGTACCCTAATCCTAACCCCTACCCTAACCCTAACACGTACCCTAATCCTAAACCGTACCCTAAACCGAGCCCTAACCCTAACACTAACTCTAACCCTAACCCTAACCGATACCCTACGCAGTACCCGAAGCCCTCACCGAACCCGTACCCTAAGCCGTACCCTAAGCCTAACCCTAAGCCTAACCCTAACCCTAGGCTACCCATGACTGCTTCTGCCTCCAATAGATTTCCTAAGCACTAGTGTTTTAAGGAACAGCTTAAAAAGAGATTCCTAATGTGATTTCTTTATAATGGGTGTGTTCCTTATCTTATCCTAGGGCCTAAACTCTTCTCCATGGCTTGACCCCCAAATAATATTCCTTTACGTGCTAAGGGGTATCTAGAGAGTGGAATAGGTTTAATAACTACCCTAACCCTAATGCGTACCCTAACCCTAACCCCTACCCTAACCCTAATACGTAACTTAATCCTAACCCGTACCCTAAACGGAGCCCTAACCCTAACACTAACCCTAACCCTAACCCTAACCCATACCCTACGCCGTACCCGAAGCCCTCCCCGAACCCGTACCCTATGCCGTACCCTAAGCCGTACCCTAAGCCTAACCCTAACTCTAGGCTAACCTTGACTGCTTCTGCCTCCAATAGATTTCCTAAGCACTAGTGTTTTAACGAACAGCTTAAAAAGAGAATCCTAATATGATTTCTTTATAATGGGTGTGTTCCTTATCTTATCCTAGTCTCTAAACTCTTCTCCATGGATGGACCTCCAAATAGTATTCCTTTACGTGCTAAGGGGTATCTAGAGAGTGGGATAGGTTTAATAACTACCCTAACACTAACGCGTACCCTAACCCGAACCCCTACCCTAACCCTAACACGTACCCTAATCCTAACCAATACCCTAAACCGAGCCCTAACCCTAACACTAACCCTAACCCTAACCCTAACCCTAACCCATACCCTACGCCGTACCCGAAGCCCTCCCCGAACCCGTACCCTAAGCCGTACCCTAAGCCTAACCCTAAGCCTAACCATAACCCTAGGCTACCCTTGACTGCTTCTGCCTCCAATAGATTTCCTAAGCAATAGTGTTTTAAGGAACAGCTTAAAAAGAGAATCCTAATGTGATTTCTTTATAATAGGTGTGTTCCTTATCTTATCCTAGTGTCTAAACTCTTCTCCATGGCTGGACCTCCAAATAGTATTCCTTTACGTGCTAAGGGGTATCTAAAGAGTGGGATAGGTTTAATAACTACCCTAACACTAATGCGTACCCTAACCCTAACCCCTACCCTAACCCTAACACGTAACCTAATCCTAACCCGTACCCTAAACGGAGCCCTAACCCTAACACTAACCCTAACACTAACCCTAACCCATACCCTACGCCGTACCCGAAGCCCTCCCCGAACCCGTACCCTAAGCCGTACCCTAAGCCGTACCCTAAGCCTAACCCTAACCCTAGGCTACCCTTGACTGCTTCTGCCTCCAATAGATTTCCTAAGCACTAGTGTTTTAAGGAACAGCTTAAAAAGAGAATCCTAATGTGATTTCTTTATAATGGGTGTGTTCCTTATCTTATCCTAGTGTCTAAACTCTTCTCCATGGCTGGACCTCGAAATAATATTCCTTTACGTGCTAAGGGGTATCTAGAGAGTGGGATAGGTTTAAAAACTACCCTAACACTAACGCGTACCCTAACCAGAACCCCTACCCTAACCCTAACACGTACCCTAATCCTAACCAATACCCTAAACCGAGCCCTAACCCTAACACTAACCCTAACCCTACACCTAACCCTAAACCGAGCCCTAACCCTAACACTAACCCTAACCCTAACCCTAACCCATACCCTACGCCGTACCCGAAGCCCTCCCCGAACCCGTACCCTAAGCCGTACCCTAAGCCTAACCCTAAGCCTAACCATAACCCTAGGCTACCCTTGACTGCTTCTGCCTCCAATAGAATTCCTAAGCACTAGTGTTTTAAGGAACATCTTAAAAAGTGAATCCTAATGTGATTTCTTTAAAATGGGTGTGTTCCTTAGCTTATCCTAGTGTCTAAACTCTTCTCCATGGCTGGACCCCCAAATAATATTCCTTTACGGGCTAAGGGGTATCTAGAGAGTGGGATAGGTTTAATAACTACCCTAACCCTAATGCGTAAACTAACCCTAACCCCTACCCTAACCCTAACACGTAACTTAATCCTAACCCGTACCCTAAACGGAGCCCTAACCCTAACACTAACCCTAACCCTAACCCTAACCCATACCCTACGCCGTACCAGAACCCCTCCCCGAACCCGTACCCTAAGCCTAACCCCAAGCCTAACCCTAACCCTAGGCTACCCTTGACTGCTTCTGCCTCCAATAGATTTCCTAAGCACTAGTGTTTTAAGGAACAGCTTAAAAAGAGAATCCTAATGTGATTTCTTTATAATGGGTGTGTTCCTTATCTTATCCTAGTGTCTAAACTCTTCTCCATGGCTGGACCTCGAAATAATATTCCTTTACGTGCTAAGGGGTATCTAGAGAGTGGGATAGGTTTAATAACTACCCTAACACTAATGCGTACCCTAACCCTAACCCCTACCCTAACCCTAACACGTAACCTAATCCTAACCCGTATCCTAAACGGAGCCCTAACCCTAACACTAACCCTAACACTAACCCTAACCCATACCCTACGCCGTACCCGAAGCCCTCCCCGAACCCGTACCCTAAGCCGTACCCTAAGCCGTACCCTAAGCCTAACCCTAACCCTAGGCTACCCTTGACTGCTTCTGCCTCCAATAGATTTCCTAAGCACTAGTGTTTTAAGGAACAGCTTAAAAAGAGAATCCTAATGTGATTTCTTTATAATGGGTGTGTTCCTTATCTTATCCTAGTGTCTAAACTCTTCTCCATGGCTGGACCTCGAAATAATATTCCTTTACGTGCTAAGGGGTATCTAGAGAGTGGGATAGGTTTAAAAACTACCCTAACACTAACGCGTACCCTAACCCGAACCCCTACCCTAACCCTAACACGTACCCTAATCCTAACCAATACCCTAAACCGAGCCCTAACCCTAACACTAACCCTAACCCTAACCCTAACCCATACCCTACGCCGTACCCGAACCCCTCCCCGAACCCGTACCCTAAGCCGTACCCTAAGCCTAACCCTAAGCCTAACCTTAACCCTAGGCTACCCTTGACTGCTTCTGCCTCCAATAGATTTCCTAAGCACTAGTGTTTTAAGGAACAGCATAAAAAGAGAATCCTAATGTGATTTCTTTATAATGGGTGTGTTCCTTATCTTATCCTAGTGTCTAAACTCTTCTCCATGGCTGGACCTCGAAATAATATTCCTTTACGTGCTAAGGGGTATCTAGAGAGTAAGATAGGTTTAAAAACTACCCTAACACTAACGCGTACCCTAACCCGAACCCCTACCCTAACCCTAACATGTACCCTAATCCTAACCAATACCCTAAACCGAGCCCTACCCCTAACACTAACCCTAACCCTAACCCTAACCCATACCCTACGCCGTACCCGAAGCCCTCCCCGAACCCGTACCCTAAGCCGTACCCTAAGCCTAACCCTAAGCCTAACCATAACCCTAGGCTACCCTTGACTGCTTCTGCCTCCAATAGAATTCCTAAGCACTAGTGTTTTAAGGAACAGCTTAAAAAGTGAATCCTAATGTGATTTCTTTAAAATGGGTGTGTTCCTTATCTTATCCTAGTGTCTAAACTCTTCTCCATGGCTGGACCCCCAAATAATATTCCTTTACGTGCTAAGGGGTATCTAGATAGTGGGATAGGTTTAATAACTACCCTAACCCTAATGCGTAAACTAACCCTAACCCCTACCCTAACCCTAACACGTAACTTAATCCTAACCCGTACCCTAAACGGAGCCCTAACCCTAACACTAACCCTAACCCTAACCCTAACCCATACCCTACGCCGTACCAGAACCCCTCCCCGAACCCGTACCCTAAGCCTAACCCCAAGCCTAACCCTAACCCTAGGCTACCCTTGACTGCTTCTGCCTCCAATAGATTTCCTAAGCACTAGTGTTTTAAGGAACAGCTTAAAAAGAGAATCCTAATGTGATTTCTTTATAATGGGTGTGTTCCTTATCTTATCCTAGTGTCAAAACTCTTCTCCATGGCTGGACCCCCAAATAATATTCCTTTACGTGCTAAGGGGTATCTAGAGAGTGGGATAGGTTTAATATCTACCCTAACCCTAACGCGTACCCTAACCCTAACCCCTAGCCTAATCCTAACATGTACCCTAATCCTAACCCGTATCCTAAACTGAGCCCTAACCCTAACACTAACCCTAACCCTAACCCTAACCCATACCCTACGCCGTACCCGAACCCCTCCCCGAACCCGTACCCTAAGCCGTACCCTAAGCCTAACCCTAAGCCTAACCCTAACCCTAGGCTACCCTTGACTGCTTCTGCCTCCAATAGTTTTCCTAGGCACTAGTGTTTTAAGGAACAGCTTAAAAAGAGAATCCTAATGTGATTTCTTTATAATGGGTGTGTTCCTTATCTTATCCTAGTGTCTAAACTCTTCTCCATGGCTGGACCTCGAAATAATATTCCTTTACGTGCTAAGGGGTATCTAGAGAGTGGGATAGGTTTAAAAACTACCCTAACACTAACGCGTACCCTAAACCGAACCCCTACCCTAACCCTAACACGTACCCTAAACCTAACCAATACCCTAAACCGAGCCCTAACCCTAACACTAACCCTAACCCTAACCCTAACCCATACCCTACGCCGTACCCGAAGCCCTCCCCGAACCCGTACCCTAAGCCGTACCCTAAGCCTAACCCTAAGCCTAACCCTAACCCTAGGCTACCCTTGACTGCTTCTGCCTCCAATAGATTTCCTAAGCACTAGTGTTTTAAGGAACAGCTTAAAAAGAGAATCCTAATGTGATTTCTTTATAATGGGTGTGTTCCTTATCTTATCCTAGTGTCTAAACTCTTCTCCATGGATGGACCTCCAAATAGTACTCCTTTACGTGCTAAGGGGTATCTAGAGAGTGGGATAGGTTTAATAACTACCCTAACACTAACGCGTACCCTAACCCTAACCCCTACCTTAACCCTAACACGTACCCTAATCCTAACCAATAACCAAAACCGAGCCCTAACCCTAACACTAACCCTAACCCTAACCCTAACCCATACTCTACGCCGTACCCGAAGCCCTCCCTGAACCTGTACCCTAAGCCGTACCCTAAGCCGTACCCTAAGCCTAACCCTAACCCTAGGCTACCCTTGACTGCTTCTGCCTCCAATAGATTTCCTAAGCACTAGTGTTTTAAGGAACAGCTTAAAAAGAGAATCCTAATGTGATTTCTTTATAATGGGTGTGTTCCTTATCTTATCCTAGTGTCTAAACTCTTCTCCATGGATGGACCTCCAAATAGTATTCCTTTACGTGCTAAGGGGTATCTAGAGAGTGGGATAGGTTTAATAACTACCCTAACACTAACGCGTACCCTAACCCTAACCCCTACCCTAACCCTAACACGTACCCTAATCCTAACCAATAACCAAAACCGAGCCCTAACCCTAACACTAACCCTAACCCTAACCCTAACCCATACTCTACGCCGTACCCGAAGCCCTCCCTGAACCTGTACCCTAAGCCGTACCCTAAGCCGTACCCTAAGCCTAACCCTAACCCTAGGCTACCCTTGACTGCTTCTGCCTCCAATAGTTTTCCTAAGCACTAGTGTTTTAAGGAACAGCTTAAAAAGAGAATCCTAATGTGATTTCTTTATAATGGGTGTGTTCCTTATCTTATCCTAGTGTCTAAACTCTTCTCCATGGCGGGACCTCGAAATAATATTCCTTTACGTGCTAAGGGGTATCTAGAGAGTGGGATAGGTTTAAAAACTACCCTAACACTAACGCGTACCCTAACCAGAACCCCTACCCTAACCCTAACACGTACCCTAATCCTAACCAATACCCTAAACCGAGCCCTAACCCTAACACTAACCCTAACCCTACACCTAACCCTAAACCGAGCCCTAACCCTAACACTAACCCTAACCCTAACCCTAACCCATACCCTACGCCGTACCCGAAGCCCTCCCCGAACCCGTACCCTAAGCCGTACCCTAAGCCTAACCCTAAGCCTAACCATAACCCTAGGCTACCCTTGACTGCTTCTGCCTCCAATAGAATTCCTAAGCACTAGTGTTTTAAGGAACATCTTAAAAAGTGAATCCTAATGTGATTTCTTTAAAATGGGTGTGTTCCTTAGCTTATCCTAGTGTCTAAACTCTTCTCCATGGCTGGACCCCCAAATAATATTCCTTTACGGGCTAAGGGGTATCTAGAGAGTGGGATAGGTTTAATAACTACCCTAACCCTAATGCGTAAACTAACCCTAACCCCTACCCTAACCCTAACACGTAACTTAATCCTAACCCGTACCCTAAACGGAGCCCTAACCCTAACACTAACCCTAACCCTAACCCTAACCCATACCCTACGCCGTACCAGAACCCCTCCCCGAACCCGTACCCTAAGCCTAACCCCAAGCCTAACCCTAACCCTAGGCTACCCTTGACTGCTTCTGCCTCCAATAGATTTCCTAAGCACTAGTGTTTTAAGGAACAGCTTAAAAAGAGAATCCTAATGTGATTTCTTTATAATGGGTGTGTTCCTTATCTTATCCTAGTGTCTAAACTCTTCTCCATGGCTGGACCTCGAAATAATATTCCTTTACGTGCTAAGGGGTATCTAGAGAGTGGGATAGGTTTAATAACTACCCTAACACTAATGCGTACCCTAACCCTAACCCCTACCCTAACCCTAACACGTAACCTAATCCTAACCCGTATCCTAAACGGAGCCCTAACCCTAACACTAACCCTAACACTAACCCTAACCCATACCCTACGCCGTACCCGAAGCCCTCCCCGAACCCGTACCCTAAGCCGTACCCTAAGCCGTACCCTAAGCCTAACCCTAACCCTAGGCTACCCTTGACTGCTTCTGCCTCCAATAGATTTCCTAAGCACTAGTGTTTTAAGGAACAGCTTAAAAAGAGAATCCTAATGTGATTTCTTTATAATGGGTGTGTTCCTTATCTTATCCTAGTGTCTAAACTCTTCTCCATGGCTGGACCTCGAAATAATATTCCTTTACGTGCTAAGGGGTATCTAGAGAGTGGGATAGGTTTAAAAACTACCCTAACACTAACGCGTACCCTAACCCGAACCCCTACCCTAACCCTAACACGTACCCTAATCCTAACCAATACCCTAAACCGAGCCCTAACCCTAACACTAACCCTAACCCTAACCCTAACCCATACCCTACGCCGTACCCGAACCCCTCCCCGAACCCGTACCCTAAGCCGTACCCTAAGCCTAACCCTAAGCCTAACCTTAACCCTAGGCTACCCTTGACTGCTTCTGCCTCCAATAGATTTCCTAAGCACTAGTGTTTTAAGGAACAGCATAAAAAGAGAATCCTAATGTGATTTCTTTATAATGGGTGTGTTCCTTATCTTATCCTAGTGTCTAAACTCTTCTCCATGGCTGGACCTCGAAATAATATTCCTTTACGTGCTAAGGGGTATCTAGAGAGTAAGATAGGTTTAAAAACTACCCTAACACTAACGCGTACCCTAACCCGAACCCCTACCCTAACCCTAACATGTACACTAATCCTAACCAATACCCTAAACCGAGCCCTACCCCTAACACTAACCCTAACCCTAACCCTAACCCATACCCTACACCGTACCCGAAGCCCTCCCCGAACCCGTACCCTAAGCCGTACCCTAAGCCTAACCCTAAGCCTAACCATAACCCTAGGCTACCCTTGACTGCTTCTGCCTCCAATAGAATTCCTAAGCACTAGTGTTTTAAGGAACAGCTTAAAAAGTGAATCCTAATGTGATTTCTTTAAAATGGGTGTGTTCCTTATCTTATCCTAGTGTCTAAACTCTTCTCCATGGCTGGACCCCCAAATAATATTCCTTTACGTGCTAAGGGGTATCTAGATAGTGGGATAGGTTTAATAACTACCCTAACCCTAATGCGTAAACTAACCCTAACCCCTACCCTAACCCTAACACGTAACTTAATCCTAACCCGTACCCTAAACGGAGCCCTAACCCTAACACTAACCCTAACCCTAACCCTAACCCATACCCTACGCCGTACCAGAACCCCTCCCCGAACCCGTACCCTAAGCCTAACCCCAAGCCTAACCCTAACCCTAGGCTACCCTTGACTGCTTCTGCCTCCAATAGATTTCCTAAGCACTAGTGTTTTAAGGAACAGCTTAAAAAGAGAATCCTAATGTGATTTCTTTATAATGGGTGTGTTCCTTATCTTATCCTAGTGTCAAAACTCTTCTCCATGGCTGGACCCCCAAATAATATTCCTTTACGTGCTAAGGGGTATCTAGAGAGTGGGATAGGTTTAATATCTACCCTAACCCTAACGCGTACCCTAACCCTAACCCCTAGCCTAATCCTAACATGTACCCTAATCCTAACCCGTATCCTAAACTGAGCCCTAACCCTAACACTAACCCTAACCCTAACCCTAACCCATACCCTACGCCGTACCCGAACCCCTCCCCGAACCCGTACCCTAAGCCGTACCCTAAGCCTAACCCTAAGCCTAACCCTAACCCTAGGCTACCCTTGACTGCTTCTGCCTCCAATAGTTTTCCTAGGCACTAGTGTTTTAAGGAACAGCTTAAAAAGAGAATCCTAATGTGATTTCTTTATAATGGGTGTGTTCCTTATCTTATCCTAGTGTCTAAACTCTTCTCCATGGCTGGACCTCGAAATAATATTCCTTTACGTGCTAAGGGGTATCTAGAGAGTGGGATAGGTTTAAAAACTACCCTAACACTAACGCGTACCCTAAACCGAACCCCTACCCTAACCCTAACACGTACCCTAAACCTAACCAATACCCTAAACCGAGCCCTAACCCTAACACTAACCCTAACCCTAACCCTAACCCATACCCTACGCCGTACCCGAAGCCCTCCCCGAACCCGTACCCTAAGCCGTACCCTAAGCCTAACCCTAAGCCTAACCCTAACCCTAGGCTACCCTTGACTGCTTCTGCCTCCAATAGATTTCCTAAGCACTAGTGTTTTAAGGAACAGCTTAAAAAGAGAATCCTAATGTGATTTCTTTATAATGGGTGTGTTCCTTATCTTATCCTAGTGTCTAAACTCTTCTCCATGGATGGACCTCCAAATAGTATTCCTTTACGTGCTAAGGGGTATCTAGAGAGTGGGATAGGTTTAATAACTACCCTAACACTAACGCGTACCCTAACCCTAACCCCTACCTTAACCCTAACACGTACCCTAATCCTAACCAATAACCAAAACCGAGCCCTAACCCTAACACTAACCCTAACCCTAACCCTAACCCATACTCTACGCCGTACCCGAAGCCCTCCCTGAACCTGTACCCTAAGCCGTACCCTAAGCCGTACCCTAAGCCTAACCCTAACCCTAGGCTACCCTTGACTGCTTCTGCCTCCAATAGATTTCCTAAGCACTAGTGTTTTAAGGAACAGCTTAAAAAGAGAATCCTAATGTGATTTCTTTATAATGGGTGTGTTCCTTATCTTATCCTAGTGTCTAAACTCTTCTCCATGGATGGACCTCCAAATAGTATTCCTTTACGTGCTAAGGGGTATCTAGAGAGTGGGATAGGTTTAATAACTACCCTAACACTAACGCGTACCCTAACCCTAACCCCTACCCTAACCCTAACACGTACCCTAATCCTAACCAATAACCAAAACCGAGCCCTAACCCTAACACTAACCCTAACCCTAACCCTAACCCATACTCTACGCCGTACCCGAAGCCCTCCCTGAACCTGTACCCTAAGCCGTACCCTAAGCCGTACCCTAAGCCTAACCCTAACCCTAGGCTACCCTTGACTGCTTCTGCCTCCAATAGATTTCCTAAGCACTAGTGTTTTAAGGAACAGCTTAAAAAGAGAATCCTAATGTGATTTCTTTATAATGGGTGTGTTCCTTATCTTATCCTAGTGTCTAAACTCTTCTCCATGGCGGGACCTCGAAATAATATTCCTTTACGTGCTAAGGGGTATCTAGAGAGTGGGATAGGTTTAATAACTACCCTAACACTAACGCGTACCCTAACCCGAACCCCTACCCTAACCCTAACACGTACCCTAATCCTAACCAATACCCTAAACCGAGCCCTAACCCTAACACTAACCCTAACCCTAACCCTAACCCTAACCCATACCCTACGCCGTACCCGAAGCCCTCCCCGAACCCGTACCCTAAGCCGTACCCTAAGCCTAACCCTAAGCCTAACCATAACCCTAGGCTACCCTTGACTGCTTCTGCCTCCAATAGATTTCCTAAGCAATAGTGTTTTAAGGAACAGCTTAAAAAGAGAATCCTAATGTGATTTCTTTATAATAGGTGTGTTCCTTATCTTATCCTAGTGTCTAAACTCTTCTCCATGGCTGGACCTCCAAATAGTATTCCTTTACGTGCTAAGGGGTATCTAAAGAGTGGGATAGGTTTAATAACTACCCTAACACTAATGCGTACCCTAACCCTAACCCCTACCCTAACCCTAACACGTAACCTAATCCTAACCCGTACCCTAAACGGAGCCCTAACCCTAACACTAACCCTAACACTAACCCTAACCCATACCCTACGCCGTACCCGAAGCCCTCCCCGAACCCGTACCCTAAGCCGTACCCTAAGCCGTACCCTAAGCCTAACCCTAACCCTAGGCTACCCTTGACTGCTTCTGCCTCCAATAGATTTCCTAAGCACTAGTGTTTTAAGGAACAGCTTAAAAAGAGAATCCTAATGTGATTTCTTTATAATGGGTGTGTTCCTTATCTTATCCTAGTGTCTAAACTCTTCTCCATGGCTGGACCTCGAAATAATATTCCTTTACGTGCTAAGGGGTATCTAGAGAGTGGGATAGGTTTAAAAACTACCCTAACACTAACGCGTACCCTAACCAGAACCCCTACCCTAACCCTAACACGTACCCTAATCCTAACCAATACCCTAAACCGAGCCCTAACCCTAACACTAACCCTAACCCTACACCTAACCCTAAACCGAGCCCTAACCCTAACACTAACCCTAACCCTAACCCTAACCCATACCCTACGCCGTACCCGAAGCCCTCCCCGAACCCGTACCCTAAGCCGTACCCTAAGCCTAACCCTAAGCCTAACCATAACCCTAGGCTACCCTTGACTGCTTCTGCCTCCAATAGAATTCCTAAGCACTAGTGTTTTAAGGAACATCTTAAAAAGTGAATCCTAATGTGATTTCTTTAAAATGGGTGTGTTCCTTATCTTATCCTAGTGTCTAAACTCTTCTCCATGGCTGGACCCCCAAATAATATTCCTTTACGGGCTAAGGGGTATCTAGAGAGTGGGATAGTTTTAATAACTACCCTAACCCTAATGCGTAAACTAACCCTAACCCCTACCCTAACCCTAACACGTAACTTAATCCTAACCCGTACCCTAAACGGAGCCCTAACCCTAACACTAACCCTAACCCTAACCCTAACCCATACCCTACGCCGTACCAGAACCCCTCCCCGAACCCGTACCCTAAGCCTAACCCCAAGCCTAACCCTAACCCTAGGCTACCCTTGACTGCTTCTGCCTCCAATAGATTTCTTAAGCACTAGTGTTTTAAGGAACAGCTTAAAAAGAGAATCCTAATGTGATTTCTTTATAATGGGTGTGTTCCTTATCTTATCCTAGTGTCTAAACTCTTCTCCATGGCTGGACCTCGAAATAATATTCCTTTACGTGCTAAGGGGTATCTAGAGAGTGGGATAGGTTTAATAACTACCCTAACACTAATGCGTACCCTAACCCTAACCCCTACCCTAACCCTAACACGTAACCTAATCCTAACCCGTATCCTAAACGGAGCCCTAACCCTAACACTAACCCTAACACTAACCCTAACCCATACCCTACGCCGTACCCGAAGCCCTCCCCGAACCCGTACCCTAAGCCGTACCCTAAGCCGTACCCTAAGCCTAACCCTAACCCTAGGCTACCCTTGACTGCTTCTGCCTCCAATAGATTTCCTAAGCACTAGTGTTTTAAGGAACAGCTTAAAAAGAGAATCCTAATGTGATTTCTTTATAATGGGTGTGTTCCTTATCTTATCCTAGTGTCTAAACTCTTCTCCATGGCTGGACCTCGAAATAATATTCCTTTACGTGCTAAGGGGTATCTAGAGAGTGGGATAGGTTTAAAAACTACCCTAACACTAACGCGTACCCTAACCCGAACCCCTACCCTAACCCTAACACGTACCCTAATCCTAACCAATACCCTAAACCGAGCCCTAACCCTAACACTAACCCTAACCCTAACCCTAACCCATACCCTACGCCGTACCCGAACCCCTCCCCGAACCCGTACCCTAAGCCGTACCCTAAGCCTAACCCTAAGCCTAACCTTAACCCTAGGCTACCCTTGACTGCTTCTGCCTCCAATAGATTTCCTAAGCACTAGTGTTTTAAGGAACAGCATAAAAAGAGAATCCTAATGTGATTTCTTTATAATGGGTGTGTTCCTTATCTTATCCTAGTGTCTAAACTCTTCTCCATGGCTGGACCTCGAAATAATATTCCTTTACGTGCTAAGGGGTATCTAGAGAGTAAGATAGGTTTAAAAACTACCCTAACACTAACGCGTACCCTAACCCGAACCCCTACCCTAACCCTAACATGTACCCTAATCCTAACCAATACCCTAAACCGAGCCCTACCCCTAACACTAACCCTAACCCTAACCCTAACCCATACCCTACGCCGTACCCGAAGCCCTCCCCGAACCCGTACCCTAAGCCGTACCCTAAGCCTAACCCTAAGCCTAACCATAACCCTAGGCTACCCTTGACTGCTTCTGCCTCCAATAGAATTCCTAAGCACTAGTGTTTTAAGGAACAGCTTAAAAAGTGAATCCTAATGTGATTTCTTTAAAATGGGTGTGTTCCTTATCTTATCCTAGTGTCTAAACTCTTCTCCATGGCTGGACCCCCAAATAATATTCCTTTACGTGCTAAGGGGTATCTAGATAGTGGGATAGGTTTCATAACTACCCTAACCCTAATGCGTAAACTAACCCTAACCCCTACCCTAACCCTAACACGTAACTTAATCCTAACCCGTACCCTAAACGGAGCCCTAACCCTAACACTAACCCTAACCCTAACCCTAACCCATACCCTACGCCGTACCAGAACCCCTCCCCGAACCCGTACCCTAAGCCTAACCCCAAGCCTAACCCTAACCCTAGGCTACCCTTGACTGCTTCTGCCTCCAATAGATTTCCTAAGCACTAGTGTTTTAAGGAACAGCTTAAAAAGAGAATCCTAATGTGATTTCTTTATAATGGGTGTGTTCCTTATCTTATCCTAGTGTCAAAACTCTTCTCCATGGCTGGACCCCCAAATAATATTCCTTTACGTGCTAAGGGGTATCTAGAGAGTGGGATAGGTTTAATATCTACCCTAACCCTAACGCGTACCCTAACCCTAACCCCTAGCCTAATCCTAACATGTACCCTAATCCTAACCCGTATCCTAAACTGAGCCCTAACCCTAACACTAACCCTAACCCTAACCCTAACCCATACCCTACGCCGTACCCGAACCCCTCCCCGAACCCGTACCCTAAGCCGTACCCTAAGCCTAACCCTAAGCCTAACCCTAACCCTAGGCTACCCTTGACTGCTTCTGCCTCCAATAGTTTTCCTAGGCACTAGTGTTTTAAGGAACAGCTTAAAAAGAGAATCCTAATGTGATTTCTTTATAATGGGTGTGTTCCTTATCTTATCCTAGTGTCTAAACTCTTCTCCATGGCTGGACCTCGAAATAATATTCCTTTACGTGCTAAGGGGTATCTAGAGAGTGGGATAGGTTTAAAAACTACCCTAACACTAACGCGTACCCTAAACCGAACCCCTACCCTAACCCTAACACGTACCCTAAACCTAACCAATACCCTAAACCGAGCCCTAACCCTAACACTAACCCTAACCCTAACCCTAACCCATACCCTACGCCGTACCCGAAGCCCTCCCCGAACCCGTACCCTAAGCCGTACCCTAAGCCTAACCCTAAGCCTAACCCTAACCCTAGGCTACCCTTGACTGCTTCTGCCTCCAATAGATTTCCTAAGCACTAGTGTTTTAAGGAACAGCTTAAAAAGAGAATCCTAATGTGATTTCTTTATAATGGGTGTGTTCCTTATCTTATCCTAGTGTCTAAACTCTTCTCCATGGATGGACCTCCAAATAGTATTCCTTTACGTGCTAAGGGGTATCTAGAGAGTGGGATAGGTTTAATAACTACCCTAACACTAACGCGTACCCTAACCCTAACCCCTACCTTAACCCTAACACGTACCCTAATCCTAACCAATAACCAAAACCGAGCCCTAACCCTAACACTAACCCTAACCCTAACCCTAACCCATACTCTACGCCGTACCCGAAGCCCTCCCTGAACCTGTACCCTAAGCCGTACCCTAAGCCGTACCCTAAGCCTAACCCTAACCCTAGGCTACCCTTGACTGCTTCTGCCTCCAATAGATTTCCTAAGCACTAGTGTTTTAAGGAACAGCTTAAAAAGAGAATCCTAATGTGATTTCTTTATAATGGGTGTGTTCCTTATCTTATCCTAGTGTCTAAACTCTTCTCCATGGATGGACCTCCAAATAGTATTCCTTTACGTGCTAAGGGGTATCTAGAGAGTGGGATAGGTTTAATAACTACCCTAACACTAACGCGTACCCTAACCCTAACCCCTACCCTAACCCTAACACGTACCCTAATCCTAACCAATAACCAAAACCGAGCCCTAACCCTAACACTAACCCTAACCCTAACCCTAACCCATACTCTACGCCGTACCCGAAGCCCTCCCTGAACCTGTACCCTAAGCCGTACCCTAAGCCGTACCCTAAGCCTAACCCTAACCCTAGGCTACCCTTGACTGCTTCTGCCTCCAATAGATTTCCTAAGCACTAGTGTTTTAAGGAACAGCTTAA
This sequence comes from Balaenoptera physalus, assembly GCF_965194825.1. Lineage (NCBI taxonomy): Eukaryota > Metazoa > Chordata > Mammalia > Artiodactyla > Balaenopteridae > Balaenoptera > Balaenoptera physalus. The sequence continues at coordinate 657,496 of NW_028126401.1, forward strand.
AAAGAGAATCCTAATGTGATTTCTTTATAATGGGTGTGTTCCTTATCTTATCCTAGTGTCTAAACTCTTCTCCATGGCGGGACCTCGAAATAATATTCCTTTACGTGCTAAGGGGTATCTAGAGAGTGGGATAGGTTTAAAAACTACCCTAACACTAACGCGTACCCTAACCCGAACCCCTACCCTAACCCTAACACGCACCCTAATACTAACAAATACCCTAAACCGAGCCCTAACCCTAACACTAACCCTATCCCTAACTCTAACCGATACCCTACGCAGTACCCGAAGCCCTCACCGAACCCGTACCCTAAGCCGTACCCTAAGCCGTACCCTAAGCCTAACCCTAACCCTAGGCTACCCTTGACTGCTTCTGCCTCCAATAGATTTCCTAAGCACTAGTGTTTTAAGGAACAGCTTAAAAAGAGAATCCTAATGTGATTTCTTTATAATGGGTGTGTTCCTTATCTTATCCTAGTGTCTAAACTCTTCTCCATGGATGGACCTCCAAATAGTATTCCTTTACGTGCTAAGGGGTATCTAGAGAGTGGGATAGGTTTAATAACTACCCTAACACTAACGCGTACCCTAACCCTAACCCCTACCCTAAACCTAACACGTACCCTAATCCTAACCAATAACCAAAACCGAGCCCTAACCCTAACACTAACCCTAACCCTAACCCTAACCCATACTCTACGCCGTACCCGAAGCCCTCCCTGAACCTGTACCCTAAGCCGTACCCTAAGCCGTACCCTAAGCCTAACCCTAACCCTAGGCTACCCTTGACTGCTTCTGCCTCCAATAGATTTCCTAAGCACTAGTGTTTTAAGGAACAGCTTAAAAAGAGAATCCTAATGTGATTTCTTTATAATGGGTGTGTTCCTTATCTTATCCTAGTGTCTAAACTCTTCTCCATGGCTGGACCTCGAAATAATATTCCTTTACGTGCTAAGGGGTATCTAGAGAGTGGGATAGGTTTAAAAACTACCCTAACACTAACGCGTACCCTAACCCGAACCCCTACCCTAACCCTAACACGCACCCTAATCCTAACAAATACCCTAAACCGAGCCCTAACCCTAACACTAACCCTATCCCTAACTCTAACCGATACCCTACGCAGTACCCGAAGCCCTCACCGAACCCGTACCCTAAGCCGTACTCTAAGCCGTACCCTAAGCCTAACCCTAACCCTAGGCTACCCTTGACTGCTTCTGCCTCCAATAGATTTCCTAAGCACTAGTGTTTTAAGGAACAGCTTAAAAAGAGAATCCTAATGTGATTTCTTTATAATGGGTGTGTTCCTTATCTTATCCTAGGGACTAAACTCTTCTCCATGGCTTGATCCCCAAATAATATTCCTTTACGTGCTAAGGGGTATCTAGAGAGTGGAATAGGTTTAATAACTACCCTAACCCTAATGCGTACCCTAACCCTAACCCCTACCCTAACCCTAACACGTAACTTAATCCTAACCCGTACCCTAAACGGAGCCCTAACCCTAACACTAACCCTAACCCTAACCCTAACCCATACCCTACGCCGTACCCGAAGCCCTCCCCGAACCCGTACCCTATGCCGTACCCTAAGCCGTACCCTAAGCCTAACCCTAACTCTAGGCTACCCTTGACTGCTTCTGCCTCCAATAGATTTCCTAAGCACTAGTGTTTTAACGAACAGCTTAAAAAGAGAATCCTAATATGATTTCTTTATAATGGGTGTGTTCCTTATCTTATCCTAGTCTCTAAACTCTTCTCCATGGATGGACCTCCAAATAGTATTCCTTTACGTGCTAAGGGGTATCTAGAGAGTGGGATAGGTTTAATAACTACCCTAACACTAACGCGTACCCTAACCCGAACCCCTACCCTAACCCTAACACGTACCCTAATCCTAACCAATACCCTAAACCGAGCCCTAACCCTAACACTAACCCTAACCCTAACCCTAACCCTAACCCATACCCTACGCCGTACCCGAAGCCCTCCCCGAACCCGTACCCTAAGCCGTACCCTAAGCCTAACCCTAAGCCTAACCATAACCCTAGGCTACCCTTGACTGCTTCTGCCTCCAATAGATTTCCTAAGCAATAGTGTTTTAAGGAACAGCTTAAAAAGAGAATCCTAATGTGATTTCTTTATAATAGGTGTGTTCCTTATCTTATCCTAGTGTCTAAACTCTTCTCCATGGCTGGACCTCCAAATAGTATTCCTTTACGTGCTAAGGGGTATCTAAAGAGTGGGATAGGTTTAATAACTACCCTAACACTAATGCGTACCCTAACCCTAACCCCTACCCTAACCCTAACACGTAACCTAATCCTAACCCGTACCCTAAACGGAGCCCTAACCCTAACACTAACCCTAACACTAACCCTAACCCATACCCTACGCCGTACCCGAAGCCCTCCCCGAACCCGTACCCTAAGCCGTACCCTAAGCCGTACCCTAAGCCTAACCCTAACCCTAGGCTACCCTTGACTGCTTCTGCCTCCAATAGATTTCCTAAGCACTAGTGTTTTAAGGAACAGCTTAAAAAGAGAATCCTAATGTGATTTCTTTATAATGGGTGTGTTCCTTATCTTATCCTAGTGTCTAAACTCTTCTCCATGGCTGGACCTCGAAATAATATTCCTTTACGTGCTAAGGGGTATCTAGAGAGTGGGATAGGTTTAAAAACTACCCTAACACTAACGCGTACCCTAACCAGAACCCCTACCCTAACCCTAACACGTACCCTAATCCTAACCAATACCCTAAACCGAGCCCTAACCCTAACACTAACCCTAACCCTACACCTAACCCTAAACCGAGCCCTAACCCTAACACTAACCCTAACCCTAACCCTAACCCATACCCTACGCCGTACCCGAAGCCCTCCCCGAACCCGTACCCTAAGCCGTACCCTAAGCCTAACCCTAAGCCTAACCATAACCCTAGGCTACCCTTGACTGCTTCTGCCTCCAATAGAATTCCTAAGCACTAGTGTTTTAAGGAACATCTTAAAAAGTGAATCCTAATGTGATTTCTTTAAAATGGGTGTGTTCCTTATCTTATCCTAGTGTCTAAACTCTTCTCCATGGCTGGACCCCCAAATAATATTCCTTTACGGGCTAAGGGGTATCTAGAGAGTGGGATAGGTTTAATAACTACCCTAACCCTAATGCGTAAACTAACCCTAACCCCTACCCTAACCCTAACACGTAACTTAATCCTAACCCGTACCCTAAACGGAGCCCTAACCCTAACACTAACCCTAACCCTAACCCTAACCCATACCCTACGCCGTACCAGAACCCCTCCCCGAACCCGTACCCTAAGCCTAACCCCAAGCCTAACCCTAACCCTAGGCTACCCTTGACTGCTTCTGCCTCCAATAGATTTCCTAAGCACTAGTGTTTTAAGGAACAGCTTAAAAAGAGAATCCTAATGTGATTTCTTTATAATGGGTGTGTTCCTTATCTTATCCTAGTGTCTAAACTCTTCTCCATGGCTGGACCTCGAAATAATATTCCTTTACGTGCTAAGGGGTATCTAGAGAGTGGGATAGGTTTAATAACTACCCTAACACTAATGCGTACCCTAACCCTAACCCCTACCCTAACCCTAACACGTAACCTAATCCTAACCCGTATCCTAAACGGAGCCCTAACCCTAACACTAACCCTAACACTAACCCTAACCCATACCCTACGCCGTACCCGAAGCCCTCCCCGAACCCGTACCCTAAGCCGTACCCTAAGCCGTACCCTAAGCCTAACCCTAACCCTAGGCTACCCTTGACTGCTTCTGCCTCCAATAGATTTCCTAAGCACTAGTGTTTTAAGGAACAGCTTAAAAAGAGAATCCTAATGTGATTTCTTTATAATGGGTGTGTTCCTTATCTTATCCTAGTGTCTAAACTCTTCTCCATGGCTGGACCTCGAAATAATATTCCTTTACGTGCTAAGGGGTATCTAGAGAGTGGGATAGGTTTAAAAACTACCCTAACACTAACGCGTACCCTAACCCGAACCCCTACCCTAACCCTAACACGTACCCTAATCCTAACCAATACCCTAAACCGAGCCCTAACCCTAACACTAACCCTAACCCTAACCCTAACCCATACCCTACGCCGTACCCGAACCCCTCCCCGAACCCGTACCCTAAGCCGTACCCTAAGCCTAACCCTAAGCCTAACCTTAACCCTAGGCTACCCTTGACTGCTTCTGCCTCCAATAGATTTCCTAAGCCCTAGTGTTTTAAGGAACAGCATAAAAAGAGAATCCTAATGTGATTTCTTTATAATGGGTGTGTTCCTTATCTTATCCTTGTGTCTAAACTCTTCTCCATGGCTGGACCTCGAAATAATATTCCTTTACGTGCTAAGGGGTATCTAGAGAGTAAGATAGGTTTAAAAACTACCCTAACACTAACGCGTACCCTAACCCGAACCCCTACCCTAACCCTAACATGTACCCTAATCCTAACCAATACCCTAAACCGAGCCCTACCCCTAACACTAACCCTAACCCTAACCCTAACCCATACCCTACGCCGTACCCGAAGCCCTCCCCGAACCCGTACCCTAAGCCGTACCCTAAGCCTAACCCTAAGCCTAACCATAACCCTAGGCTACCCTTGACGGCTTCTGCCTCCAATAGAATTCCTAAGCACTAGTGTTTTAAGGAACAGCTTAAAAAGTGAATCCTAATGTGATTTCTTTAAAATGGGTGTGTTCCTTATCTTATCCTAGTGTCTAAACTCTTCTCCATGGCTGGACCCTCAAATAATATTCCTTTACGTGCTAAGGGGTATCTAGATAGTGGGATAGGTTTAATAACTACCCTAACCCTAATGCGTAAACTAACCCTAACCCCTACCCTAACCCTAACACGTAACTTAATCCTAACCCGTACCCTAAACGGAGCCCTAACCCTAACACTAACCCTAACCCTAACCCTAACCCATACCCTACGCCGTACCAGAACCCCTCCCCGAACCCGTACCCTAAGCCTAACCCCAAGCCTAACCCTAACCCTAGGCTACCCTTGACTGCTTCTGCCTCCAATAGATTTCCTAAGCACTAGTGTTTTAAGGAACAGCTTAAAAAGAGAATCCTAATGTGATTTCTTTATAATGGGTGTGTTCCTTATCTTATCCTAGTGTCAAAACTCTTCTCCATGGCTGGACCCCCAAATAATATTCCTTTACGTGCTAAGGGGTATCTAGAGAGTGGGATAGGTTTAATATCTACCCTAACCCTAACGCGTACCCTAACCCTAACCCCTAGCCTAATCCTAACATGTACCCTAATCCTAACCCGTATCCTAAACTGAGCCCTAACCCTAACACTAACCCTAACCCTAACCCTAACCCATACCCTACGCCGTACCCGAACCCCTCCCCGAACCCGTACCCTAAGCCGTACCCTAAGCCTAACCCTAAGCCTAACCCTAACCCTAGGCTACCCTTGACTGCTTCTGCCTCCAATAGTTTTCCTAGGCACTAGTGTTTTAAGGAACAGCTTAAAAAGAGAATCCTAATGTGATTTCTTTATAATGGGTGTGTTCCTTATCTTATCCTAGTGTCTAAACTCTTCTCCATGGCTGGACCTCGAAATAATATTCCTTTACGTGCTAAGGGGTATCTAGAGAGTGGGATAGGTTTAAAAACTACCCTAACACTAACGCGTACCCTAAACCGAACCCCTACCCTAACCCTAACACGTACCCTAAACCTAACCAATACCCTAAACCGAGCCCTAACCCTAACACTAACCCTAACCCTAACCCTAACCCATACCCTACGCCGTAACCGAAGCCCTCCCCGAACCCGTACCCTAAGCCGTACCCTAAGCCTAACCCTAAGCCTAACCCTAACCCTAGGCTACCCTTGACTGCTTCTGCCTCCAATAGATTTCCTAAGCACTAGTGTTTTAAGGAACAGCTTAAAAAGAGAATCCTAATGTGATTTCTTTATAATGGGTGTGTTCCTTATCTTATCCTAGTGTCTAAACTCTTCTCCATGGATGGACCTCCAAATAGTATTCCTTTACGTGCTAAGGGGTATCTAGAGAGTGGGATAGGTTTAATAACTATCCTAACACTAACGCGTACCCTAACCCTAACCCCTACCCTAACCCTAACACGTACCCTAATCCTAACCAATAACCAAAACCGAGCCCTAACCCTAACACTAACCCTAACCCTAACCCTAACCCATACTCTACGCCGTACCCGAAGCCCTCCCTGAACCTGTACCCTAAGCCGTACCCTAAGCCGTACCCTAAGCCTAACCCTAACCCTAGGCTACCCTTGACTGCTTCTGCCTCCAATAGATTTCCTAAGCACTAGTGTTTTAAGGAACAGCTTAAAAAGAGAATCCTAATGTGATTTCTTTATAATGGGTGTGTTCCTTATCTTATCCTAGTGTCTAAACTCTTCTCCATGGATGGACCTCCAAATAGTATTCCTTTACGTGCTAAGGGGTATCTAGAGAGTGGGATAGGTTTAATAACTACCCTAACACTAACGCGTACCCTAACCCTAACCCCTACCCTAACCCTAACACGTACCCTAATCCTAACCAATAACCAAAACCGAGCCCTAACCCTAACACTAACCCTAACCCTAACCCTAACCCATACTCTACGCCGTACCCGAAGCCCTCCCTGAACCTGTACCCTAAGCCGTACCCTAAGCCGTACCCTAAGCCTAACCCTAACCCTAGGCTACCCTTGACTGCTTCTGCCTCCAATAGATTTCCTAAGCACTAGTGTTTTAAGGAACAGCTTAAAAAGAGAATCCTAATGTGATTTCTTTATAATGGGTGTGTTCCTTATCTTATCCTAGTGTCTAAACTCTTCTCCATGGCGGGACCTCGAAATAATATTCCTTTACGTGCTAAGGGGTATCTAGAGAGTGGGATAGGTTTAAAAACTACCCTAACACTAACGCGTACCCTAACCCGAACCCCTACCCTAACCCTAACACGCACCCTAATCCTAACAAATACCCTAAACCGAGCCCTAACCCTAACACTAACCCTATCCCTAACTCTAACCGATACCCTACGCAGTACCCGAAGCCCTCACCGAACCCGTACCCTAAGCCGTACCCTAAGCCGTACCCTAAGCCTAACCCTAACCCTAGGCTACCCTTGACTGCTTCTGCCTCCAATAGATTTCCTAAGCACTAGTGTTTTAAGGAACAGCTTAAAAAGAGAATCCTAATGTGATTTCTTTATAATGGGTGTGTTCCTTATCTTATCCTAGTGTCTAAACTCTTCTCCATGGATGGACCTCCAAATAGTATTCCTTTACGTGCTAAGGGGTATCTAGAGAGTGGGATAGGTTTAATAACTACCCTAACACTAACGCGTACCCTAACCCTAACCCCTACCCTAACCCTAACACGTACCCTAATCCTAACCAATAACCAAAACCGAGCCCTAACCCTAACACTAACCTTAACCCTAACCCTAACCCATACTCTACGCCGTACCCGAAGCCCTCCCTGAACCTGTACCCTAAGCCGTACCCTAAGCCGTACCCTAAGCCTAACCCTAACCCTAGGCTACCCTTGACTGCTTCTGCCTCCAATAGATTTCCTAAGCACTAGTGTTTTAAGGAACAGCTTAAAAAGAGAATCCTAATGTGATTTCTTTATAATGGGTGTGTTCCTTATCTTATCCTAGTGTCTAAACTCTTCTCCATGGCTGGACCTCGAAATAATATTCCTTTACGTGCTAAGGGGTATCTAGAGAGTGGGATAGGTTTAAAAACTACCCTAACACTAACGCGTACCCTAACCCGAACCCCTACCCTAACCCTAACAAGCACCCTAATCCTAACAAATACCCTAAACCGAGCCCTAACCCTAACACTAACCCTATCCCTAACTCTAACCGATACCCTACGCAGTACCCGAAGCCCTCACCGAACCCGTACCCTAAGCCGTACCCTAAGCCGTACCCTAAGCCTAACCCTAACCCTAGGCTACCCTTGACTGCTTCTGCCTCCAATAGATTTCCTAAGCACTAGTGTTTTAAGGAACAGCTTAAAAAGAGAATCCTAATGTGATTTCTTTATAATGGGTGTGTTCCTTATCTTATCCTAGTGTCTAAACTCTTCTCCATGGCTGGACCTCGAAATAATATTCCTTTACGTGCTAAGGGGTATCTAGAGAGTGGGATAGGTTTAATATCTACCCTAACCCTAACGCGTACCCTAACCCTAACCCCTAGCCTAATCCTAACATGTACCCTAATCCTAACCCGTATCCTAAACTGAGCCCTAACCCTAACACTAACCCTAACCCTAACCCTAACCCATACCCTACGCCGTACCCGAACCCCTCCCCGAACCCGTACCCTAAGCCGTACCCTAAGCCTAACCCTAAGCCTAACACTAACCCTAGGCTACCCTTGACTGCTTCTGCCTCCAATAGTTTCCCTAGGCACTAGTGTTTTAAGGAACAGCTTAAAAAGAGAATCCTAATGTGATTTCTTTATAATGGGTGTGTTCCTTATCTTATCCTAGTGTCTAAACTCTTCTCCATGGCTGGACCCCCAAATAATATTCCTTTACGTGCTAAGGGGTATCTAGAGAGTGGGATAGGTTTAATAACTACCCTAACCCTAATGCGTACCCTAATCCTAACCCCTACCCTAACCCTAACACGTACCCTAATCCTAATCCGTACCCTAAACAGAGGCCTAGCCCTAACACTAACCCTAACCCTAACCCTAACCGATACCCTACGCAGTACCCGAAGCCCTCACCGAACCCGTAACCTAAGCCGTACCCTAAGCCTAACCCTAAGCCTAACCCTAACCCTAGGCTACCCATGACTGCTTCTGCCTCCAATAGATTTCCTAAGCACTAGTGTTTTAAGGAACAGCTTAAAAAGAGAATCCTAATGTGATTTCTTTATAATGGGTGTGTTCCTTATCTTACCCTAGGGCCTAAACTCTTCTCCATGGCTTGACCCCCAAATAATATTCCTTTACGTGCTAAGGGGTATCTAGAGAGTGGAATAGGTTTAATAAATACCCTAACCCTAACACGTAACTTAATCCTAACCCGTACCCTAAACGGAGCCCTAACCCTAACACTAACCCTAACCCTAACCCTAACCCATACCCTACGCCGTACCCGAAGCCCTCCCCGAACCCGTACCCTATGCCGTACCCTAAGCCGTACCCTAAGCCTAACCCTAACTCTAGGCTACCCTTGACTGCTTCTGCCTCCAATAGATTTCCTAAGCACTAGTGTTTTAAGGAACAGCTTAAAAAGAGAATCCTAATGTGATTTCTTTATAATGGGTGTGTTCCTTATCTTATCCTAGTGTCTAAACTCTTCTCCATGGATGGACCTCCAAATAGTATTCCTTTACGTGCTAAGGGGTATCTAGAGAGTGGGATAGGTTTAATAACTACCCTAACACTAACGCGTACCCTAACCCTAACCCCTACCCTAAACCTAACACGTACCCTAATCCTAACCAATAACCTAAACCGAGCCCTAACCCTAACACTAACCCTAACCCTAACCCTAACCCATACTCTACGCCGTACCCGAAGCCCTCCCTGAACCTGTACCCTAAGACGTACCCTAAGCCGTACCCTAAGCCTAACCCTAACCCTAGGCTACCCTTGACTGCTTCTGCCTCCAATAGATTTCCTAAGCACTAGTGTTTTAAGGAACAGCTTAAAAAGAGAATCCTAATGTGATTTCTTTATAATGGGTGTGTTCCTTATCTTATCCTAGTGTCTAAACTCTTCTCCATGGCTGGACCTCGAAATAATATTCCTTTACGTGCTAAGGGGTATCTAGAGAGTAAGATAAGTTTAAAAACTACCCTAACACTAACGCGTACCCTTACCCGAACCCCTACCCTAACCCTAACACGTACCCTAATCCTAACCAATACCCTAATCCGAGCCCTAACCCTAACACTAACCCTAACCCTAACCCTAACCCTAACCCATACCCTACGCCGTACCCGAAACCCTCCCCGAACCCGTACCCTAAGCCGTACCCTAAGCCTAACCCTAAGCCTAACCATAACCCTAGGCTACCCTTGACTGCTTCTGCCTCCAATAGATTTCCTAAGCACTAGTGTTTTAAAGAACAGCTTAAAAAGAGAATCCTAATGTGATTTCTTTATAATAGGTGTGTTCCTTATCTTATCCTAGTGTCTAAACTCTTCTCCATGGCTGGACCTCCAAATAGTATTCCTTTACGTTGTAAGGGGTATCTAGAGAGTGGGATAGGTTTAATAACTACCCTAACACTAATGCGTACCCTAACCCTAACCCCTACCCTAACCCTAACACGTAACCTAATCCTAACCCGTACCCTAAACGGAGCCCTAACCCTAACACTAACCCTAACACTAACCCTAACCCATACCCTACGCCGTACCCGAAGCCCTCCCCGAACCCGTACCCTAAGCCGTACCCTAAGCCGTACCCTAAGCCTAACCCTAACCCTAGGCTACCCTTGACTGCTTCTGCCTCCAATAGATTTCCTAAGCACTAGTGTTTTAAGGAACAGCTTAAAAAGAGAATCCTAATGTGATTTCTTTATAATGGGTGTGTTCCTTATCTTATCCTAGTGTCTAAACTCTTCTCCATGGCTGGACCCCCAAATAATATTCCTTTACGTGCTAAGGGGTATCTAGAGAGTGGGATAGGTTTGATAACTACCCTAACCCTAATGCGTACCCTAACCCTAACCCCTACCCTAACCCTAACACGTACCCTAATCCTAAACCGTACCCTAAACCGAGCCCTAACCCTAACACTAACCCTAACCCTAACCCTAACCGATACCCTACGCAGTACCCGAAGCCCTCACCGAACCCGTGCCCTAAGCCGTATCCTAAGCCTAACCCTAAGCCTAATCCTAACCCTAGGCTACCCTTGACTGCTTCTGCCTACAATAGATTTCCTAAGCACTAGTGTTTTAAGGAAGAGCTTAAAAAGAGAATCCTAATGTGATTTCTTTATAATGGGTGTGTTCCTTATCTTATCCTAGTGTCTAAACTCTTCTCCATGGCTGGACCCCCAAATAATATTCCTTTACGTGCTAAGGGGTATCTAGAGAGTGGGATAGGTTTAATAACTACCCTAACCCTAATGCGTACCCTAACCCTAACCCCTACCCTAACCCTAACACGTAACCTAAACCTAACCCGTACCCTAAGCCGTACCCTAAGCCGTACCCTAAGCCTAACCCTAACCCTAGGCTACCCTTGACTGCTTCTGCCTCCAATAGATTTCCTAAGCACTAGTGTTTTAAGGAACAGCTTAAAAAGAGAATCCTAATGTGATTTCTTTATAATGGGTGTGTTCCTTATCTTATCCTAGTGTCTAAACTCTTCTCCATGGGTGGACCTCCAAATAGTATTCCTTTACCTGCTAAGGGGTATCTAGAGATTGGGATAGGTTTAATAACTACCCTAACACTAACGCGTACCCTAACCCGAACCCCTACCCTAACCCTAACCCGTACCCTAATCCTATCCCGTACCCTAAACGCAGCCCTAACCCTAACACTAACCCAAACCCTAACCCTAACCCATACCCGCCGCCGTACACGAACCTCTCCCCGAACCCGTACCCTAAGCCGTACGCTAAGCCTAACCCTAAGCCTAACCCTAACCCTAAGCTACCCTTGACTGCTTCTGCCTCCAATAGATTTCCTAAGCACTAGTGTTTTAAGGAACAGCTTAAATAGAGAATCCTAATGTGATTTCTTTATAATGGGTGTGTTCCTTATCTTATCCTAGTGTCTAAACTCTTCTCCATGGCTGGACCCCCAAATAATATTCCTTTACGTGCTAAGGGGTATCTAGAGAGTGGGATAGGTTTAATAACTACCCTAACTCTAACGCGTACCCTTACCCTAACCCCTACCCTAACCCTAACACGTACCCTAAACCGAGCCGTAACCCTAACACTAACCCTAACCCTAACCCTAACCCATACTCTACGCCGTACCCGAAGCCCTCCCCGAACCTGTACCCTAAGCCGTACCCTAAGCCGTACCCTAAGCCTAACCCTAACCCTAGGCTACCCTTGATTGCTTCTGCCTCAAATAGATTTCCTAAGCACTAGTGTTTTAAGGAACAGCTTAAAAAGAGAATCCTAATGTGATTTCTTTATAATGGGTGAGTTCCTTATCTTATCCTAGTGTCAAAACTCTTCTCCATGGCTGGACCCCCAAATAATATTCCTTTACGTGCTAAGTTGTATCTAGAGAGTGGGATAGGTTTAATAACTACCCTAAGCCTAATGCGTAACCTAACCCTAACCCCTACCCTAATCCTAACATGTACCCTAATCCTAACCCGTACCCTAAACTGAGCCCTAACCCTAACATTAACCCTAACCCTAACCCTAAACCATACCCTACGCCGCACCCGAACCCCTCCCCGAACCCGTACCCTAAGCCGTACCCTAAGCCTAACCCTAAGCCTAACCCTAACCCTAGGCTTCCCTTGACTGCTTCTGGCTCCAATAGATTTCCTAAGCACTAGTGGTTTAAGGAACAGCTTAAAAAGAGAATCCTAATGTGATTTCTTTATAATGGGTGTGTTCCTTATCTTATCCTAGTGTCTAAACTCTTCTCCATGGCTGGACCCCCAAATAATATTCCTTTACGTGCTAAGGGGTATCTAGAGAGTGGGATAGGTTTGATAACTACCCTAACCCTAATGCGTACCCTAACCCTAACCCCTACCCTAACCCTAACTCGTACCCGAATCCTAAACCGTACCCTAAACCGAGCCCTAACCCTAACCCTAACCCTAACCCTAACACTAACCGATACCCTACGCATTACCCGAAGCCCTCACCGAACCCGTACCCTAAGCCGTACCCTAAGCCTAACCCTAAGCCTAACCCTAACCCTAGGCTACCCTTGACTGCTTCTGCCTCCAATAGATTTCCTAAGCACTAGTGTTTTAAGGAACAGCTTAAAAAGAGAATCCTAATGTGATTTCTTTATAATGGTTGTGTTCCTTATCTTATCCTAGTGTCTAAACTCTTCTCCATGGCTGGACCCCCAAATAATATTCCTTTACGTGCTAAGGGGTATCTAGAGAGTGGGATACATTGAATAACTACCCTAACCCTAATGCGTACCCTAACCCTAACCCCTACCCTAACCCTAACACGTAACCTAAACCTAACCCGTACCCTAAGCCGTACCCTAAGCCGTACCCTAAGCCTAACCCTAACCCTAGGCTACCCTTGACTGCTTGTGCCTCCAATAGATTTCCTAAGCACTAGTGTTTTAAGGAACAGCTTAAAAAGAGAATCCTAATGTGATTTCTTTATAATGGGTGTGTTCCTTATCTTATCCTAGTGTCTAAACTCTTCTCCATGGGTGGACCTCCAAATAGTATTCCTTTACGTGCTAAGGGGTATCTAGAGAGTGGGATAGGTTTAATAACTACCCTAACCCTAATGCGTACCCTAACCCTAACCCCTACCCTAACCCTAAAACGTAACCTAATCCTAACCCATACCCTAAACGGAGCCCTAACCCTAACACTAACCCTAACCCTAACCCATACCCTACGCCGTAACCGAACCCCTCCCCGAACCCGTACCCTAAGCCGTACCCTAAGCCTAAACCCAAGCCTAACCCTAACCCTAGTCTACCGTTGACTGCTTCTGCCTCCAGTAGATTTCCTAAGCACTAGTGTTTTAAGGAACAGCTTAAAAAGAGAATCCTAATGTGATTTCTTTATAATGGGTGTGTTCCTTATCTTATCCTAGTGTCTAAACTCTTCTCCATGGCTGGACCTCCAAATAATATTCCTTTACGTGCTAAGGGGTATCTAGAGAGTGGGATAGGTTTAATAACTACCCTAACACTAAGGCGTAGCCTAACCCTAACCCCTACCCTAACCCTAACACGTACCCTAATCCTAACCAATACCCTAAACCGAGCCCTAACCCTAACCCTAACCCTAACCCATACCCTACGCCGTACCCGAAGCCCTCCCCGAACCCGTACCCTAAGCCGTACCCTAAGCCTAAACCTAACCCTAGGCTACCCTTGACTGCTTCTGCCTCCAATAGATTTCCTAAGCACTAGTGTTTTAAGGAACAGCTTAAAAAGAGAATCCTAATGTGATTTATTTATAATGGGTGTGTTCCTTATCTTATCCTAGTGTCTAAACTCTTATCCATGGCTGGCCCTCCAAATAGTATTCCTTTATGTGCGAAGGGGTATCTAGAGAGTGGGATAGGTTTAATAACTACCCTAACCCTAATGCGTACCCTAACCCTAACCCCTACCCTAACCCTAACACGTAACCTAATCCTAACCCGTACCCTAAACGGAGCCCTAACCCTAACACTAACCCTAACCCTAACCCTAACCCATACCCTACGCCGTACCGGAAGCCCTCCCTGAACTCGTACCCTAAGCCGTACCCTAAGCCGTACCCTAAGCCTAACCCTATCCCTAGGCTACCCTTGACTGCTTCTGCCTCCAATAGAATTCCTAAGCACTAGTGTTTTAAGGAACAGCTTAAAAAGTGAATCCTAATGTGATTTCTTTAAAATGGGTGTGTTCCTTATCTTATCCTAGTGTCTAAACTCTTCTCCATGGCTGGACCCCCAAATAATATTCCTTTACGTGCTAAGGGGTATCTAGAGAGTGGGATAGGTTTAATAACTACCCTAACCCTAATGCGTAAACTAACCCTAACCCCTACCCTAACCCTAACACGTAACCTAATCCTAACCCGTACCCAAAACGGAGCCCTAACCCTAACACTAACCCTAACCCTAACGCTAACCCATACCCTACGCCGTACCAGAACCCCTCCCCGAACCCGTACCCTAAGCCTAACCCCAAGTCTAACCCAAACCCTAGGCTACCCTTGACTGCTTCTGCCTCCAATAGATTTCCTAAGCACTAGTGTTTTAAGGAACAGCTTAAAAAGAGAATCCTAATGTGATTTCTTTATAATGGGTGTGTTCCTTATCTTATCCTAGTGTCTAAACTCTTCTCCATGGCTGGACCTCCAAATAATATTCCTTTAAGTGCTAAGGGGTATCTAGAGAGTTGGATAGGTTTAATAACTACCCTAACACTAACGCGTACCCTAACCCTAACCCCTACCCTATCCCTAACACGTACCCTAATCCTATCCCGTACCCTAAACGCAGCCCTAACACTAACACTAACCCAAACCCTAACCCTAACCCATACCCTCCGCCGTACACGAACCTCTCCCCGAACCCGTACCCTAAGCCGTACGCTAAGCCTAACCCTAAGCCTAACCATAACCCTAGGCTACCCTTGACTGCTTCTGCCTCCAATAGATTTCCTAAGCACTAGTGTTTTAAGGAACAGCTTAAAAAGAGAATCCTAATGTGATTTCTTTATAATGGGTGTGTTCCTTATCTTATCCTAGTGTCTAAACTCTTCTCCATGGCTGGAACCCCAAATAATATTCCTTTACGTGCTAAGGTGTATCTAGAGTGTGGGATAGGTTTAATAACTACCCTAACTCTAACGCGTACCCTAACCCTAACCCCTACCCTAACCCTAACACGTACCCTAAACCGAGCCCTAACCCTAACACCAACGCTAACCCTAAGCCTAACCCATACCCTACGCCGTACCCAAACCCCTCCCCGAACCCGTACCCTAAGCCGTACCCTCACCCTAACCCTAAGCCTAACCCTAACCCTAGGCTACCCTTGACTGCTTCTGCCTCCAATAGATTTCCTAAGCACTAGTGTTTTAAGGAACAGCTTAAAAAGAGAATCCTAATGTGACTTCTTTATAATGGGTGTGTTCCTTATCTTATCCTAGTGTCTAAACTCTTCTCCATGGCTGGACATCCAAATAATATTCCTTTACGTGCTAAGGGGTATCTAGAGAGTGGGATAGGTTTAATAACTACCCTAACACTAAGGCGTACCCTAACCCTAACCCCTACCCTAACCCTAACACGTAACCTAATCCTAACCCGTACCGTAAACGGAGCCCTAACCCTAACACTAACCCTAACCCTAACCCTAACCCATATCCTACGCCGTACCCGAAGCCCTCCCCGAACTCGTACCCTAGGCCGTACCCTAAGCCGTACTCTAAGCCTAACCCTATCCCTAGGCTACCCTTGACTGCTTCTGCCTCCAATAGATTTCCTAAGCACTAGTGTTTTAAGGAACAGCTTAAAAAGAGAATCCTAATGTGATTTCTTTATAATGGGTGTATTCTTTATTTTATCCTAGTGTCTAAACTCTTCTCCATGGCTGGACCTCGAAATAATATTCCTTTACGTGCTAAGGGGTATCAAGAGAGTAAGATAGGTTTAAAAACTACCCTAACACTAACGCGTACCCTAACCCGAACCCCTACCCTAACCCTAACACGTACCCTAATCCTAACCAATACCCTAAACCGAGCCCTAACCCTAACCCTAACCCTAATCCTAACCCTAACCCATACCCTACGCCGTACCCGAAGCCCTCCCCGAACCCATACCCTAAGCCGTACCCTAAGCCTAAACCTAACCCTAGGCTACCCTTGACTGCTTCTGCCTCCAATAGATTTCCTAAGCACTAGTGTTTTAAGGAACAGCTTAAAAAGAGAATCCTAATGTGATTTATTTATAATGGGTGTGTTCCTTATCTTATCCTAGTGTCTAAACTCTTATCCATGGCTGGACCTCCAAATAGTATTCTTTTACGTGCTAAGGGGTATCTAGAGAGTGGGATAGGTTTAATAACTACCCTAACCCTAATGCGTACCCTAACCCTAACCCCTACCCTAACCCTAACACGTAACCTAATCCTAACCCGTACCCTAAACGGAGCCCTAACCCTAACACTAACCCTAACCCTAACCCTAACCCATACCCTACGCCGTACCCGAAGACCTCCCCGAACTCGTACCCTAAGCCGTACCCTAAGCCGTACCCTAAGCCTAACCCTATCCCTAGGCTACCCTTGACTGCTTCTGCCTCCAATAGATTTCCTAAGCACTAGTGTTTTAAGGAACAGCTTAAAAAGAGAATCCTAATGTGATTTCTTTATAATGGGTGTATTCCTTATTTTATCCTAGTGTCTAAACTCTTCTCCATGGCTGGACCTCGAAATAATATTCCTTTACGTGCTAAGGGGTATCAAGAGAGTAAGATAGGTTTAAAAACTACCCTAACACTAACGCGTACCCTAACCCGAACCCCTACCCTAACCCTAACACGTACCCTAATCCTAACCAATACCCTAAACCGAGCCCTAACCCTAACACTAACCCTAACCCTAACCCTAACACATACCCTACGCCGTACCCGAAGCCCTCCCCGAACCCGTACCCTAAGCCGTACCCTAAGCCTAACCCTAAGCCTAACCATAACCCTAGGCTACCCTTGACTGCTTCTGCCTCCAATAGAATTCCTAAGCACTAGTGTTTTAAGGAACAGCTTAAAAAGTGAATCCTAATGTGATTTCTTTAAAATGGGTGTGTTCCTTATCTTATCCTAGTGTCTAAACTCTTCTCCACGGCTGGACCCCCAAATAATATTTCTTTACGTGCTAAGGGTTATCTAGAGAGTGGGATACATTGAATAACTACCCTAACCCTAATGCGTAAACTAACCCTAACCCCTACCCTAACCCTAACACGTAACCTCATCCTAACCCGTACCCTAAACGGAGCCCTAACCCTAACACTAACCCTAACCCTAACCCTAACCCATACCCTACGCCGTACCAGAACCCCTCCCCGAACCCGTACCCTAAGCCTAACCCCAAGCCTAACCCTAACCCTAGGCTACCCTTGACTGCTTCTGCCTCCAATAGATTTCCTAAGCACTAGTGTTTTAAGGAACAGCTTAAAAAGAGAATCCTAATGTGATTTCTTTATAATGTGTGTGTTCCTTATATTATCTTAGTGTCTAAACTCTTCTCCATGGATGGACTCCCAAATAATATTGCTTTACGTGCTAAGGGGTATATAGAGTGGGATAGGTTTAATAACTACCCTAACCCGAAAGCGTACCCTAACCCTAACCCCTACCCTAACCCTAACACGTACCCTAATCCTATCCCGTACCCTAAACGCAGCCCTAACCCTAACACTAACCCAAACCCTAACCCTAACCCATACCCTCCGCCGTGCACGAAACTCTCCCCGAACCCGTACCCTAAGCCGTACGCTAAGCCTAACCCTAAGCCTAACCATAAGCCTAGGCTACCCTTGACTGCTTCTGCCTCCAATAGATTTCCTAAGCACTAGTGTTTTAAGGAACAGCTTAAAAAGAGAATCCTAATGTGATTTCTTTATAATGGGTGTGTTCCTTATCTTATCCTAGTGTCTAAACTCTTCTCCATGGCTGGACCCCCAAATAATATTCCTTTACGTGCTAAGGTGTATCTAGAGAGTGGGATAGGTTTAATAGCTACCCTAACTCTAACGCGTACCCTAACACTAACCCCTACCCTAACCCTAACACGTACCCTAAACCGCGCCCTAACCCTAACACTAACCCTAACCCTAAGCCTAACCCATACCCTACGCCGTACACAAACCCGTCCCCGAACCCGTACCCTAAGCCGTACCCTCACCCTTACCCTAAGCCTAACACTAACCCTAGGCTACCCTTGACTGCTTCTGCCTCCAATAGATTTCCTAAGCACTAGTGTTTTAAGGAACAGCTTAAAAAGAGAATCCTAATGTGATTTCTTTATAATGGGTGTGTTCCTTATCTTATCCTAGTGTCTAAACTCTTCTCCATGGCTGGACATCCAAATAATATTCCTTTACGTCCTAAGGGGTATCTAGAGAGTGGGATAGGTTTAATAACTACCCTAACATTAAGGCGTACCCTAACCCGAACCCCTACCCTAACCCTAACACGTACCCTAATCCTAACCAATACCCTAAACCGAGCCCTAACCCTAACACTAACCCTAACCCTAACCCTTACCCATACCCTACGCCGTACCCGAAGCCCTCCCCGAACCCGTACCCTAAGCCGTACCCTAAGCCTAACCCTAAGCCTAACCATAACCCTAGGCTACCCTTGACTGCTTCTGCCTCCAATAGAATTCCTAAGCACTAGTGTTTTAAGGAACAGCTTAAAAAGTGAATCCTAACGTGATTTCTTTATAATGGGTGTGTTCTTTATCTTATCCTAGTGTCTAAACTCTTCTCCATGGCTGGACCTCCAAATAGTATTCCTTTACGTGCTAAGGGGTATCTAGAGAGTGGGATAGGTTTAATAACTACCCTAACACTAATGCGTACCCTAACCCTAACCCCTACCCTAACCCTAACACGTAACCTAATCCTATCCCGTACCATAAACGGAGCCCTAACCCTAACACTAACCCTAACCCTAACCCTAACCCATACCTTACGCCGTACCCGAAGCCCTCCCCGAACCCGTACCCTAAGCCGTACCCTAAGCCTAACCCTAACCCTAGGCTACCCTTGACTGCTTCTGCCTCCAATAGATTTCCTAAGCACTAGTGTTTTAAGGAACAGCTTAAAAAGAGAATCCTAATGTGATTTCTTTATAATGGGTGTGTTCCTTATCTTATCCTAGGGTCTAAACTCTTCTCCATGGCTGGACCCCAAAATAATATTCCTTTACGTTCTAAGGGGTATCTAGAGAGTGGGATAGGTTTAAGAACTACCCTAACCCTAACGCGTACCCTAACCCTAACCCCCAACCTAACCCTAACACGTACCCTAATCCTAACCCGTACCCTAAACGGAGCCCTAACCCTAACACTAACCCAAACCCTAACCCTAACCCATACCCTACGCCGTACCAGAACCCCTCCCCGAACCCGTACCCTAAGCCGTACCCTAAGCCTAAACCCAAGCCTAACCCTAACCCTAGGCTACCCTTGACTGCTTCTGCCTCCAATAGATTTCCTAAACACTAGTGTTTTAAGGAACAGCTTAAAAAGAGAATCCTAATGTGATTTCTTTATAATGTGTGTGTTCCTTATATTATCTTAGTGTCTAAACTCTTCTCCATGGATGGACCCCCAAATAATATTGCTTTACGTGCTAAGGGGTATCTAGAGTGGGATAGGTTTAATAACTACCCTAAACCTAACGCGTACCCTAACCCTAACCACTATCCAAACCCTATCTCGTATCCTAATCCTAACTCGTACCCTAAACGGAGCCCTAATCCTAACACTAACCCTAACCCTAACCCTAACCCATACCCTACGCCGTACCCGAAGCCCTCCCCGAACCTGTACCCTAAGCCGTACCCTAAGCCTATCCCTAAGCCTAACCCTAACCCTAGGCTATCCTTGACTGCTTCTGCCTCCAATAGATTTCCTAAGCACTAGTGTTTTAAGGAACAGCTTAAAAAGAGAATCCTAATGTGATTTCTTTATAATGGGTGTGTTCCTTATCTTATCCTAGTGTCTAAACTCTTCTCCATGGCTGGACCCCAAATAATATTCCTTTACGTGCTAAGGGGTATCTAGAGAGTGGGATAGGTTTAATAACTACCCTAACCCTAACACGTAACCTAACCCTAACCCCTACCCTAACCCTAACACGTACCCTAATCCTAACTCGTACCCTAAACGGAGCCCTAACCCTAACACTAACCCTAACCCTAACCCTAACCCATACCCTACGCCGTACCCGAAGCCCTCCCCGAACCCGTACCCTATGCCGTACCCTAAGCCTAACCCTAAGCCTAACCCTAACCCTAGGCTACCCTTGACTGCTTCTGCCTCCAATAGATTTCCTAAGCACTAGTGTTTTAAGGAACAGCTTAAAAAGAGAATCCTAATGTGATTTCTTTATAATGGTTGTGTTCCTTATCTTATCCTAGTGTCTAAACTCTTCTCCATGGCTGGACCTCGAAATAATATTCCTTTACGTGCTAAGGGGTATCTAGAGAGTGGGATAGGTTTAAAAACTACCCTAACACTAACGCGTACCCTAACCCGAACCCCTACCCTAACCCTAACACGTACCCTAATCCTAACCAATACCCTAAACCGAGCCCTAACCCTAACACTAACCCTAACCCTAACCCTAACCCATACCCTACGCCGTACCCGAAGCCCTCCCCGAACCCGTACCCTAAGCCGTACCCTAAGCCTAACCCTAAGCCTAACCCTAACCCTAGGCTACCCTTGACTGCTTCTGCCTCCAATAGATTTCCTAAGCACTAGTGTTTTAAGGAACAGCTTAAAAAGAGAATCCTAATGTGATTTCTTTATAATGGGTGTGTTCCTTATCTTATCCTAGTGTCTAAACTCTTCTCCATGGCTGGACCTCGAAATAATATTCCTTTACGTGCTAAGGGGTATCTAGAGAGTGGGATAGGTTTAATAACTACCCTAACCCTAACGCGTGCCCTAACCCTAATCCCTACCCTAACCCTAACACGTACCCTAATCCTAACCCGTACCCAAAAAGTAGCCCTAACCCTAACACTAACCCAAACCCTAACCCTAACCCATACCCTCCGCCGTACACTAACCCCTCCCCGAACGCGTACCCTAATCCATACCCTAAGCCTAACCCTAAGCCTAACCCTAACCCTAGGCTACCCTTGACTGCTTCTGCCTCCAATAGATTTCCTAAGCACTAGTGTTTTAAGGAACAGCTTAAAAAGAGAATCCTAATGTGATTTCTTTATAATGGGTGTGTTCCTTATCTTATCCTAGTGTCTAAAATCTTCTCCATGACTGGAACCCCAAATAATATTCCTTTACGTGCTAAGGGGTATCTAGAGAGTGGGATAGGTTTAATAACTACCCTAACCCTAACGCGTACCCTAACCCTAACCCCTAACCTAACCCTAACACGTACCCTAATTCTTAACCGTACCCTAAACCGAGACCTAACCCTAACACTAACCCTAACCCTAACCCTAACCCATACCCTACGCCGTACCCGAACCCCTCCCCGAAGCCATACACTAAGCCGTACCCTAAGCCTAAACCCAAGCCTAACCCTAACCCTAGGCTACCCTTGACTGCTTCTGCCTCCAATAGATTTCCTAAGCACTAGTGTTTTAAGGAACAGCTTAAAAAGAGAATCCTAATGTGATTTCTTTATAATAGGTGTGTTCCTTATCTTATCCTAGTGTCTAAACTCTTCTCCATGGCTGGACCCCCAAATAATATTCCTTTACGTGCTAAGGGGTATCTAGAGAGTGGGATAGGTTTAATAACTACCCTAACCCTAACACGTACCCTAACCCTAACCCCTATCCTAACCCTAACACGTACCCTAATTCTAACTCGGTCCCTAAACCGAGCCCTAACCCTAACGCTAACCCTAACCTTAACCCTAACCCATACCCTACGCCATACCCGAAGCCGTCCCCGAACCCGTACCCTAAGCCGTACCCTAAGCCTAACCCTAAGCCTAACCCTAACCCTAGGCTACCCTTGACTGCTTCTGCCTCCAATAGATTTCCTAAGCACTAGTGTTTTAAGGAACAGCTTAAAAACAGAATCCTAATGTGATTTCTTTATAATAGTTGTGTTCCTTATCTTATCCTAGTGTCTAAACTCTTCTCCATGGCTGGACCCCCAAATAATATTCCTTTACGTGCTAAGGGGTATCTAGAGAGTGGGATAGGTTTAATAACTACCCTAACCCTAACGCGTGCCCTAACCCTAACCCCTACCCTAACCCTAACACGTACCCTAATCCTAACCCGTACCCTAAAAGTAGCCCTAACCCTAACACTAACCCAAACCCTAAACCTAACCCATACCCTCCGCCGTACACGAAACCTTCCCCGAACCCGTACTCTAAGCCGTACCGTAAGCCTAACCCTAAGCCTAACCCTAACCCTAGGCTACCCTTGACTGCTTCTGCCTCCAATAGATTTCCTAAGCACTAGTGTTTTAAGGAACAGCTTTAGAAGGGAATCCTAATGTGATTTCTTTATAATGGGTGTGTTCCTTATCTTATCCTTGTGTCTAAAATCTTCTCCATGGCTGGAACCCCAAATAATATTCCTTTACGTGCTAAGGGGTATCTAGAGATTGGGATAGGTTTAATAACTACCCTAACCCTAACGCGTACCCTAACCCTAACCCCTAACCTAACCCTAACACGTACCCTAATCCTTAACCGTACCCTAAACCGAGACCTAACCCTAACACTAACCCTAACCCTAACCCTAACCCATACCCTCCGCCGTACACGAACCTCTCCCCGAACCCGTACCCTAAGCCGTACCCTAAGCCGTACCCTAAGCCTAAGCCTAACCCGAGGCTACCCTTGACTGCTTCTGCCTCCAATAGATTTCCTAAGCACTAGTGTTTTAAGGAACAGCTTAAAAAGAGAATCCTAAAGTCATTTCTTTATAATAGGTGTGTTCCTTATCTTATCCTAGTGTCTAAACTCTTGTCCATGGCTGGACCCCCAAATAATATTCCTTTACTTGCTAAGGGGTATCTAGAGAGTGGGATAGGTTTAATAACTACCCTAACCCTAACGCGTACCCTAACCCTAACCCCTACCTTAACATTAACACATACCCTAAACCTAAACCGTACCCTAAACCGAGCCCTAACCCTAACACTAACCCTAAACCTAACCCTAACCCATACCCTACGCCGTACACGAACCCGTAGCCTAAGCCGTACCCTAAGCCTAACCCTAAGCCTAACCCGAACCCTAGGCTACCCTTGACTGCTTCTGCCTCCAATAGATTTCCTAAGCATTAGTGTTTTAAGGAACAGCTTAAAAAGAGAATCCTAATGTGATTTCTTTATAATGGGTGTGTTCCTTATCTTATCCTAGTGTCTAAACTCTTCTCCATTGCTGGACCCCGAAATAATATTCCTTTACGTGCTAAGGGGTATCTAGAGAGTGGGATAGGTTTAATAACTACCCTAACCCTAACGCGTACCCTAACCCTAACCCCCAACCTAACCCTAACACGTACCCTAATCCTAACCCGTACCCTAAACGGAGCCCCAAGCCTAACACTAACCCAAACCCTAACCCTAACCCATACCCTACGCCGTACCAGAACCGCTCCCCGAACCCGTACCCTAAGCCGTACCCTAAGCCTAAACCCAAGCCTAAACCTAACCCTAGGCTACCCTTGACTGCTTCTGCCTCCAATAGATTTCCTAAGCACTAGTGTTTTAAGGAACAGCTTAAAAAGAGAATCCTAATGTGATTTCTTTATAATGTGTGTGTTCCTTATATTATCTTAGTGTCTAAACACTTCTCCATGGATGGACCCCCAAATAATATTGCTTTACGTGCTAAGGGGTATCTAGAGTGGGATAGGTTTAATAACTACCCTAACCCTAACGCGTACCCTAACCCTAACCACTATCCTAACCCTAACACGTACCCTAATTCTAACTCGGACCCTAAACGGAGCCCTAACCCTAACACTAACCCTAACCCTAACCCTAACCCATACACTACGACGAACCCGAAGCCCTCCCCGAACCCGTACCCTAAGCCGTACCCTAAGCCTAACCCTAAGCCTAACCCTAACCCTAGGCTACCCTTGACTGCTTCTGCCTCCAATAGATTTCCTAAGCACTAGTGTTTTAAGGAACAGCTTAAAAAGAGAATCCTAATGTGATTTCTTTATAATAGGTGTGTTCCTTATCTTATCCTAGTGTCTAAACTCTTCTCCATGGCTTGACCCCCAAATAATATTCCTTTAGGTGCTAAGTGGTATCTAGAGAGTGGGATAGGTTTAATAACTACCCTAACCCTTACCCGTACCCTAACACTAACCCCTACTCTAACCCTAACACATACCCTAATCCTATCCCGTACCCTAAACAGAGCCCTAACCCTATCACTAACCCAAACCCTAACCCTAACCCATACACTCCGCCGTACACGAACCCCTCCCCAAACCCGTACTCTAAGCCGTACCGTAAGCCTAACCCTAAGCCTAACCCTAACCCTAGGCTACCCTTGACTGCTTCTGCCTCCAATAGATTTCCTAAGCACTAGTGTTTTAAGGAACAGCTTAAAAAAGAATCCTAATGTGATTTCTTTATAATGGGTGTGTTCCTTATCTTATCCTAGTGTCTAAACTCTTCTCCATGGCTGGACCCCCAAATAATATTCCTTTACGTGCTAAGGGGTGTCTAGAGAGTGGGATAGGTTTAATAACTACCCTAACCCTAACGCGTACCCTAACCCTAACCCCTACCCTAGCCCTAACACGTACCCTAATCCTATCCCGTACCCTAAAAGCAGCCCTAACCCTAACACTAACCCAAACCCTAACCATAACCCATACCCTCCGCCGTACACGAACCTCTCCCCGAACCCGTACCCTAAGCCGTACCCTAAGCCTAACCCTAAGCCTAAGCCTAACCCTAGGCTACCCTTGACTGCTTCTGCCTCCAATAGATTTCCTAAGCACTAGTGTTTTAAGGAACAGCTTAAAAAGAGAATCCTAATGTGATTTCTTTATAATGGGTGTGTTCCTTATCTTATCCTAGTGTCTAAACTCTTCTCCATGGCTGGACCTCCAAATAATATTCCTTTACGTGCTAAGGGGTATCTAGAGAGTGGGATAGGTTTAATAACTACCCTAACTCTAAAGCGTACCCTAACCCTAACCCCTACCCTAACCCTAACACGTACCCTAATCCTAACCAATACCCTAAACAGAGCCCTAACCCTAACACTAACCCTAACCCTAACCCATACCCTACGCCGTACCCGAAGCCCTCCCCAAACCCGTACCCTAAGCCGTACCCTAAGCCGTACCCTAAGCCTAACCCTAACCCTAGGCTACCCTTGACTGCTTCTGCCTCCAATAGATTTCCTAAGCACTAGTGTTTTAAGGAACAGCTTAAAAAGAGAATCCTAATGTGATTTCTTTATAATGGGTGTGTTCCTTATCTTATCCTCGTGTCTAAACTCTTCTCCAAGGCTGGACCCCCAAATAATATTCCTTTACGTGCTAAGGGGTATCTAGAGAGTGGGATAGGTTTAATAACTACCCTAACCCTAATGCGTACCCTAACCCTAACCCCTACCCTAACCCTAACACGTAACCTAATCCTACTCTGTACCCTAAACGGAGCCCTAACCCTAACACTAACCCTAACCCTAACCCTAACCCATACCCTACGCCGTACCCGAACCCCTCCCCGAACCCGTACCCTAAGCCGTACCCTAAGCCTAACCCCAAGCCTAAACCTAACCCTAGGCTACCCTTGACTGCTTCTGCCTCCAATAGATTTCCTAAGCACTAGTGTTTTAAGGAACAGCTTAAAAAGAGAATCCTAATGTGATTTCTTTATAATGTGTGTGTCCCTTATATTATCTTAGTGTCTAAGCTCTTCTCCATGGATGGACCCCCAAATAATATGGCTTTACGTGCTAAGGGGTATCTAGAGAGTGGGATAGGTTTAATAACTACCCTAACCCTAATGCGTACCCTAACCCTAACCCCTACCCTAACCCTAAGACGTACCCTAATCCTAACCAATACCCTAAACCGAGCCCTAACCCTAACACTAACCCTAACCCTAACCCTAACCCATACCCTACGCCGTACCCGAAGCCCTCCCCGAACCCGTACCCTAAGCCGTACCCTAAGCCGTACCCTAAGCCTAACCCTATCCCTAGGCTACCCTTGACTGCTTCTGCCTCCAATAGAATTCCTAAGCACTAGTGTTTTAAGGAACAGCTTAAAAAGTGAATCCTAATGTGATTTCTTTAAAATGGGTGTGTTCCTTATCTTATCCTAGTGTCTAAACTCTTCTCCATGGCTGGACCCCCAAATAATATTCCTTTACGTGCTAAGGGGTATCTAGAGAGTGGGATAGGTTTAATAACTACCCTAACCCTAATGCGTAAACTAACCCTAACCCCTACCCTAACCCTAACACGTAACCTAATCCTAACCCGTACCCTAAACGGAGCCCTAACCCTAACACTAACCCTAACCCTAACCCTAACCCATACCCTACGCCGTACCAGAACCCCTCCCCGAACCCGTACCCTAAGCCTAACCCCAAGCCTAACCCAAACCCTAGGCTACCCTTGACTGCTTCTGCCTCCAATAGATTTCCTAAGCACTAGTGTTTTAAGGAACAGCTTAAAAAGAGAATCCTAATGTGATTTCTTTATAATGGGTGTGTTCCTTATCTTATCTTAGTGTCTAAACTCTTCTCCATGGCTGAACCTCCAAATAATATTCCTTTACATGCTAAGGGGTATCTAGAGAGTTGGATAGGTTTAATAACTACCCTAACACTAACGCGTACCCTAACCCTAACCCCTACCCTAACCCTAACACGTACCCTAATCCTATCCCGTACCCTAAACGCAGCCCTAACCCTAACACTAACCCAAACCCTAACCCTAACCCATACCTTCCGCCATACACGAACCTCTCCCCGAACCCGTACCCTAAGCCGTACGCTAAGCCTAACCCTAAGCCTAACCATAACCCTAGGCTACCCTTGACTGCTTCTGCCTCCAGTAGATTTCCTAAGCACTAGTGTTTTAAGGAACAGCTTAAAAAGAGAATCCTAATGTGATTTCTTTATAATGGATGTGTTCCTTATCTTATCTTAGTGTCTAAACTCTTCTCCATGGCTGGACCCCCAAATAATATTCCTTTACGTGCTAAGGTGTATCTAGAGAGTGGGATAGGTTTAATAACTACCCTAACTCTAACGCGTACCCTGACCCTAACCCCTACCCTAACCCTAACCCTTACCCTAAACCTAACACGTACCATAAACCGAGCCCTAACCCTAACACTAACCCTAACCCTAAGCCTAACCCATACCCTACGCCGTACCCAAACCCCTCCCCGAACCCATACCCTAAGCCTAACCCTAACCCTAGGCTACCCTTGACTGCTTCTGCCTCCAATAGATTTCCTAAGAACTAGTGTTTTAAGGAACAGCTTAAAAAGAGAATCCTAATGTGATTTCTTTATAATGGGTGTGTTCCTTATCTTATCCTAGTGTCTAAACTCTTCTCCATGGCTGGACCTCCAAATAATATTCCTTTACGTGCTAAGGGGTATCTAGAGAGTGGGATAGGTTTAATAACTACCCTAACACTAAGGCGTAGCCTAACCCTAACCCCTACCCTAACCCTAACACGTACCCTAATCCTAACCAATACCCTAAACCGAGCCTTAACCCTAACCCTAACCCTAATCCTAACCCATACCCTACGCTGTACCCGAAGCCCTCCCTGAACCCGTACCCTAAGCCGTACCCTAAGCCTAAACCTAACCCTAGGCTACCCTTGACTGCTTCTGCCTCCAATAGATTTCCTAAGCACTAGTGTTTTAAGGAACAGCTTAAAAAGAGAATCCTAATGTGATTTATTTATAATGGGTGTGTTCCTTATCTTATCCTAGTGTCTAAACTCTTATCCGTGGCTGGACCTCCAAATAGTATTCCTTTACGTGCTAAGGGGTATCTAGAGAGTGGGATAGGTTTAATAACTACCCTAACCCTAATGCGTACCCTAACCCTAACCCCTACCCTAACCCTAACACGTAACCTAATCCTAACCCGTACCCTAAACGGAGCCCTAACCCTAACACTAACCCTAAACCTAACCCTAACCCATACCCTACGCCGTACCCGAAGCCCTCCCCGAACTCGTACCCTAAGCCGTACCCTAAGCCGTACCCTAAGCCTAACCCTATCCCTAGGCTACCCTTGACTGCTTCTGCCTCCAATAGATTTCCTAAGCACTAGTGTTTTAAGGAACAGCTTAAAAAGAGAATCCTAATGTGATTTCTTTATAATGGGTGTATTCCTTATTTTATCCTAGTGTCTAAACTCTTCTCCATGGCTGGACCTCGAAATAATATTCCTTTACGTGCTAAGGGGTATCAAGAGAGTAAGATAGGTTTAAAAACTACCCTAACACTAACGCGTACCCTAACCCGAACCCCTACCGTAACCCTAACACGTACCCTAATCCTAACCAATACCCTAAACCGAGCCCTAACCCTAACCCTAACCCTAATCCTAACCCTAACCCATACCCTACGCCGTACCCGAAGCCCTCCCCGAACCCATACCCTAAGCCGTACCCTAAGCCTAAACCTAACCCTAGGCTACCCTTGACTGCTTCTGCCTCCAATAGATTTCCTAAGCACTAGTGTTTTAAGGAACAGCTTAAAAAGAGAATCCTAATGTGATTTATTTATAATGGGTGTGTTCCTTATCTTATCCTAGTGTCTAAACTCTTATCCATGGCTGGACCTCCAAATAGTATTCCTTTACGTGCTAAGGGGTATCTAGAGAGTGGGATAGGTTTAATAACTACCCTAACCCTAATGCGTACCCTAACCCTAACCCCTATCCTAACCCTAACACGTAACCTAATCCTAACCCGTACCCTAAACGGAGCCCTAACCCTAACACTAACCCAAACCCTAACCATAACCCATACCCTCCGCCGTACACGAACCTCTCCCCGAACCCGTACCCTAAGCCGTACCCTAAGCCTAACCCTAAGCCTAAGACTAACCCTAGGCTACCCTTGACTGCTTCTGCCTCCAATAGATTTCCTAAGCACTAGTGTTTTAAGGAACAGCTTAAAAAGAGAATCCTAATGTGATTTCTTTATAATGGGTGTGTTCCTTATCTTATCCTAGTGTCTAAACTCTTCTCCATGGCTGGACCTCCAAATAATATTCCTTTACGTGCTAAGGGGTATCTAGAGAGTGGGATAGGTTTAATAACTACCCTAACACTAATGCGTACCATAACCCTAACCCCTACCCTAACCCTAACACGTACCCTAATCCTAAACAACACCCTAAACCGAGCCCTAACCCTAACACTAACCCTAACCCTAAGCCTAACCCATACCCTACGCCGTACCCGAACCCCTCCCCGAACCCGTACCCTAAGCCGTACCCTAAACCTAACCCTAAGCCTAACCCTAACCCTAGGCTACCCTTGACTGCTTCTGCCTCCAATAGATTTTCTAAGCACTAGTGTTTTAAGGAACAGCTTAAAAAGAGAATCCTAATTTGATTTCTTTATAATGGGTGTGTTCCTTATCTTATCCTAGTGTCTAAACTCTTCTCCATGGCTGGACCTCCAAATAATATTCCTTTACGTGCTAAGGGGTATCTAGAGAGTGGGATAGGTTTAATAACTACCCTAAGACTAAGGCGTACCCTAACCCTAACCCCTACCCTAAACCTAACACGTACCCTAATCCTAAACCGTACCCTAAACCGAGCCCTAACCCTAACACTAACCCTAACCCTAACCCTAACCGATACCCTACGCAGTACCCGAAGCCCTCCCCGAACCCGTACCCTAAGCCGTACCCTAAGCCTAACCCTAAGCCTAACCCTAACCCTAGGCTACCCTTGACTGCTTCTGCCTCCAATAGATTTCCTAAGCACTAGTGTTTTAAGGAACAGCTTAAAAAGAGAATCCTAATGTGATTTCTTTATAATGGGTGTGTTCCTTATCTTATCCTAGTGTCTAAACTCTTCTCCATGGCTGGACCCCCAAATAATATTCCTTTACGTGCTAAGGGGTATCTAGAGAGTGGGATAGGTTTAATAACTACCCTAACCCTAATGCGTACACTAACCCTAACCCCTACCATAACCCTAACACGTAACCTAAACCTAACCCGTACCCTAAGCCGTACCCTAAGCCGTACCCTAAGCCTAACCCTAACCCTAGGCTACCCTTGACTGCTTCTGCCTCCAATAGATTTCCTAAGCACTAGTGTTTTAAGGAACAGCTTAAAAGGGAATCCTAATGTGATTTCTTTATAATGGGTGTGTTCCTTATCTTATCCTAGTGTCTAAACTCTTCTCCATGGGTGGACCTCCAAATAGTATTCCTTTACGTGCTAAGGGGTATCTAGAGAGTGGGATAGGTTTAATAACTACCCTAACACTAACGCGTACCCTAACCCTAACCCCTACCCTAACCCTAACCCGTACCCTAATCCTATCCCGTACCCTAAACGCAGCCCTAACCCTACCACTAACCCAAACCCTAACACTAACCCATACCCTCCGCCGTACACGAACCTCTCCCCGAACCCGTACCCTAAGCCGTACGCTAAGCCTAACCCTAAGCCTAACCCTAACCCTAAGCTAACCTTGACTGCTTCTGCCTCCAATAGATTTCCTAAGCACTAGTGTTTTAAGGAACAGCTTAAATAGAGAATCCTAATGTGATTTCTTTATAATGGGTGTGTTCCTTATCTTATCCTAGTGTCTAAACTCTTCTCCATGGCTGGACACCCAAATAATATTCCTTTACGTGCTAAGGGGTATCTAGAGAGTGGGATAGGTTTAATAACTACCCTAACCCTAATGCGTACCCTAACCCTAACCCCTACCCTAACCCTAAAACGTAACCTAATCCTAACCCGTACCCTAAACGGAGCCCTAACCCTAACACTAACCCTAACCCTAACCCATACCCTACGCCGTAACCGAACCCCTCCCCGAACCCGTACCCTAAGCCGTACCCTAAGCCTAACCCCAAGCCTAACCCTAACCCTAGTCTACCGTTGACTGCTTCTGCCTCCAATAGATTTCCTAAGCACTAGTGTTTTAAGGAACAGCTTAAAAAGAGAATCCTAATGTGATTTCTTTATAATGGGTGTGTTCCTTATCTTATCCTAGTTTCTAAACTCTTCTCCATGGCTGGACCTCCA
The DNA here is from genome assembly GCF_965194825.1 of Balaenoptera physalus. NCBI lineage: Eukaryota > Metazoa > Chordata > Mammalia > Artiodactyla > Balaenopteridae > Balaenoptera > Balaenoptera physalus. The sequence continues at coordinate 689,155 of NW_028126401.1, forward strand.
TATAATATTCCTTTACGTGCTAAGGGGTATCTAGAGAGTTGGATAGGTTTAATAACTACCCTAACACTAACGCGTACCCTAACCCTAACCCCTACCCTAACCCTAACACGTACCCTAACCCTATCCCGTAACCTAAACGCAGCCCTAACCCTAACACTAACCCAAACCCTAACCCTAACCCATACCCTCCGCCATACACGAACCTCTCCCTGAACCCGTACCCTAAGCCATACGCTAAGCCTAACCCTAAGCCTAACCATAACCCTAGGCTACCCTTGACTGCTTCTGCCTCCAGTAGATTTCCTAAGCACTAGTGTTTTAAGGAACAGCTTAAAAAGAGAATCCTAATGTGATTTCTTTATAATGGGTGTGTTCCTTATCTTATCTTAGTGTCTAAACTCTTCTCCATGGCTGGACCCCCAAATAATATTCCTTTACGTGCTAAGGTGTATCTAGAGAGTGGGATAGGTTTAATAACTACCCTAACTCTAACGCGTACCCTGACCCTAACCCCTACCCTAACCCTAACCCCTACCCTAACCCTAACACGTACCCTAAACTGAGCCCTAACCCTAACACTAACCCTAACCCTAAGCCTAACCCATACCCTACGCCGTACGCAAACCCCTCCCCGAACCCATACCCTAAGCCGTACCCTCACCCTAACCCTAAGCCTAACCCTAACCCTAGGCTACCCTTGACTGCTTCTGCCTCCAATAGATTTCCTAAGCACTAGTGTTTTAAGGAACAGCTTAAAAAGAGAATCCTAATGTGATTTCTTTATAATGGGTGTGTTCCTTATCTTATCCTAGTGTCTAAACTCTTCTCCATGGCTGGACCTCCAAATAATATTCCTTTACGTGCTAAGGGGTATCTAGAGAGTGGGATAGGTTTAATAACTACCCTAACACTAAGGCGTGGCCTAACCCTAACCCCTACCCTAACCCTAACACGTACCCTAATCCTAACCAATACCCTAAACCGAGCCCTAACCCTAACCCTAACCCTAACCCTAACCCATACCCTACGCTGTACCCGAAGCCCTCCCCGAACCCGTACCCTAAGCCGTACCCTAAGCCTAAACCTAACCCTAGGCTACCCTTGACTGCTTCTGCCTCCAATAGATTTCCTAAGCACTAGTGTTTTAAGGAACAGCTTAAAAAGAGAATCCTAATGTGATTTCTTTATAATGGGTGTGTTCCTTATCTTATCCTAGTGTCTAAACTCTTATCCATGGCTGGCCCTCCAAATAGTATTCCTTTACGTGCTAAGGGGTATCTAGAGAGTGGGATAGGTTTAATAACTACCCTAACCCTAATGCGTACCCTAACCCTAACCCCTACCCTAACCCTAACACGTAACCTAATCCTAACCCGTACCCTAAACGGAGCCCTAACCCTAACACTAACCCTAACCCTAACCCTAACCCATACCCTACGCCGTACCAAAACCCCTCCCCGAACCTGTACCCTAAGCCTAACCCCAAGCCTAACCCAAACCCTAGGCTACCCTTGACTGCTTCTGCCTCCAATAGATTTCCTAAGCACTAGTCTTTTAAGGAACAGCTTAAAAAGAGAATCCTAATGTGATTTCTTTATAATGGGTGTGTTCCTTATCTTATCTTAGTGTCTAAACTCTTCTCCATGGCTGAACCTCCAAATAATATTCCTTTACGTGCTAAGGGGTATCTAGAGAGTTGGATAGGTTTAATAACTACCCTAACACTAACGCGTACCCTAACCCTAACCCCTACCCTAACCCTAACACGTACCCTAATCCTATCCCGTACCCTAAACGCAGCCCTAACCCTAACACTAACCCAAACCCTAACCCTAACCCATACCCTCCACCGTACACGAACCTCTCCCCGAACCCGTACCCTAAGCCGTACGCTAAGCCTAACCCTAAGCCTAACCATAACCCTAGGCTACCCTTGACTGCTTCTGCCTCCAATAGATTTCCTAAGCACTAGTGTTTTAAGGAACAGCTTAAAAAGAGAATCCTAATGTGATTTCTTTATAATGGGTGTGTTCCTTATCTTATCCTAGTGTCTAAACTCTTCTCCATGGCTGGACCCCCAAATAATATTCCTTTACGTGCTAAGGTGTATCTAGAGTGTGGGATAGGTTTAATAACTACCCTAACTGTAACGCGTACCCTAACCCTAACCCCTACCCTAACCCTAACCCCTACCCTAACCCTAACACGTACCCTAAACCGAGCCCTAACCCTAACACTAACCCTAACCCTAAGCCTAACCCATACCCTACGCCGTACCCAAACCCCTCCCCGAACCCGTACCCTATGCCGTACCCTCACCATAACCCTAAGCCTAACACTAACCCTAGGCTACCCTTGACTGCTTCTGCCTCCAATAGATTTCCTAAGCACTAGTGTTTTAAGGAACAGCTTAAAAAGAGAATCCTAATGTGATTTCTTTATAATGGGTGTGTTCCTTATCTTATCCTAGTGTCTAAACTCTTCTCCATGGCTGGACCTCCAAATAATATTCCTTTACGTGCTAAGGGGTATCTAGAGAGTGGGATAGGTTTAATAACTACCCTAACACTAAGGCGTACCCTAACCCTAACCCCTACCCTAACCCTAACACGTACCCTAATCCTAAACAATAACCTAAACCGAGCCCTAACCCTAACACTAACCCTAACCCTAACCCTAACCCATACTCTACGCCGTACCCGAAGCCCTCCCCGAACCTGTACCCTAAGCCATACCCTAAGCCGTACCCTAAGCCTAACCCTAACCCTAGGCTACCCTTGACTGCTTCTGCCTCCAATAGATTTCCTAAGCACTAGTGTTTTAAGGAACAGCTTAAAAAGAGAATCCTAATGTGATTTCTTTATAATGGGTGTGTTCCTTATCTTATCCTAGTGTCAAAACTCTTCTCCATGGCTGGACCCCCAAATAATATTCCTTTATGTGCTAAGGTGTATCTAGAGAGTGGGATAGGTTTAATAACTACCCTAAGCCTAATGCGTACACTAACCCTAACCCCTACCCTAGTCCTAACATGTACCCTAATCCTAACCCGTACCCTAAACTGAGCCCTAACCCTAACACTAACCCTAACCCTAACCCTAACCCATACCCTACGCCGTACCCGAACCCCTCCCCGAACCCGTACCCTAAGCCGTACCCTAAGCCTAACCCTAAGCCTAACCCTAACCCTAGGCTTCTCTTGACTGCTTCTGGCTCCAATAGATTTCCTAAGCACTAGTGTTTTAAGGAACAGCTTAAAAAGAGAATCCTAATGTGATTTCTTTATAATGGGTGTGTTCCTTATCTTATCCTAGTGTCTAAACTCTTCTCCATGGCTGGACCCCCAAATAATATTCCTTTACGTGCTAAGGGGTATCTAGAGAGTGGGATAGGTTTGATAACTACCCTAACCCTAATGCGTACCCTAACCCTAACCCCTACCCTAACCCTAACACGTACCCTAATCCTAAACCGTACCCTAAACCGAGCCCTAACCCTAACACTAACCCTAACCCTAACCCTAACCGATACCCTACGCCGTACCCGAACCCCTCCCCGAACCCGTACCCTAAGCCGTACCCTAAGCCTAACCCTAAGCCTAACCCTAACCCTAGGCTACCCTTGACTGCTTCTGCCTCCAATAGATTTCCTAAGCACTAGTGTTTTAAGGAACAGCTTAAAAAGAGAATCCTAATGTGATTTCTTTATAATGGGTGTGTTCCTTATCTTATCCTAGTGTCTAAACTCTTCTCCATGGCTGGACCCCCAAATAATATTCCTTTACGTGCTAATGGGTATCTAGAGAGTGGGATAGGTTTAATAACTACCCTAACCCTAATGCTTACCCTAACCCTAACCCCTACCATAACCCTAACACGTAACCTAAACCTAACCCGTACCCTAAGCCGTACCCTAAGCCGTACCCTAAGCCTAACCCTAAACCTAGGCTACCCTTGACTGCTTCTGCCTCCAATAGATTTCCTAAGCACTAGTGTTTTAAGGAACAGCTTAAAAAGAGAATCCTAATGTGATTTCTTTATAATGGGTGTGTTCCTTATCTTATCCTAGTGTCTAAACTCTTCTCCATGGGTGGACCTCCAAATAGTATTCCTTTACGTGCTAAGGGGTATCTAGAGAGTGGGATAGGTTTAATAACTACCCTAACACTAACGCGTACCCTAACCCTAACCCCTACCCTAACCCTAACCCGTACCCTAATCCTATCCCGTACCCTAAACGCAGCCCTAACCCTAACACTAACCCAAACCCTAACACTAACCCATACCCTCCGCCGTACACGAACCTCTCCCCGAACCCATACCCTAAGCCGTACGCTAAGCCTAACCCTAAGCCTAACCCTAACCCTAAGCTACCCTTGACTGCTTCTGCCTCCAATAGATTTCCTAAGCACTAGTGTTTTAAGGAACAGCTTAAATAGAGAATCCTAATGTGATTTCTTTATAATGGGTGTGTTCCTTATCTTATCCTAGTGTCTAAACTCTTCTCCATGGCTGGACACCCAAATAATATTCCTTTACGTGCTAAGGGGTATCTAGAGAGTGGGATAGGTTTAATAACTACCCTAACCCTAATGCGTACCCTAACCCTAACCCCTACCCTAACCCTAAAACGTAACCTAATCCTAACCCGTACCCTAAACGGAGCCCTAACCCTAACACTAACCCTAACCCTAACCCATACCCTACGCCGTAACCGAACCCCTCCCCGAACCCGTACCCTAAGCCGTACCCTAAGCCTAACCCCAAGCCTAACACTAACCCTAGTCTACCGTTGACTGCTTCTGCCTCCAATAGATTTCCTAAGCACTAGTGTTTTAAGGAACAGCTTAAAAAGAGAATCCTAATGTGATTTCTTTATAATGGGTGTGTTCCTTATCTTATCCTAGTTTCTAAACTCTTCTCCATGGCTGGACCTCCATATAATATTCCTTTACGTGCTAAGGGGTATCTAGAGAGTTGGATAGGTTTAATAACTACCCTAACACTAACGCGTACCCTAACCCTAACCCCTACCCTAACCCTAACACGTACCCTAATCCTATCCCGTACCCTAAACGCAGCCCTAACCCTAACACTAACCCAAACCCTAACCCTAACCCATACCCTCCGCCATACACGAACCTCTCCCCGAACCCGTACCCTAAGCCATACGCTAAGCCTAACCCTAAGCCTAACCATAACCCTAGGCTACCCTTGACTGCTTCTGCCTCCAGTAGATTTCCTAAGCACTAGTGTTTTAAGGAACAGCTTAAAAAGAGAATCCTAATGTGATTTCTTTATAATGGGTGTGTTCCTTATCTTATCTTAGTGTCTAAACTCTTCTCCATGGCTGGACCCCCAAATAATATTCCTTTACGTGCTAAGGTGTATCTAGAGAGTGGGATAGGTTTAATAACTACCCTAACTCTAACGCGTACCCTGACCCTAACCCCTACCCTAACCCTAACCCCTACCCTAACCCTAACACGTACCCTAAACCGAGCCCTAACCCTAACACTAACCCTAACCCTAAGCCTAACCCATACCCTACGCCGTACCCAAACCCCTCCCCGAACCCATACCCTAAGCCGTACCCTCACCCTAACCCTAAGCCTAACCCTAACCCTAGGCTACCCTTGACTGCTTCTGCCTCCAATAGATTTCCTAAGCACTAGTGTTTTAAGGAACAGCTTAAAAAGAGAATCCTAATGTGATTTCTTTATAATGGGTGTGTTCCTTATCTTATCCTAGTGTCTAAACTCTTCTCCATGGCTGGACCTCCAAATAATATTCCTTTACGTGCTAAGGGGTATCTAGAGAGTGGGATAGGTTTAATAACTACCCTAACACTAAGGCGTGGCCTAACCCTAACCCCTACCCTAACCCTAACACGTACCCTAATCCTAACCAATACCCTAAACCGAGCCCTAACCCTAACCCTAACCCTAAACCTAACCCATACCCTACGCTGTACCCGAAGCCCTCCCCGAACCCGTACCCTAAGCCGTACCCTAAGCCTAAACCTAACCCTAGGCTACCCTTGACTGCTTCTGCCTCCAATAGATTTCCTAAGCACTAGTGTTTTAAGGAACAGCTTAAAAAGAGAATCCTAATGTGATTTATTTATAATGGGTGTGTTCCTTATCTTATCCTAGTGTCTAAACTCTTATCCATGGCTGGCCCTCCAAATAATATTCCTTTACGTGCTAAGGGGTATCTAGAGAGTGGGATAGGTTTAATAACTACCCTAACCCTAATGCGTACCCTAACCCTAACCCCTACCCTAACCCTAACACGTAACCTAATCCTAACCCGTACCCTAAACGGAGCCCTATCCCTAACACTAACCCTAACCCTAACCCTAACCCATACCCTACTCCGTACCCGAAGCCCTCCCCGAACTCGTACCCTAAGCCGTACCCTAAGCCGTACCCTAAGCCTAACCCTATCCCTAGGCTACCCTTGACTGCTTCTGCCTCCAATAGAATTCCTAAGCACTAGTGTTTTAAGGAACAGCTTAAAAAGTGAATCCTAATGTGATTTCTTTAAAATGGGTGTGTTCCTTATCTTATCCTAGTGTCTAAACTCTTCTCCATGGCTGGACCCCCAAATAATATTCCTTTACGTGCTAAGGGGTATCTAGAGAGTGGGATAGGTTTAATAACTACCCTAACCCTAATGCGTAAACTAACCCTAACCCCTACCCTAACCCTAACACGTAACCTAATCCTAACCCGTACCCTAAACGGAGCCCTAACCCTAACACTAACCCTAACCCTAACCCTAACCCATACCCTACGCCGTACCAGAACCCCTCCCCGAACCCGTACCCTAAGCCTAACCCCAAGCCTAACCCAAACCCTAGGCTACCCTTGACTGCTTCTGCCTCCAATAGATTTCCTAAGCACTAGTGTTTTAAGGAACAGCTTAAAAAGAGAATCCTAATGTGATTTCTTTATAATGGGTGTGTTCCTTATCTTATCTTAGTGTCTAAACTCTTCTCCATGGCTGAACCTCCAAATAATATTCCTTTACGTGCTAAGGGGTATCTAGAGAGTTGGATAGGTTTAATAACTACCCTAATACTAACGCGTACCCTAACCCTAACCCCTACCCTAACCCTAACACGTACCCTAATCCTATCCCGTACCCTAAACGCAGCCCTAACCCTAACACTAACCCAAACCCTAACCCTAACCCATACCCTCCGCCGTACACGAACCTCTCCCCGAACCCGTACCCTAAGCCGTACGCTAAGCCTAACCCTAAGCCTAACCATAACCCTAGGCTACCCTTGACTGCTTCTGCCTCCAATAGATTTCCTAAGCACTAGTGTTTTAAGGAACAGCTTAAAAAGAGAATCCTAATGTGATTTCTTTATAATGGGTGTGTTCCTTATCTTATCCTAGTGTCTAAACTCTTCTCCATGGCTGGACCCCCAAATAATATTCCTTTACGTGCTAAGGTGTATCTAGAGTGTGGGATAGGTTTAATAACTACCCTAACTCTAACGCGTACCCTAACCCTAACCCCTACCCTAACCCTAACACGTACCCTAAACCGAGCCCTAACCCTAACACTAACCCTAACCCTAAGCCTAACCCATACCCTACGCCGTACCCAAACCCCTCCCCGAACCCGTACCCTAAGCCGTACCTTCACCCTAACCCTAAGCCTAACCCTAACCCTAGGCTACCCTTGACTGCTTCTGCCTCCAATAGATTTCCTAAGCACGAGTGTTTTAAGGAACAGCTTAAAAAGAGAATCCTAATGTGATTTCTTTATAATGGGTGTGTTCCTTATCTTATCCTAGTGTCTAAACGCTTCTCCATGGCTGGACATACAAATAATATTCCTTTACGTGCTAAGGGGTATCTAGAGAGTGGGATAGGTTTAATAACTACCCTAACACTAAGGCGTACCCTAACCCTAACCCCTACCCTAACCCTAACACGTACCCTAATCCTAACCAATACCCTAAACCGAGCACTAACCCTAACCCTAACCCTAATCCTAACCCTAACCCATACCCTACGCCGTACCCGAAGCCCTCCCCGAACCCGTACCCTAAGCCGTACCCTAAGCCTAAACCTAACCGTAGGCTACCCTTGACTGCTTCTGCCTCCAATAGATTTCCTAAGCACTAGTGTTTTAAGGAACAGCTTAAAAAGAGAATCCTAATGTGATTTATTTATAATGGGTGTGTTCCTTATCTTATCCTAGTGTCTAAACTCTTATCCATGGCTGGACCTCCAAATAGTATTCCTTAACGTGCTAAGGGGTATCTATAGAGTGGGATAGGTTTAATAACTACCCTAACCCAAATGCGTACCCTAACCCTAACCCCTATCCTAACCCTAACACGTAACCTAATCCTAACCCGTACCCTAAACGGAGCCCTAACCCTAACACTAACCCTAACCCTAACCCTAACCCATACCCTACGCCGTACCCGAAGCCCTCCCCAAACTCGTACCCTAAGCCGTACCCTAAGCCGTACCCTAAGCCTAAACCTATCCCTAGGCTACCCTTGACTGCTTCTGCCTCCAATAGATTTCCTAAGCACTAGTGTTTTAAGGAACAGCATAAAAAGAGAATCCTAATGTGATTTCTTTATAATGGGTGTATTCCTTATTTTATCCTAGTGTCTAAACTCTTCTCCATGGCTGGACCTCGAAATAATATTCCTTTACGTGCTAAGGGTATCAAGAGAGTAAGATAGGTTTAAAAACTACCCTAACACTAACGCGTACCCTAAACCTAACCCCTACCCTAACCCTAACACGTACCCTAATCCTAACCAATAACCTAAACCGAGCCCTAACCCTAACACTAACCCTAACCCTAACCCTAACCCATACTCTACGCCGTACCCGAAGCCCTCCCCGAACCTGTACCCTAAGCCATACCCTAAGCCGTACCCTAAGCCTAACCCTAACCCTAGGCTACCCTTGACTGCTTCTGCCTCAAATAGATTTCCTAAGCACTAGTGTTTTAAGGAACAGCTTAAAAAGAGAATCCTAATGTGATTTCTTTATAATGGGTGTGTTCCTTATCTTATCCTAGTGTCAAAACTCTTCTCCATGGCTGGACCCCCAAATAATATTCCTTTATGTGCTAAGGTGTATCTAGAGAGTGGGATAGGTTTAATAACTACCCTAAGCCTAATGCGTACACTAACCCTAACCCCTACCCTAGTCCTAACATGTACCCTAATCCTAACCCGTACCCTAAACTGAGCCCTAACCCTAACACTAACCCTAACCCTAACCCTAACCCATACCCTACGCCGTACCCGAACCCCTCCCCGAACCCGTACCCTAAGCCGTACCCTAAGCCTAACCCTAAGCCTAACCCTAACCCTAGGCTTCTCTTGACTGCTTCTGGCTCCAATAGATTTCCTAAGCACTAGTGTTTTAAGGAACAGCTTAAAAAGAGAATCCTAATGTGATTTCTTTATAATGGGTGTGTTCCTTATCTTATCCTAGTGTCTAAACTCTTCTCCATGGCTGGACCCCCAAATAATATTCCTTTACGTGCTAAGGGGTATCTAGAGAGTGGGATAGGTTTGATAACTACCCTAACCCTAATGCGTACCCTAACCCTAACCCCTACCCTAACCCTAACACGTACCCTAATCCTAAACCGTACCCTAAACCGAGCCCTAACCCTAACACTAACCCTAACCCTAACCCTAACCGATACCCTACGCCGTACCCGAACCCCTCCCCGAACCCGTACCCTAAGCCGTACCCTAAGCCTAACCCTAAGCCTAACCCTAACCCTAGGCTACCCTTGACTGCTTCTGCCTCCAATAGATTTCCTAAGCACTAGTGTTTTAAGGAACAGCTTAAAAAGAGAATCCTAATGTGATTTCTTTATAATGGGTGTGTTCCTTATCTTATCCTAGTGTCTAAACTCTTCTCCATGGCTGGACCCCCAAATAATATTCCTTTACGTGCTAATGGGTATCTAGAGAGTGGGATAGGTTTAATAACTACCCTAACCCTAATGCTTACCCTAACCCTAACCCCTACCATAACCCTAACACGTAACCTAAACCTAACCCGTACCCTAAGCCGTACCCTAAGCCGTACCCTAAGCCTAACCCTAAACCTAGGCTACCCTTGACTGCTTCTGCCTCCAATAGATTTCCTAAGCACTAGTGTTTTAAGGAACAGCTTAAAAAGAGAATCCTAATGTGATTTCTTTATAATGGGTGTGTTCCTTATCTTATCCTAGTGTCTAAACTCTTCTCCATGGGTGGACCTCCAAATAGTATTCCTTTACGTGCTAAGGGGTATCTAGAGAGTGGGATAGGTTTAATAACTACCCTAACACTAACGCGTACCCTAACCCTAACCCCTACCCTAACCCTAACCCGTACCCTAATCCTATCCCGTACCCTAAACGCAGCCCTAACCCTAACACTAACCCAAACCCTAACACTAACCCATACCCTCCGCCGTACACGAACCTCTCCCCGAACCCATACCCTAAGCCGTACGCTAAGCCTAACCCTAAGCCTAACCCTAACCCTAAGCTACCCTTGACTGCTTCTGCCTCCAATAGATTTCCTAAGCACTAGTGTTTTAAGGAACAGCTTAAATAGAGAATCCTAATGTGATTTCTTTATAATGGGTGTGTTCCTTATCTTATCCTAGTGTCTAAACTCTTCTCCATGGCTGGACACCCAAATAATATTCCTTTACGTGCTAAGGGGTATCTAGAGAGTGGGATAGGTTTAATAACTACCCTAACCCTAATGCGTACCCTAACCCTAACCCCTACCCTAACCCTAAAACGTAACCTAATCCTAACCCGTACCCTAAACGGAGCCCTAACCCTAACACTAACCCTAACCCTAACCCATACCCTACGCCGTAACCGAACCCCTCCCCGAACCCGTACCCTAAGCCGTACCCTAAGCCTAACCCCAAGCCTAACACTAACCCTAGTCTACCGTTGACTGCTTCTGCCTCCAATAGATTTCCTAAGCACTAGTGTTTTAAGGAACAGCTTAAAAAGAGAATCCTAATGTGATTTCTTTATAATGGGTGTGTTCCTTATCTTATCCTAGTTTCTAAACTCTTCTCCATGGCTGGACCTCCATATAATATTCCTTTACGTGCTAAGGGGTATCTAGAGAGTTGGATAGGTTTAATAACTACCCTAACACTAACGCGTACCCTAACCCTAACCCCTACCCTAACCCTAACACGTACCCTAATCCTATCCCGTACCCTAAACGCAGCCCTAACCCTAACACTAACCCAAACCCTAACCCTAACCCATACCCTCCGCCATACACGAACCTCTCCCCGAACCCGTACCCTAAGCCATACGCTAAGCCTAACCCTAAGCCTAACCATAACCCTAGGCTACCCTTGACTGCTTCTGCCTCCAGTAGATTTCCTAAGCACTAGTGTTTTAAGGAACAGCTTAAAAAGAGAATCCTAATGTGATTTCTTTATAATGGGTGTGTTCCTTATCTTATCTTAGTGTCTAAACTCTTCTCCATGGCTGGACCCCCAAATAATATTCCTTTACGTGCTAAGGTGTATCTAGAGAGTGGGATAGGTTTAATAACTACCCTAACTCTAACGCGTACCCTGACCCTAACCCCTACCCTAACCCTAACCCCTACCCTAACCCTAACACGTACCCTAAACCGAGCCCTAACCCTAACACTAACCCTAACCCTAAGCCTAACCCATACCCTACGCCGTACCCAAACCCCTCCCCGAACCCATACCCTAAGCCGTACCCTCACCCTAACCCTAAGCCTAACCCTAACCCTAGGCTACCCTTGACTGCTTCTGCCTCCAATAGATTTCCTAAGCACTAGTGTTTTAAGGAACAGCTTAAAAAGAGAATCCTAATGTGATTTCTTTATAATGGGTGTGTTCCTTATCTTATCCTAGTGTCTAAACTCTTCTCCATGGCTGGACCTCCAAATAATATTCCTTTACGTGCTAAGGGGTATCTAGAGAGTGGGATAGGTTTAATAACTACCCTAACACTAAGGCGTGGCCTAACCCTAACCCCTACCCTAACCCTAACACGTACCCTAATCCTAACCAATACCCTAAACCGAGCCCTAACCCTAACCCTAACCCTAAACCTAACCCATACCCTACGCTGTACCCGAAGCCCTCCCCGAACCCGTACCCTAAGCCGTACCCTAAGCCTAAACCTAACCCTAGGCTACCCTTGACTGCTTCTGCCTCCAATAGATTTCCTAAGCACTAGTGTTTTAAGGAACAGCTTAAAAAGAGAATCCTAATGTGATTTATTTATAATGGGTGTGTTCCTTATCTTATCCTAGTGTCTAAACTCTTATCCATGGCTGGCCCTCCAAATAATATTCCTTTACGTGCTAAGGGGTATCTAGAGAGTGGGATAGGTTTAATAACTACCCTAACCCTAATGCGTACCCTAACCCTAACCCCTACCCTAACCCTAACACGTAACCTAATCCTAACCCGTACCCTAAACGGAGCCCTATCCCTAACACTAACCCTAACCCTAACCCTAACCCATACCCTACTCCGTACCCGAAGCCCTCCCCGAACTCGTACCCTAAGCCGTACCCTAAGCCGTACCCTAAGCCTAACCCTATCCCTAGGCTACCCTTGACTGCTTCTGCCTCCAATAGAATTCCTAAGCACTAGTGTTTTAAGGAACAGCTTAAAAAGTGAATCCTAATGTGATTTCTTTAAAATGGGTGTGTTCCTTATCTTATCCTAGTGTCTAAACTCTTCTCCATGGCTGGACCCCCAAATAATATTCCTTTACGTGCTAAGGGGTATCTAGAGAGTGGGATAGGTTTAATAACTACCCTAACCCTAATGCGTAAACTAACCCTAACCCCTACCCTAACCCTAACACGTAACCTAATCCTAACCCGTACCCTAAACGGAGCCCTAACCCTAACACTAACCCTAACCCTAACCCTAACCCATACCCTACGCCGTACCAGAACCCCTCCCCGAACCCGTACCCTAAGCCTAACCCCAAGCCTAACCCAAACCCTAGGCTACCCTTGACTGCTTCTGCCTCCAATAGATTTCCTAAGCACTAGTGTTTTAAGGAACAGCTTAAAAAGAGAATCCTAATGTGATTTCTTTATAATGGGTGTGTTCCTTATCTTATCTTAGTGTCTAAACTCTTCTCCATGGCTGAACCTCCAAATAATATTCCTTTACGTGCTAAGGGGTATCTAGAGAGTTGGATAGGTTTAATAACTACCCTAATACTAACGCGTACCCTAACCCTAACCCCTACCCTAACCCTAACACGTACCCTAATCCTATCCCGTACCCTAAACGCAGCCCTAACCCTAACACTAACCCAAACCCTAACCCTAACCCATACCCTCCGCCGTACACGAACCTCTCCCCGAACCCGTACCCTAAGCCGTACGCTAAGCCTAACCCTAAGCCTAACCATAACCCTAGGCTACCCTTGACTGCTTCTGCCTCCAATAGATTTCCTAAGCACTAGTGTTTTAAGGAACAGCTTAAAAAGAGAATCCTAATGTGATTTCTTTATAATGGGTGTGTTCCTTATCTTATCCTAGTGTCTAAACTCTTCTCCATGGCTGGACCCCCAAATAATATTCCTTTACGTGCTAAGGTGTATCTAGAGTGTGGGATAGGTTTAATAACTACCCTAACTCTAACGCGTACCCTAACCCTAACCCCTACCCTAACCCTAACACGTACCCTAAACCGAGCCCTAACCCTAACACTAACCCTAACCCTAAGCCTAACCCATACCCTACGCCGTACCCAAACCCCTCCCCGAACCCGTACCCTAAGCCGTACCTTCACCCTAACCCTAAGCCTAACCCTAACCCTAGGCTACCCTTGACTGCTTCTGCCTCCAATAGATTTCCTAAGCACGAGTGTTTTAAGGAACAGCTTAAAAAGAGAATCCTAATGTGATTTCTTTATAATGGGTGTGTTCCTTATCTTATCCTAGTGTCTAAACGCTTCTCCATGGCTGGACATACAAATAATATTCCTTTACGTGCTAAGGGGTATCTAGAGAGTGGGATAGGTTTAATAACTACCCTAACACTAAGGCGTACCCTAACCCTAACCCCTACCCTAACCCTAACACGTACCCTAATCCTAACCAATACCCTAAACCGAGCACTAACCCTAACCCTAACCCTAATCCTAACCCTAACCCATACCCTACGCCGTACCCGAAGCCCTCCCCGAACCCGTACCCTAAGCCGTACCCTAAGCCTAAACCTAACCGTAGGCTACCCTTGACTGCTTCTGCCTCCAATAGATTTCCTAAGCACTAGTGTTTTAAGGAACAGCTTAAAAAGAGAATCCTAATGTGATTTATTTATAATGGGTGTGTTCCTTATCTTATCCTAGTGTCTAAACTCTTATCCATGGCTGGACCTCCAAATAGTATTCCTTAACGTGCTAAGGGGTATCTATAGAGTGGGATAGGTTTAATAACTACCCTAACCCAAATGCGTACCCTAACCCTAACCCCTATCCTAACCCTAACACGTAACCTAATCCTAACCCGTACCCTAAACGGAGCCCTAACCCTAACACTAACCCTAACCCTAACCCTAACCCATACCCTACGCCGTACCCGAAGCCCTCCCCAAACTCGTACCCTAAGCCGTACCCTAAGCCGTACCCTAAGCCTAAACCTATCCCTAGGCTACCCTTGACTGCTTCTGCCTCCAATAGATTTCCTAAGCACTAGTGTTTTAAGGAACAGCATAAAAAGAGAATCCTAATGTGATTTCTTTATAATGGGTGTATTCCTTATTTTATCCTAGTGTCTAAACTCTTCTCCATGGCTGGACCTCGAAATAATATTCCTTTACGTGCTAAGGGTATCAAGAGAGTAAGATAGGTTTAAAAACTACCCTAACACTAACGCGTACCCTAAACCTAACCCCTACCCTAACCCTAACACGTACCCTAATCCTAACCAATAACCTAAACCGAGCCCTAACCCTAACACTAACCCTAACCCTAACCCTAACCCATACTCTACGCCGTACCCGAAGCCCTCCCCGAACCTGTACCCTAAGCCATACCCTAAGCCGTACCCTAAGCCTAACCCTAACCCTAGGCTACCCTTGACTGCTTCTGCCTCAAATAGATTTCCTAAGCACTAGTGTTTTAAGGAACAGCTTAAAAAGAGAATCCTAATGTGATTTCTTTATAATGGGTGTGTTCCTTATCTTATCCTAGTGTCAAAACTCTTCTCCATGGCTGGACCCCCAAATAATATTCCTTTACGTGCTAAGGTGTATCTAGAGAGTGGGATAGGTTTAATAACTACGCTAAGCCTAATGCGTACCCTAACCCTAACCCCTACCCTAATCCTAACATGTACCCTAATCCTAACCCGTACCCTAAACTGAGCCCTAACCCTAACACTAACCCTAACCCTAACCCTAACCCATACCCTACGCCGTACCCGAACTCCTCCCCAAACCCGTACCCTAAGCCGTACCCTAAGCCTAACCCTAAGCCTAACCCTAACCATAGGCTTCCCTTGACTGCTTCTGGCTCCAATAGATTTCCTAAGCACTAGTGTTTTAAGGAACAGCTTAAAAAGAGAATCCTAATGTGATTTCTTTATAATGGGTGTGTTCCTTATCTTATCCTAGTGTCTAAACTCTTCTCCATGGCTGGACCCCCAAATAATATTCCTTTACGTGCTAAGGGGTATCTAGAGAGTGGGATAGGTTTGATAACTACCCTAACCCTAATGCGTACCCTAACCCTAACCCCTAGCCTAACCCTAACACGTACCCTAATCCTAAACCGTACCCTAAACCGAGCCCTAACCCTAACACTAACCCTAACCCTAACCCTAACCGGTACCCTACGCAGTACCCGAAGCCCTCCCCGAACCCGTACCCTAAGCCGTACCCTAAGCCTAACCCTAAGCCTAGGCTACCCTTGACTGCTTCTGCCTCCAATAGATTTCCTAAGCACTAGTGTTTTAAGGAACAGCTTAAAAAGAGAATCCTAATGTGATTTCTTTATAATGGGTGTGTTCCTTATCTTATCCTAGTGTCTAAACTCTTCTCCATGGGTGGACCTCCAAATAGTATTCCTTTACGTGCTTAGGGGTATCTAGAGAGTGGGATAGGTTTAATAACTACCCTAACACTAACGCGTACCCTAACCCTAACCCCTACCCTAACCCTAACCCGTACCCTAATCCTATCCTGTACCCTAAACGCAGCCCTAACCCTAACACTAACCCAAACCCTAACACTAACCCATACCCTCCGCCGTACACGAACCTCTCCCCGAACCCGTACCCTAAGCCGTACGCTAAGCCTAACCCTAAGCCTAACCCTAACCCTAAGCTACCCTTGACTGCTTCTGCCTCCAATAGATTTCCTAAGCACTAGTGTTTTAAGGAACAGCTTAAATAGAGAATCCTAATGTGATTTCTTTATAATGGGTGTGTTCCTTATCTTATCCTAGTGTCTAAACTCTTCTCCATGGCTGGACACCCAAATAATATTCCTTTACGTGCTAAGGGGTATCTAGAGAGTGGGATAGGTTTAATAACTACCCTAACCATAATGCGTACCCTAACCCTAACCCCTACCCTAACCCTAAAACGTAACCTAATCCTAACCCGTACCCTAAACGGAGCCCTAACCCTAACACTAACCCTAACCCTAACCCATACCCTACGCCGTAACCGAACCCCTCCCCGAACCCGTACCCTAAGCCGTACCCTAAGCCTAAACCTAACCCTAGGCTACCCTTGACTGCTTCTGCCTCCAATAGATTTCCTAAGCACTAGTGTTTTAAGGAACAGCTTAAAAATAGAATCCTAATGTGATTTATTTATAATGGGTGTGTTCCTTATCTTATCCTAGTGTCTAAACTCTTATCCATGGCTGGCCCTCCAAATAGTATTCCTTTACGTGCTAAGGGGTATCTAGAGAGTGGGATAGGTTTAATAACTAACCTAACCCTAATGCGTACCCTAACCCTAACCCCTACCCTAACCATAACACGTAACCTAATCCTAACCCGTACCCTAAACGGAGCCCTAACCCTAACACTAACCCTAACCCTAACCCTAACCCATACCCTACGCCGTACCCGAAGCCCTCCCCGAACTCGTACCCTAAGCCGTACCCTAAGCCGTACCCTAAGCCTAACCCTATCCCTAGGCTACCCTTGACTGCTTCTGCCTCCAATAGAATTCCTAAGCACTAGTGTTTTAAGGAACAGCTTAAAAAGTGAATCCTAATGTGATTTCTTTAAAATGGGTGTGTTCCTTATCTTATCCTAGTGTCTAAACTCTTCTCCATGGCTGGACCCCCAAATAATATTCCTTTACGTGCTAAGGGGTATCTAGAGAGTGGGATAGGTTTAATAACTACCCTAAACCTAATGCGTAAACTAACCCTAACCCCTACCCTAACCCTAACACGTAACCTAATCCTAACCCGTACCCTAAACGGAGCCCTAACCCTAACACTAACCCTAACCCTAACCCTAACCCATACCCTACGCCGTACCAGAACCCCTCCCCGAACCCGTACCCTAAGCCTAACCCCAAGCCTAACCCAAACCCTAGGCTACCCTTGACTGCTTCTGCCTCCAATAGATTTCCTAAGCACTAGTGTTTTAAGGAACAGCTTAAAAAGAGAATCCTAATGTGATTTCTTTATAATGGGTGTGTTCCTTATCTTATCTTAGTGTCTAAACTCTTCTCCATGGCTGAACCTCCAAATAATATTCCTTTACGTGCTAAGGGGTATCTAGAGAGTTGGATAGGTTTAATAACTACCCTAACACTAACACGTACCCTAACCCTAACCCCTACCCTAACCCTAACACGTACCCTAATCCTATCCCGTACCCTAAACGCAGCCCTAACCCTAACACTAACCCAAACCCTAACCCTAACCCATACCCTACGCCATACCCGAACCCCTCCCCGAACCCGTACCCTAAGCCGTACCCTAAGCCTAACCCTAAGCCTAACCCTAACCCTAGGCTTCCCTTGACTGCTTCTGGCTCCAATAGATTTCCTAAGCACTACTGTATTAAGGAACAGCTTAAAAAGAGAATCCTAATGTGATTTCTTTATAATGGGTGTGTTCCTTATCTTATCCTAGTGTCTAAACTCTTCTCCATGGCTGGACCCCCAAATAATATTCCTTTACGTGCTAAGGGGTATCTAGAGAGTGGGATAGGTTTGATAACTACCCTAACCCTAATGCGTACCCTAACCCTAACCCCTACCCTAACCCTAACACGTACCCTAATCCTAAACCGTACCCTAAACCGAGCCCTAACCCTAACAATAACCCTAACCCTAACCCTAACCGATACCCTACGCAGTACCCGAAGCCCTCCCCGAACCCGTACCCTAAGCCGTACCCTAAGCCTAACCCTAAGCCTAACCCTAACCCTAGGCTACCCTTGACTGCTTCTGCCTCCAATAGATTTCCTAAGCACTAGTGTTTTAAGGAACAGCTTAAAAAGAGAATCCTAATGTGATTTCTTTATAATGGGTGTGTTCCTTATCTTATCCTAGTGTCTAAACTCTTCTCCATGGCTGGACCCCCAAATAATATTCCTTTACGTGCTAAGGGGTATCTAGAGAGTGGGATAGGTTTAATAACTACACTAACCCTAATGCGTACCCTAACCCTAACCCCTACCATAACCCTAACACGTAACCTAAACCTAACCCGTACCCTAAGCCGTACCCTAAGCCGTAACCTAAGCCTAACCCTAACCCTAGGCTACCCTTGACTGCTTCTGCCTCCAATAGATTTCCTAAGCACTAGTGTTTTAAGGAACAGCTTAAAAAGAGAATCCTAATGTGATTTCTTTATAATGGGTGTGTTCCTTATCTTATCCTAGTTTCTAAACTCTTCTCCATGGCTGGACCTCCATATAATATTCCTTTACGTGCTAAGGGGTATCTAGAGAGTTGGATAGGTTTAATAACTACCCTAACACTAACGCGTACCCTAACCCTAACCCCTACCCTAACCCTAACACGTACCCTAATCCTATCCCGTACCCTAAACGCAGCCCTAACCCTAACACTAACCCAAACCCTAACCCTAACCCATACCCTCCGCCATACACGAACCTCTCCCCGAACCCGTACCCTACGCCGTACGCTAAGCCTAACCCTAAGCCTAACCATAACCCTAGGCTACCCTTGACTGCTTCTGCCTCCAGTAGATTTCCTAAGCACTAGTGTTTTAAGGAACAGCTTAAAAAGAGAATCCTAATGTGATTTCTTTATAATGGGTGTGTTCCTTATCTTATCTTAGTGTCTAAACTCTTCTCCATGGCTGGACCCCCAAATAATATTACTTTACGTGCTAAGGTGTATCTAGAGAGTGGGATAGGTTTAATAACTACCCTAACTCTAACGCGTACCCTAACCCTAACCCCTACCCTAACCCTAACCCCTACCCTAACCCTAACACGTACCCTAAACCGAGCCCTAACCCTAACACTAACCCTAACCCTAAGCCTAACCCATACCCTACGCCGTACCCAAACCCCTCCCCGAACCCATACCCTAAGCCGTACCCTCACCCTAACCCTAAGCCTAACCCTAACCCTAGGCTACCCTTGACTGCTTCTGCCTCCAATAGATTTCCTAAGCACTAGTGTTTTAAGGAACAGCTTAAAAAGAGAATCCTAATGTGATTTCTTTATAATGGGTGTGTTCCTTATCTTATCCTAGTGTCTAATCTCTTCTCCATGGCTGGACCTCCAAATAATATTCCTTTACGTGCTAAGGGGTATCTAGAGAGTGGGATAGGTTTAATAACTACCCTAACACTAAGGCGTAGCCTAACCCTAACCCCTACCCTAACCCTAACACGTACCCTAATCCTAACCAATACCCTAAACCGAGCCCTAACCCTAACCCTAAACCTAACCCTAACCCATACACTATGCCGTACCCGAAGCCCTCCCCGAACCCGTACCCTAAGCCGTACCCTAAGACTAAACCTAACCCTAGGCTACCCTTGACTGCTTCTGCCTCCAATAGATTTCCTAAGCACTAGTGTTTTAAGGAACAGCTTAAAAAGAGAATCCTAATGTGATTTATTTATAATGGGTGTGTTCCTTATCTTATCCTAGTGTCTAAACTCTTATCCATGGCTGGCCCTCCAAATAGTATTCCTTTACGTGCTAAGGGGTATCTAGAGAGTGGGATAGGTTTAATAACTACCCTAACCCTAATGCGTACCCTAACCCTAACCCCTACCCTAACCCTAACACGTACCCTAATTCTATCCCGTACCCTAAACGGAGCCCAAACCCTAACACTAACCCAAACCCTAACCCTAACCCATACCCTCCGCCGTACACGAACCTCTCCCCGAACCCGTACCCTAAGCCGTACCCTAAGCCTAACCCTAAGCCTAACCATAACCCTAGGCTACCCTTGACTGCTTCTGCCTCCAATAGATTTCCTAAGCACTAGTGTTTTAAGGAACAGCTTAAAAAGAGAATCCTAATGTGATTTCTTTATAATGGGTGTGTTCCTTATCTTATCCTAGTGTCTAAACTCTTCTCCATGGCTGGACCCCCAAATAATATTCCTTTACGTGCTAAGGTGTATCTAGAGTGTGGGATAGGTTTAATAACTACCCTAACTCTAACGCGTACCCTAACCCTAACCCCTACCCTAACCCTAACACGTACCCTAAACCGAGCCCTAACCCTAACACTAACCCTAACCCTAAGCCTAACCCATACCCTACGCCGTACCCAAACCCCTCCCCGAACCCGTACCCTAAGCCGTACCCTCACCCTAAACCTAAGCCTAACCCTAACCCTAGGCTACCCTTGACTGCTTCTGCCTCCAATAGATTTCCTAAGCACTAGTGTTTTAAGGAACAGCTTAAAAAGAGAATACTAATGTGATTTCTTTATAATGGGTGTGTTCCTTATCTTATCCTAGTGTCTAAACTCTTCTCCATGGCTGGACATCCAAATAATATTCCTTTACGTGCTAAGGGGTATCTAGAGAGTGGGATAGGTTTAATAACTACCCTAACACTAAGGCGTACCCTAACCCTAACCCCTACCCTAACCCTAACACGTACCCTAATCCTAACCAATACCCTAAACCGAGCCCTAACCCTAACCCTAACCCTAATCCTAACCCTAACCCATACCCTACGCCGTACCCGAAGCCCTCCCCGAACCCGTACCCTAAGCCGTACCCTAAGCCTAAACCTAACCCTAGGCTACCCTTGACTGCTTCTGCCTCCAATAGATTTCCTAAGCACTAGTGTTTTAAGGAACAGCTTAAAAAGAGAATCCTATTGTGATTTATTTATAATGGGTGTGTTCCTTATCTTATCCTAGTGTCTAAACACTTATCCATGGCTGGACCTCCAAATAGTATTCCTTTACGTGCTAAGGGTTATCTAGAGAGTGGGATAGGTTTAATAACTACCCTAACCCTAATGCGTACCCTAACCCTAACCCCTACCCTAACCCTAACACGTAACCTAATCCTAACCCGTACCCTAAACGGAGCCCTAACCCTAACACTAACCCTAACCCTAACCCTAACCCATACCCTAGGCCGTACCCGAAGCCCTCCCCGAACTCGTACCCTAAGCCGTACCCTAAGCCGTACCCTAAGCCTAACCCTATCCCTAGGCTACCCTTGACTGCTTCTGCCTCCAATAGATTTCCTAAGCACTAGTGTTTTAAAGAACAGCTTAAAAAGCGAATCCTAATGTGATTTCTTTATAATGGGTGTATTCCTTATTTTATCCTAGTGTCTAAACTCTTCTCCATGGCTGGACCTCGAAATAATATTCCTTTACGTGCTAAGGGGTATCAAGAGAGTAAGATAGGTTTAAAAACTACCCTAACACTAACGCGTACCCTAACCCGAACCCCTACCCTAACCCTAACACGTACCCTAATCCTAACCAATACCCTAAACCGAGCCCTAACCCTAACCCTAACCCTAATCCTAACCCTAACCCATACCCTACGCCGTACCCGAAGCCCTCCCCGAACCCATACCCTAAGCCGTAGCCTAAGCCTAAACCTAACCCTAGGCTACCCTTGACTGCTTCTGCCTCCAATAGATTTCCTAAGCACTAGTGTTTTAAGGAACAGCTTAAAAAGAGAATCCTAATGTGATTTATTTATAATGGGTGTGTTCCTTATCTTATCCTAGTGTCTAAACTCTTATCCATGGCTGGACCTCCAAATAGTATTCCTTTACGTGCTAAGGGGTATCTAGAGAGTGGGATAGGTTTAATAACTACCCTAACCCTAATGCGTACCCTAACCCTAACCCCTACCCTAACCCTAACACGTAACCTAATCCTAACCCGTACCCTAAACGGAGCCCTAACCCTAACACTAACCCTAACCCTAACCCTAACCCATACCCTACGCCGTACCCGAAGCCCTCCCCGAACTCGTACCCTAAGCCGTACCCTAAGCCGTACCCTAAGCCTAACCCTATCCCTAGGCTACCCTTGACTGCTTCTGCCTCCAATAGATTTCCTAAGCACTAGTGTTTTAAGGAACAGCTTAAAAAGAGAATCCTAATGTGATTTCTTTATAATGGGTGTATTCCTTATTTTATCCTAGTGTCTAAACTCTTCTCCATGGCTGAACCTCGAAATAATATTCCTTTACGTGCTAAGGTGTATCTAGAGAGTGGGATAGGTTTAATAACTACCCTAACTCTAACGCGTACCCTAACCCTAACCCCTACCCTAACCCTAACCCCTACCCTAACCCTAACACGTACCCTAAACCGAGCCCTAACCCTAACACTAACCCTAACCCTAAGCCTAACCCATACCCTACGCCGTACCCAAACCCCTCCCCGAACCCATACCCTAAGCCGTACCCTCACCCTAACCCTAAGCCTAACCCTAACCCTAGGCTACCCTTGACTGCTTCTGCCTCCAATAGATTTCCTAAGCACTAGTGTTTTAAGGAACAGCTTAAAAAGAGAATCCTAATGTGATTTCTTTATAATGGGTGTGTTCCTTATCTTATCCTAGTGTCTAATCTCTTCTCCATGGCTGGACCTCCAAATAATATTCCTTTACGTGCTAAGGGGTATCTAGAGAGTGGGATAGGTTTAATAACTACCCTAACACTAAGGCGTAGCCTAACCCTAACCCCTACCCTAACCCTAACACGTACCCTAATCCTAACCAATACCCTAAACCGAGCCCTAACCCTAACCCTAAACCTAACCCTAACCCATACACTATGCCGTACCCGAAGCCCTCCCCGAACCCGTACCCTAAGCCGTACCCTAAGACTAAACCTAACCCTAGGCTACCCTTGACTGCTTCTGCCTCCAATAGATTTCCTAAGCACTAGTGTTTTAAGGAACAGCTTAAAAAGAGAATCCTAATGTGATTTATTTATAATGGGTGTGTTCCTTATCTTATCCTAGTGTCTAAACTCTTATCCATGGCTGGCCCTCCAAATAGTATTCCTTTACGTGCTAAGGGGTATCTAGAGAGTGGGATAGGTTTAATAACTACCCTAACCCTAATGCGTACCCTAACCCTAACCCCTACCCTAACCCTAACACGTACCCTAATTCTATCCCGTACCCTAAACGGAGCCCAAACCCTAACACTAACCCAAACCCTAACCCTAACCCATACCCTCCGCCGTACACGAACCTCTCCCCGAACCCGTACCCTAAGCCGTACCCTAAGCCTAACCCTAAGCCTAACCATAACCCTAGGCTACCCTTGACTGCTTCTGCCTCCAATAGATTTCCTAAGCACTAGTGTTTTAAGGAACAGCTTAAAAAGAGAATCCTAATGTGATTTCTTTATAATGGGTGTGTTCCTTATCTTATCCTAGTGTCTAAACTCTTCTCCATGGCTGGACCCCCAAATAATATTCCTTTACGTGCTAAGGTGTATCTAGAGTGTGGGATAGGTTTAATAACTACCCTAACTCTAACGCGTACCCTAACCCTAACCCCTACCCTAACCCTAACACGTACCCTAAACCGAGCCCTAACCCTAACACTAACCCTAACCCTAAGCCTAACCCATACCCTACGCCGTACCCAAACCCCTCCCCGAACCCGTACCCTAAGCCGTACCCTCACCCTAAACCTAAGCCTAACCCTAACCCTAGGCTACCCTTGACTGCTTCTGCCTCCAATAGATTTCCTAAGCACTAGTGTTTTAAGGAACAGCTTAAAAAGAGAATCCTAATGTGATTTCTTTATAATGGGTGTGTTCCTTATCTTATCCTAGTGTCTAAACTCTTCTCCATGGCTGGACATCCAAATAATATTCCTTTACGTGCTAAGGGGTATCTAGAGAGTGGGATAGGTTTAATAACTACCCTAACACTAAGGCGTACCCTAACCCTAACCCCTACCCTAACCCTAACACGTACCCTAATCCTAACCAATACCCTAAACCGAGCCCTAACCCTAACCCTAACCCTAATCCTAACCCTAACCCATACCCTACGCCGTACCCGAAGCCCTCCCCGAACCCGTACCCTAAGCCGTACCCTAAGCCTAAACCTAACCCTAGGCTACCCTTGACTGCTTCTGCCTCCAATAGATTTCCTAAGCACTAGTGTTTTAAGGAACAGCTTAAAAAGAGAATCCTATTGTGATTTATTTATAATGGGTGTGTTCCTTATCTTATCCTAGTGTCTAAACTCTTATCCATGGCTGGACCTCCAAATAGTATTCCTTTACGTGCTAAGGGTTATCTAGAGAGTGGGATAGGTTTAATAACTACCCTAACCCTAATGCGTACCCTAACCCTAACCCCTACCCTAACCCTAACACGTAACCTAATCCTAACCCGTACCCTAAACGGAGCCCTAACCCTAACACTAACCCTAACCCTAACCCTAACCCATACCCTAGGCCGTACCCGAAGCCCTCCCCGAACTCGTACCCTAAGCCGTACCCTAAGCCGTACCCTAAGCCTAACCCTATCCCTAGGCTACCCTTGACTGCTTCTGCCTCCAATAGATTTCCTAAGCACTAGTGTTTTAAGGAACAGCTTAAAAAGCGAATCCTAATGTGATTTCTTTATAATGGGTGTATTCCTTATTTTATCCTAGTGTCTAAACTCTTCTCCATGGCTGGACCTCGAAATAATATTCCTTTACGTGCTAAGGGGTATCAAGAGAGTAAGATAGGTTTAAAAACTACCCTAACACTAACGCGTACCCTAACCCGAACCCCTACCCTAACCCTAACACGTACCCTAATCCTAACCAATACCCTAAACCGAGCCCTAACCCTAACCCTAACCCTAATCCTAACCCTAACCCATACCCTACGCCGTACCCGAAGCCCTCCCCGAACCCATACCCTAAGCCGTAGCCTAAGCCTAAACCTAACCCTAGGCTACCCTTGACTGCTTCTGCCTCCAATAGATTTCCTAAGCACTAGTGTTTTAAGGAACAGCTTAAAAAGAGAATCCTAATGTGATTTATTTATAATGGGTGTGTTCCTTATCTTATCCTAGTGTCTAAACTCTTATCCATGGCTGGACCTCCAAATAGTATTCCTTTACGTGCTAAGGGGTATCTAGAGAGTGGGATAGGTTTAATAACTACCCTAACCCTAATGCGTACCCTAACCCTAACCCCTACCCTAACCCTAACACGTAACCTAATCCTAACCCGTACCCTAAACGGAGCCCTAACCCTAACACTAACCCTAACCCTAACCCTAACCCATACCCTACGCCGTACCCGAAGCCCTCCCCGAACTCGTACCCTAAGCCGTACCCTAAGCCGTACCCTAAGCCTAACCCTATCCCTAGGCTACCCTTGACTGCTTCTGCCTCCAATAGATTTCCTAAGCACTAGTGTTTTAAGGAACAGCTTAAAAAGAGAATCCTAATGTGATTTCTTTATAATGGGTGTATTCCTTATTTTATCCTAGTGTCTAAACTCTTCTCCATGGCTGAACCTCGAAATAATATTCCTTTACGTGCTAAGGGGTATCAAGAGAGTAAGATAGGTTTAAAAACTACCCTAACACTAACGCGTACCCTAACCCGAACCCCTACCCTAACCGTAACACGTACCCTAATCCTAACCAATACCCTAAACCGAGCCCTAACCCTAACACTAACCCTAACCCTAACCCTAACCCATACCCTACGCCGTACCCGAAGCCCTCCCCGAACCCGTACCCTAAGCCGTACCCTAAGCCTAACCCTAAGCCTAACCATAACCCTAGGCTACCCTTGACTGCTTCTGCCTCCAATAGAATTCCTAAGCACTAGTGTTTTAAGGAACCGCTTAAAAAGTGAATCCTAATGTGATTTCTTTAAAATGGGTGTGTTCCTTATCTTATCCTAGTGTCTAAACTCTTCTCCACGGCTGGACCCCCAAATAATATTTCTTTACGTGCTAAGGGGTATCTAGAGAGTGGGATACGTTGAATAACTACCCTAACCCTAATGCGTAAACTAACCCTAACCCCTACCCTAACCCTAACACGTAACCTCATCCTAACCCGTACCCTAAACGGAGCCCTAACCCTAACACTAACCCTAACCCTAACCCTAACCCATACCCTACGCCGTACCAGAACCCCTTCCCGAACCCGTACCCTAAGCCTAACCCCAAGCCTAACCCTAACCCTAGGCTACCCTTGACTGCTTCTGCCTCCAATAGATTTCCTAAGCACTAGTGTTTTAAGGAACAGCTTAAAAAGAGAATCCTAATGTGATTTCTTTATAATGGGTGTGTTCCTTATCTTATCCTAGTGTCTAAACTCTTCTCCATGGCTGGACCTCCAAATAATATTCCTTTACGTGCTAAGGTGTATCTAGAGAGTGGGATAGGTTTAATAACTACCCTAACTCTAACGCGTACCCTAACCCTAACCCCTACCCTAACCCTAACACGTACCCTAAACCGCGCCCTAACCCTAACACTAACCCTAACCCTAAGCCTAACCCATACCCTACGCCGTACACAAACCCCTCCCCGAACCCGTACCCTAAGCCGTACCCTCACCCTAACCCTAAGCCTAACACTAACCCTAGGCTACCCTTGACTGCTTCTGCCTCCAATAGATTTCCTAAGCACTAGTGTTTTAAGGAACAGCTTAAAAAGAGAATCCTAATGTGATTTCTTTATAATGGGTGTGTTCCTTATCTTATCCTAGTGTCTAAACTCTTCTCCATGGCTGGACATCCAAATAATATTCCTTTACGTCCTAAGGGGTATCTAGAGAGTGGGATAGGTTTAATAACTACCCTAACATTAAGGCGTACCCTAACCCTAACCCCTACCTTAACCCTAACACGTACCCTAATCCTAACCAAAACCCTAAACCGAGCCCTAACCCTAACACTATCCCTAACCCTAACCCTTACCCATACCCTACGCCGTACCCGAAGCCCTCCCCGAACCCGTACCCTAAGCCGTACCCTAAGCCTAACCCTAAGCCTAACCATAACCCTAGGCTACCCTTGACTGCTTCTGCCTCCAATAGAATTCCTAAGCACTAGTGTTTTAAGGAACAGCTTAAAAAGTGAATCCTAATGTGATTTCTTTAAAATGGGTGTGTTCCTTATCTTATCCTAGTGTCTAAACTCTTCTCCATGGCTGGACTCCCAAATAATATTCCTTTACGTGCTAATTGGTATCTAGAGAGTGGGATAGGTTTAATAACTACCCTAACCCTAATGCGTAAACTAACCCTAACCCCTACCCTAACCCTAACACGTAACCTAATCCTAACCCGTACCCTAAACGGAGCCCTAACCCTAACACTAACCCTAACCCTAACCCTAACCCATACCCTACGCCGTACCAGAACCCCTCCCCGAACCCGTACCCTAAGCCTAACCCCAAGCCTAACACTAACCCTAGGCTACCCTTGACTGCTTCTGCCTCCAATAGATTTCCTAAGCACTAGTGTTTTAAGGAACAGCTTAAAAAGAGAATCCTAATGTGATTTCTTTATAATGGGTGTGTTCTTTATCTTATCCTAGTGTCTAAACTCTTCTCCATGGCTGGACCTACAAATAGTATTCCTTTACGTGCTAAGGGGTATCTAGAGAGTGGGATAGGTTTAATAACTACCCTAACACTAATGCGTACCCTAACCCTAACCCCTACCCTAACCCTAAAACGTAACCTAATCCTAACCCGTACCCTAAACGGAGCCCTAACCCTAACACTAACCCTAACCCTAACCCTAACCAATACCTTACACCGTACCCGAAGCCCTCCCCGAACCCGTACCCTAAGCCGTACCCTAAGCCTAACCCTAACCCTAGGCTACCCTTGACTGCTTCTGCCTCCAATAGATTTCCTAAGCACTAGTGTTTTAAGGAACAGCTTAAAAAGAGAATCCTAATGTGATTTCTTTATAATGGGTGTGTTCCTTATCTTTTCCTAGTGTCTAAACTCTTCTCCATGGCTGGACCTCGAAATAATATTCCTTTACGTGCTAAGGGGTATCTAGAGAGTGGGATAGGTTTAAAAACTACCCTAACACTAACGCGTACCCTAACCCGAACCCCTACCCTAACCCTAACACGTACCCTAATCCTAACCAATACCCTAAACCGAGCCCTAACCCTAACACTAACCCTAACCCTAACCCTAACCCATACCCTACGCCGTACCCGAAGCCCTCCCCGAACCCGTACCCTAAGCCGTACCCTAAGCCTAACCCTAAGCCTAACCCTAACCCTAGGCTACCCTTGACTGCTTCTGCCTCCAATAGATTTCCTAAGCACTAGTGTTTTAAGGAACAGCTTAAAAAGAGAATCCTAATGTGATTTCTTTATAATGGGTGTATTCCTTATTTTATCCTAGTGTCTAAACTCTTCTCCATGGCTGGACCTCGAAATAATATTCCTTTACGTGCTAAGGGGTATCAAGAGAGTAAGATAGGTTTAAAAACTACCCTAACACTAACGCGTACCCTAACCCGAACCCCTACCCTAACCCTAACACGTACCCTAATCCTAACCAATACCCTAAACCGAGCCCTAACCCTAACCCTAACCCTAATCCTAACCCTAACCCATACCCTACGCCGTTCCCGAAGCCCTCCCCGAACCCATACCCTAAGCCGTACCCTAAGACTAAACCTAACCCTAGGCTACCCTTGACTGCTTCTGCCTCCAATAGATTTCCTAAGCACTAGTGTTTTAAGGAACAGCTTAAAAAGAGAATCCTAATGTGATTTATTTATAATGGGTGTGTTCCTTATCTTATCCTAGTGTCTAAACTCTTATCCATGGCTGGACCTCCAAATAGTATTCCTTTACGTGCTAAGGGGTATCTAGAGAGTGGGATAGGTTTAATAACTACCCTAACCCTAATGCGTACCCTAACCCTAACCCCTACCCTAACCCTAACACGTAACCTAATCCTAACCCGTACCCTAAACGGAGCCCTAACCCTAACACTAACCCTAACCCTAACCCTAACCCATACCCTACGCCGTACCCGAAGCCCTCCCCGAACTCGTACCCTAAGCCGTACCCTAAGCCGTACCCTAAGCCTAACCCTATCCCTAGGCTACCCTTGACTGCTTCTGCCTCCAATAGATTTCCTAAGCACTAGTGTTTTAAGGAACAGCTTAAAAAGAGAATCCTAATGTGATTTCTTTATAATGGTTGTATTCCTTATTTTATCCTAGTGTCTAAACTCTTCTCCATGGCTGAACCTCGAAATAATATTCCTTTACGTGCTAAGGGGTATCAAGAGAGTAAGATAGGTTTAAAAACTACCCTAACACTAACGCGTACCCTAACCCGAACCCCTACACTAACCCTAACACGTACCCTAATCCTAACCAATACCCTAAACCGAGCCCTAACCCTAACACTAACCCTAACCCTAACCCTAACCCATACCCTACGCCGTACCCGAAGCCCTCCCCGAACCCGTACCCTAAGCCGTACCCTAAGCCTAACCCTAAGCCTAACCATAACCCTAGGCTACCCTTGACTGCTTCTGCCTCCAATAGAATTCCTAAGCACTAGTGTTTTAAGGAACCGCTTAAAAAGTGAATCCTAATGTGATTTGTTTAAAATGGGTGTGTTCCTTATCTTATCCTAGTGTCTAAACTCTTCTCCACGGCTGGACCCCCAAATAATATTTCTTTACGTGCTAAGGGGTATCTAGAGAGTGGGATACGTTGAATAACTACCCTAACCCTAATGCGTAAACTAACCCTAACCCCTACCCTAACCCTAACACGTAACCTCATCCTAACCCGTACCCTAAACGGAGCCCTAACCCTAACACTAACCCTAACCCTAACCCTAACCCATACCCTACGCCGTACCAGAACCCCTTCCCGAACCCGTACCCTAAGCCTAACCCCAAGCCTAACCCTAACCCTAGGCTACCCTTGACTGCTTCTGCCTCCAATAGATTTCCTAAGCACTAGTGTTTTAAGGAACAGCTTAAAAAGAGAATCCTAATGTGATTTCTTTATAATGGGTGTGTTCCTTATCTTATCCTAGTGTCTAAACTCTTCTCCATGGCTGGACCTCCAAATAATATTCCTTTACGTGCTAAGGTGTATCTAGAGAGTGGGATAGGTTTAATAACTACCCTAACTCTAACGCGTACCCTAACCCTAACCCCTACCCTAACCCTAACACGTACCCTAAACCGCGCCCTAACCCTAACACTAACCCTAACCCTAAGCCTAACCCATACCCTACGCCGTACACAAACCCCTCCCCGAACCCGTACCCTAAGCCGTACCCTCACCCTAACCCTAAGCCTAACACTAACCCTAGGCTACCCTTGACTGCTTCTGCCTCCAATAGATTTCCTAAGCACTAGTGTTTTAAGGAACAGCTTAAAAAGAGAATCCTAATGTGATTTCTTTATAATGGGTGTGTTCCTTATCTTATCCTAGTGTCTAAACTCTTCTCCATGGCTGGACATCCAAATAATATTCCTTTACGTCCTAAGGGGTATCTAGAGAGTGGGATAGGTTTAATAACTACCCTAACATTAAGGCGTAACCTAACCCTAACCCCTACCTTAACCCTAACACGTACCCTAATCCTAACCAAAACCCTAAACCGAGCCCTAACCCTAACACTATCCCTAACCCTAACCCTTACCCATACCCTACGCCGTACCCGAAGCCCTCCCCGAACCCGTACCCTAAGCCGTACCCTAAGCCTAACCCTAAGCCTAACCATAACCCTAGGCTACCCTTGACTGCTTCTGCCTCCAATAGAATTCCTAAGCACTAGTGTTTTAAGGAACAGCTTAAAAAGTGAATCCTAATGTGATTTCTTTAAAATGGGTGTGTTCCTTATCTTATCCTAGTGTCTAAACTCTTCTCCATGGCTGGACTCCCAAATAATATTCCTTTACGTGCTAATTGGTATCTAGAGAGTGGGATAGGTTTAATAACTACCCTAACCCTAATGCGTAAACTAACCCTAACCCCTACCCTAACCCTAACACGTAACCTAATCCTAACCCGTACCCTAAACGGAGCCCTAACCCTAACACTAACCCTAACCCTAACCCTAACCCATACCCTACGCCGTACCAGAACCCCTCCCCGAACCCGTACCCTAAGCCTAACCCCAAGCCTAACACTAACCCTAGGCTACCCTTGACTGCTTCTGCCTCCAATAGATTTCCTAAGCACTAGTGTTTTAAGGAACAGCTTAAAAAGAGAATCCTAATGTGATTTCTTTATAATGGGTGTGTTCCTTATCTTATCTTAGTGTCTAAACTCTTCTCCATGGCTGAACCTCCAAATAATATTCCTTTACGTGCTAAGGGGTATCTAGAGAGTTGGATAGGTTTAATAACTACCCTAACACTAACACGTACCCTAACCCTAACCCCTACCCTAACCCTAACACGTACCCTAATCCTATCCCGTACCCTAAACGCAGCCCTAACCCTAACACTAACCCAAACCCTAACCCTAACCCATACCCTACGCCATACCCGAACCCCTCCCCGAACCCGTACCCTAAGCCGTACCCTAAGCCTAACCCTAAGCCTAACCCTAACCCTAGGCTTCCCTTGACTGCTTCTGGCTCCAATAGATTTCCTAAGCACTACTGTATTAAGGAACAGCTTAAAAAGAGAATCCTAATGTGATTTCTTTATAATGGGTGTGTTCCTTATCTTATCCTAGTGTCTAAACTCTTCTCCATGGCTGGACCCCCAAATAATATTCCTTTACGTGCTAAGGGGTATCTAGAGAGTGGGATAGGTTTGATAACTACCCTAACCCTAATGCGTACCCTAACCCTAACCCCTACCCTAACCCTAACACGTACCCTAATCCTAAACCGTACCCTAAACCGAGCCCTAACCCTAACACTAACCCTAACCCTAACCCTAACCGATACCCTACGCAGTACCCGAAGCACTCCCCGAACCCGTACCCTAAGCCGTACCCTAAGCCTAACCCTAAGCCTAACCCTAACCCTAGGCTACCCTTGACTGCTTCTGCCTCCAATACATTTCCTAAGCACTAGTGTTTTAAGGAACAGCTTAAAAAGAGAATCCTAATGTGATTTCTTTATAATGGGTGTGTTCCTTATCTTATCCTAGTGTCTAAACTCTTCTCCATGGCTGGACCCCCAAATAATATACCTTTACGTGCTAAGGGGTATCTAGAGAGTGGGATAGGTTTAATAACTACACTAACCCTAATGCGTACCCTAACCCTAACCCCTACCATAACCCTAACACGTAACCTAAACCTAACCCGTACCCTAAGCCGTACCCTAAGCCGTAACCTAAGCCTAACCCTAACCCTAGGCTACCCTTGACTGCTTCTGCCTCCAATAGATTTCCTAAGCACTAGTGTTTTAAGGAACAGCTTAAAAAGAGAATCCTAATGTGATTTCTTTATAATGGGTGTGTTCCTTATCTTATCCTAGTTTCTAAACTCTTCTCCATGGCTGGACCTCCATATAATATTCCTTTACGTGCTAAGGGGTATCTAGAGAGTTGGATAGGTTTAATAACTACCCTAACACTAACACGTACCCTAACCCTAACCCCTACCCTAACCCTAACACGTACCCTAATCCTATCCCGTACCCTAAACGCAGCCCTAACCCTAACACTAACCCAAACCCTAACCCTAACCCATACCCTCCGCCATACACGAACCTCTCCCCGAACCCGTACCCTACGCCGTACGCTAAGCCTAACCCTAAGCCTAACCATAACCCTAGGCTACCCTTGACTGCTTCTGCCTCCAGTAGATTTCCTAAGCACTAGTGTTTTAAGGAACAGCTTAAAAAGAGAATCCTAATGTGATTTCTTTATAATGGGTGTGTTCCTTATCTTATCTTAGTGTCTAAACTCTTCTCCATGGCTGGACCCCCAAATAATATTCCTTTACGTGCTAAGGTGTATCTAGAGAGTGGGATAGGTTTAATAACTACCCTAACTCTAACGCGTACCCTAACCCTAACCCCTACCCTAACCCTAACCCCTACCCTAACCCTAACACGTACCCTAAACCGAGCCCTAACCCTAACACTAACCCTAACCCTAAGCCTAACCCATACCCTACGCCGTACCCAAACCCCTCCCCGAACCCATACCCTAAGCCGTACCCTCACCCTAACCCTAAGCCTAACCCTAACCCTAGGCTACCCTTGACTGCTTCTGCCTCCAATAGATTTCCTAAGCACTAGTGTTTTAAGGAAGAGCTTAAAAAGAGAATCCTAATGTGATTTCTTTATAATGGGTGTGTTCCTTATCTTATCCTAGTGTCTAAACTCTTCTCCATGGCTGGACCTCCAAATAATATTCCTTTACGTGCTAAGGGGTATCTAGAGAGTGGGATAGGTTTAATAACTACCCTAACACTAAGGCGTAGCCTAACCCTAACCCCTACCCTAACCCTAACACGTACCCTAATCCTAACCAATACCTTAAACCGAGCCCTAACCCTAACCCTAAACCTAACCCTAACCCATACACTATGCCGTACCCGAAGCCCTCCCCGAACCCGTACCCTAAGCCGTACCCTAAGACTAAACCTAACCCTAGGCTACCCTTGACTGCTTCTGCCTCCAATAGATTTCCTAAGCACTAGTGTTTTAAGGAACAGCTTAAAAAGAGAATCCTAATGTGATTTATTTATAATGGGTGTGTTCCTTATCTTATCCTAGTGTCTAAACTCTTATCCATGGCTGGCCCTCCAAATAGTATTCCTTTACGTGGTAAGGGGTATCTAGAGAGTGGGATAGGTTTAATAACTACCCTAACCCTAATGCGTACCCTAACCCTAACCCCTACCCTAACCCTAACACGTACCCTAATTCTATCCCGTACCCTAAACGGAGCCCTAACCCTAACACTAACCCAAACCCTAACCCTAACCCATACCCTCCGCCGTACACGAACCTCTCCCCGAACCCGTACCCTAAGCCGTACCCTAAGCCTAACCCTAAGCCTAACCATAACCCTAGGCTACCCTTGACTGCTTCTGCCTCCAATAGATTTCCTAAGCACTAGTGTTTTAAGGAACAGCTTAAAAAGAGAATCCTAATGTGATTTCTTTATAATGGGTGTGTTCCTTATCTTATCCTAGTGTCTAAACTCTTCTCCATGGCTGGACCCCCAAATAATATTCCTTTACGTGCTAAGGTGTATCTAGAGTGTGGGATAGGTTTAATAACTACCCTAACTCTAACGCGTACCCTAACCCTAACCCCTACCCTAACCCTAACACGTACCCTAAACCGAGCCCTAACCCTAACACTAACCCTAACCCTAAGCCTAACCCATACCCTACGCCGTACCCAAACCCCTCCCCGAACCCGTACCCTAAGCCGTACCCTCACCCTAAACCTAAGCCTAACCCTAACCCTAGGCTACCCTTGACTGCTTCTGCCTCCAATAGATTTCCTAAGCACTAGTGTTTTAAGGAACAGCTTAAAAAGAGAATCCTAATGTGATTTCTTTATAATGGGTGTGTTCCTTATCTTATCCTAGTGTCTAAACTCTTCTCCATGGCTGGACATCCAAATAATATTCCTTTACGTGCTAAGGGGTATCTAGAGAGTAAGATAGGTTTAATAACTACCCTAACACTAAGGCGTACCCTAACCCTAACCCCTACCCTAAACCTAACACGTACCCTAATCCTAACCAATACCCTAAACCGAGCCCTAACCCTAACCCTAACCCTAATCCTAACCCTAACCCATACCCTACGCCGTACCCGAAGCCCTCCCCGAACCCGTACCCTAAGCCGTACCCTAAGCCTAAACCTAACCCTAGGCTACCCTTGACTGCTTCTGCCTCCAATAGATTTCCTAAGCACTAGTGTTTTAAGGAACAGCTTAAAAAGAGAATCCTATTGTGATTTATTTATAATGGGTGTGTTCCTTATCTTATCCTAGTGTCTAAACTCTTATCCATGGCTGGACCTCCAAATAGTATTCCTTTACGTGCTAAGGGTTATCTAGAGAGTGGGATAGGTTTAATAACTACCCTAACCCTAATGCGTACCCTAACCCTAACCCCTACCCTAACCCTAACACGTAACCTAATCCTAACCCGTACCCTAAACGGAGCCCTAACCCTAACACTAACCCTAACCCTAACCCTAACCCATACCCTACGCCGTACCCGAAGCCCTCCCCGAACTCGTACCCTAAGCCGTACCCTAAGCCGTACCCTAAGCCTAACCCTATCCCTAGGCTACCCTTGACTGCTTCTGCCTCCAATAGATTTCCTAAGCACTAGTGTTTTAAGGAACAGCTTAAAAAGCGAATCCTAATGTGATTTCTTTATAATGGGTGTATTCCTTATTTTATCCTAGTGTCTAAACTCTTCTACATGGCTGGACCTCGAAATACTATTCCTTTACGTGCTAAGGGGTATCAAGAGAGTAAGATAGGTTTAAAAACTACCCTAACACTAACGCGTACCCTAACCCGAACCCCTACCCTAACCCTAACACGTACCCTAATCCTAACCAATACCCTAAACCGAGCCCTAACCCTAACCCTAACCCTAATCCTAACCCTAACCCATACCCTACGCCGTACCCGAAGCCCTCCCCGAACCCATACCCTAAGCCGTAGCCTAAGCCTAAACCTAACCCTAGGCTACCCTTGACTGCTTCTGCCTCCAATAGATTTCCTAAGCACTAGTGTTTTAAGGAACAGCTTAAAAAGAGAATCCTAATGTGATTTATTTATAATGGGTGTGTTCCTTATCTTATCCTAGTGTCTAAACTCTTATCCATGGCTGGACCTCCAAATAGTATTCCTTTACGTGCTAAGGGGTATCTAGAGAGTGGGATAGGTTTAATAACTACCCTAACCCTAATGCGTACCCTAACCCTAACCCCTACCCTAACCCTAACACGTAACCTAATCCTAACCCGTACCCTAAACGGAGCCCTAACCCTAACACTAACCCTAACCCTAACCCTAACCCATACCCTACGCCGTACCCGAAGCCCTCCCCGAACTCGTACCCTAAGCCGTACCCTAAGCCGTACCCTAAGCCTAACCCTATCCCTAGGCTACCCTTGACTGCTTCTGCCTCCAATAGATTTCCTAAGCACTAGTGTTTTAAGGAACAGCTTAAAAAGAGAATCCTAATGTGATTTCTTTATAATGGGTGTATTCCTTATTTTATCCTAGTGTCTAAACTCTTCTCCATGGCTGAACCTCGAAATAATATTCCTTTACGTGCTAAGGGGTATCAAGAGAGTAAGATAGGTTTAAAAACTACCCTAACACTAACGCGTACCCTAACCCGAACCCCTACCCTAACCCTAACACGTACCCTAATCCTAACCAATACCCTAAACCGAGCCCTAACCCTAACACTAACCCTAACCCTAACCCTAACCCATACCCTACGCCGTACCCGAAGCCCTCCCCGAACCCGTACCCTAAGCCGTACCCTAAGCCTAACCCTAAGCCTAACCATAACCCTAGGCTACCCTTGACTGCTTCTGCCTCCAATAGAATTCCTAAGCACTAGTGTTTTAAGGAACCGCTTAAAAAGTGAATCCTAATGTGATTTCTTTAAAATGGGTGTGTTCCTTATCTTATCCTAGTGTCTAAACTCTTCTCCACGGCTGGACCCCCAAATAATATTTCTTTACGTGCTAAGGGGTATCTAGAGAGTGGGATACGTTGAATAACTACCCTAACCCTAATGCGTAAACTAACCCTAACCCCTACCCTAACCCTAACACGTAACCTCATCCTAACCCGTACCCTAAACGGAGCCCTAACCCTAACACTAACCCTAACCCTAACCCTAACCCATACCCTACGCCGTACCAGAACCCCTTCCCGAACCCATACCCTAAGCCTAACCCCAAGCCTAACCCTAACCCTAGGCTACCCTTGACTGCTTCTGCCTCCAATAGATTTCCTAAGCACTAGTGTTTTAAGGAACAGCTTAAAAAGAGAATCCTAATGTGATTTCTTTATAATGGGTGTGTTCCTTATCTTATCCTAGTGTCTAAACTCTTCTCCATGGCTGGACCTCCAAATAATATTCCTTTACGTGCTAAGGTGTATCTAGAGAGTGGGATAGGTTTAATAACTACCCTAACTCTAACCCGTACCCTAACCCTAACCCCTACCCTAACCCTAACACGTACCCTAAACCGCGCCCTAACCCTAACACTAACCCTAACCCTAAGCCTAACCCATACCCTACGCCGTACACAAACCCCTCCCCGAACCCGTACCCTAAGCCGTACCCTCACCCTAACCCTAAGCCTAACACTAACCCTAGGCTACCCTTGACTGCTTCTGCCTCCAATAGATTTCCTAAGCACTAGTGTTTTAAGGAACAGCTTAAAAAGAGAATCCTAATGTGATTTCTTTATAATGGGTGTGTTCCTTATCTTATCCTAGTGTCTAAACTCTTCTCCATGGCTGGACATCCAAATAATATTCCTTTACGTCCTAAGGGGTATCTAGAGAGTGGGATAGGTTTAATAACTACCCTAACATTAAGGCGTACCCTAACCCTAACCCCTACCTTAACCCTAACACGTACCCTAATCCTAACCAAAACCCTAAACCGAGCCCTAACCCTAACACTATCCCTAACCCTAACCCTTACCCATACCCTACGCCGTACCCGAAGCCCTCCCCGAACCCGTACCCTAAGCCGTACCCTAAGCCTAACCCTAAGCCTAACCATAACCCTAGGCTACCCTTGACTGCTTCTGCCTCCAATAGAATTCCTAAGCACTAGTGTTTTAAGGAACAGCTTAAAAAGTGAATCCTAATGTGATTTCTTTAAAATGGGTGTGTTCCTTATCTTATCCTAGTTTCTAAACTCTTCTCCATGGCTGGACTCCCAAATAATATTCCTTTACGTGCTAATTGGTATCTAGAGAGTGGGATAGGTTTAATAACTACCCTAACCCTAATGCGTAAACTAACCCTAACCCCTACCCTAACCCTAACACGTAACCTAATCCTAACCCGTACCCTAAACGGAGCCCTAACCCTAACACTAACCCTAACCCTAACCCTAACCCATACCCTACGCCGTACCAGAACCCCTCCCCGAACCCGTACCCTAAGCCTAACCCCAAGCCTAACACTAACCCTAGGCTACCCTTGACTGCTTCTGCCTCCAATAGATTTCCTAAGCACTAGTGTTTTAAGGAACAGCTTAAAAAGAGAATCCTAATGTGATTTCTTTATAATGGGTGTGTTCTTTATCTTATCCTAGTGTCTAAACTCTTCTCCATGGCTGGACCTACAAATAGTATTCCTTTACGTGCTAAGGGGTATCTAGAGAGTGGGATAGGTTTAATAACTACCCTAACACTAATGCGTACCCTAACCCTAACCCCTACCCTAACCCTAAAACGTAACCTAATCCTAACCCGTACCCTAAACGGAGCCCTAACCCTAACACTAACCCTAACCCTAACCCTAACCAATACCTTACACCGTACCCGAAGCCCTCCCCGAACCCGTACCCTAAGCCGTACCCTAAGCCTAACCCTAACCCTAGGCTACCCTTGACTGCTTCTACCTCCAATAGATTTCCTAAGCACTAGTGTTTTAAGGAACAGCTTAAAAAGAGAATCCTAATGTGATTTCTTTATAATGGGTGTGTTCCTTATCTTTTCCTAGTGTCTAAACTCTTCTCCATGGCTGGACCTCGAAATAATATTCCTTTACGTGCTAAGGGGTATCTAGAGAGTGGGATAGGTTTAAAAACTACCCTAACACTAACGCGTACCCTAACCCGAACCCCTACCCTAACCCTAACACGTACCCTAATCCTAACCAATACCCTAAACCGAGCCCTAACCCTAACACTAAGCCTAACCCTAACCCTAACCCATACCCTACGCCGTACCCGAAGCCCTCCCCGAACCCGTACCCTAAGCCGTACCCTAAGCCTAACCCTAAGCCTAACCCTAACCCTAGGCTACCCTTGACTGCTTCTGCCTCCAATAGATTTCCTAAGCACTAGTGTTTTAAGGAACAGCTTAAAAAGAGAATCCTAATGTGATTTCTTTATAATGGGTGTATTCCTTATTTTATCCTAGTGTCTAAACTCTTCTCCATGGCTGGACCTCGAAATAATATTCCTTTACGTGCTAAGGGGTATCAAGAGAGTAAGATAGGTTTAAAAACTACCCTAACACTAACGCGTACCCTAACCCGAACCCCTACCCTAACCCTAACACGTACCCTAATCCTAACCAATACCCTAAACCGAGCCCTAACCCTAACCCTAACCCTAATCCTAACCCTAACCCATACCCTACGCCGTACCCGAAGCCCTCCCCGAACCCATACCCTAAGCCGTACCCTAAGACTAAACCTAACCCTAGGCTACCCTTGACTGCTTCTGCCTCCAATAGATTTCCTAAGCACTAGTGTTTTAAGGAACAGCTTAAAAAGAGAATCCTAATGTGATTTATTTATAATGGGTGTGTTCCTTATCTTATCCTAGTGTCTAAACTCTTATCCATGGCTGGACCTCCAAATAGTATTCCTTTACGTGCTAAGGAGTATCTAGAGAGTGGGATAGGTTTAATAACTACCCTAACCCTAATGCGTACCCTAACCCTAACCCCTACCCTAACCCTAACACGTAACCTAATCCTAACCCGTACCCTAAACGGAGCCCTAACCCTAACACTAACCCTAACCCTAACCCTAACCCATACCCTACGCCGTACCCGAAGCCCTCCCCGAACCCGTACCCTAAGCCGTACCCTAAGCCTAACCCTAAGCCTAACCATAACCCTAGGCTACCCTTGACTGCTTCTGCCTCCAATAGAATTCCTAAGCACTAGTGTTTTAAGGAACCGCTTAAAAAGTGAATCCTAATGTGATTTCTTTAAAATGGGTGTGTTCCTTATCTTATCCTAGTGTCTAAACTCTTCTCCACGGCTGGACCCCCAAATAATATTTCTTTACGTGCTAAGGGGTATCTAGAGAGTGGGATACGTTGAATAACTACCCTAACCCTAATGCGTAAACTAACCCTAACCCCTACCCTAACCCTAACACGTAACCTCATCCTAACCCGTACCCTAAACGGAGCCCTAACCCTAACACTAACCCTAACCCTAACCCTAACCCATACCCTACGCCGTACCAGAACCCCTTCCCGAACCCATACCCTAAGCCTAACCCCAAGCCTAACCCTAACCCTAGGCTACCCTTGACTGCTTCTGCCTCCAATAGATTTCCTAAGCACTAGTGTTTTAAGGAACAGCTTAAAAAGAGAATCCTAATGTGATTTCTTTATAATGGGTGTGTTCCTTATCTTATCCTAGTGTCTAAACTCTTCTCCATGGCTGGACCTCCAAATAATATTCCTTTACGTGCTAAGGTGTATCTAGAGAGTGGGATAGGTTTAATAACTACCCTAACTCTAACCCGTACCCTAACCCTAACCCCTACCCTAACCCTAACACGTACCCTAAACCGCGCCCTAACCCTAACACTAACCCTAACCCTAAGCCTAACCCATACCCTACGCCGTACACAAACCCCTCCCCGAACCCGTACCCTAAGCCGTACCCTCACCCTAACCCTAAGCCTAACACTAACCCTAGGCTACCCTTGACTGCTTCTGCCTCCAATAGATTTCCTAAGCACTAGTGTTTTAAGGAACAGCTTAAAAAGAGAATCCTAATGTGATTTCTTTATAATGGGTGTGTTCCTTATCTTATCCTAGTGTCTAAACTCTTCTCCATGGCTGGACATCCAAATAATATTCCTTTACGTCCTAAGGGGTATCTAGAGAGTGGGATAGGTTTAATAACTACCCTAACATTAAGGCGTACCCTAACCCTAACCCCTACCTTAACCCTAACACGTACCCTA
This sequence comes from Balaenoptera physalus, assembly GCF_965194825.1. Taxonomy (NCBI): domain Eukaryota; kingdom Metazoa; phylum Chordata; class Mammalia; order Artiodactyla; family Balaenopteridae; genus Balaenoptera; species Balaenoptera physalus. The sequence goes on from NW_028126401.1 coordinate 730,522, forward strand.
ATCCTAACCAAAACCCTAAACCGAGCCCTAACCCTAACACTATCCCTAACCCTAACCCTTACCCATACCCTACGCCGTACCCGAAGCCCTCCCCGAACCCGTACCCTAAGCCGTACCCTAAGCCTAACCCTAAGCCTAACCATAACCCTAGGCTACCCTTGACTGCTTCTGCCTCCAATAGAATTCCTAAGCACTAGTGTTTTAAGGAACAGCTTAAAAAGTGAATCCTAATGTGATTTCTTTAAAATGGGTGTGTTCCTTATCTTATCCTAGTGTCTAAACTCTTCTCCATGGCTGGACTCCCAAATAATATTCCTTTACGTGCTAATTGGTATCTAGAGAGTGGGATAGGTTTAATAACTACCCTAACCCTAATGCGTAAACTAACCCTAACCCCTACCCTAACCCTAACACGTAACCTAATCCTAACCCGTACCCTAAACGGAGCCCTAACCCTAACACTAACCCTAACCCTAACCCTAACCCATACCCTACGCCGTACCAGAACCCCTCCCCGAACCCGTACCCTAAGCCTAACCCCAAGCCTAACACTAACCCTAGGCTACCCTTGACTGCTTCTGCCTCCAATAGATTTCCTAAGCACTAGTGTTTTAAGGAACAGCTTAAAAAGAGAATCCTAATGTGATTTCTTTATAATGGGTGTGTTCTTTATCTTATCCTAGTGTCTAAACTCTTCTCCATGGCTGGACCTACAAATAGTATTCCTTTACGTGCTAAGGGGTATCTAGAGAGTGGGATAGGTTTAATAACTACCCTAACACTAATGCGTACCCTAACCCTAACCCCTACCCTAACCCTAAAACGTAACCTAATCCTAACCCGTACCCTAAACGGAGCCCTAACCCTAACACTAACCCTAACCCTAACCCTAACCAATACCTTACACCGTACCCGAAGCCCTCCCCGAACCCGTACCCTAAGCCGTACCCTAAGCCTAACCCTAACCCTAGGCTACCCTTGACTGCTTCTACCTCCAATAGATTTCCTAAGCACTAGTGTTTTAAGGAACAGCTTAAAAAGAGAATCCTAATGTGATTTCTTTATAATGGGTGTGTTCCTTATCTTTTCCTAGTGTCTAAACTCTTCTCCATGGCTGGACCTCGAAATAATATTCCTTTACGTGCTAAGGGGTATCTAGAGAGTGGGATAGGTTTAAAAACTACCCTAACACTAACGCGTACCCTAACCCGAACCCCTACCCTAACCCTAACACGTACCCTAATCCTAACCAATACCCTAAACCGAGCCCTAACCCTAACACTAAGCCTAACCCTAACCCTAACCCATACCCTACGCCGTACCCGAAGCCCTCCCCGAACCCGTACCCTAAGCCGTACCCTAAGCCTAACCCTAAGCCTAACCCTAACCCTAGGCTACCCTTGACTGCTTCTGCCTCCAATAGATTTCCTAAGCACTAGTGTTTTAAGGAACAGCTTAAAAAGAGAATCCTAATGTGATTTCTTTATAATGGGTGTATTCCTTATTTTATCCTAGTGTCTAAACTCTTCTCCATGGCTGGACCTCGAAATAATATTCCTTTACGTGCTAAGGGGTATCAAGAGAGTAAGATAGGTTTAAAAACTACCCTAACACTAACGCGTACCCTAACCCGAACCCCTACCCTAACCCTAACACGTACCCTAATCCTAACCAATACCCTAAACCGAGCCCTAACCCTAACCCTAACCCTAATCCTAACCCTAACCCATACCCTACGCCGTACCCGAAGCCCTCCCCGAACCCATACCCTAAGCCGTACCCTAAGACTAAACCTAACCCTAGGCTACCCTTGACTGCTTCTGCCTCCAATAGATTTCCTAAGCACTAGTGTTTTAAGGAACAGCTTAAAAAGAGAATCCTAATGTGATTTATTTATAATGGGTGTGTTCCTTATCTTATCCTAGTGTCTAAACTCTTATCCATGGCTGGACCTCCAAATAGTATTCCTTTACGTGCTAAGGGGTATCTAGAGAGTGGGATAGGTTTAATAACTACCCTAACCCTAATGCGTACCCTAACCCTAACTCCTACCCTAACCCTAACACGTAACCTAATCCTAACCCGTACCCTAAACGGAGCCCTAACCCTAACACTAACCCTAACCCTAACCCTAACCCATACCCTACGCCGTACCCGAAGCCCTCCCCGAACCCGTACCCTAAGCCGTACCCTAAGCCTAACCCTAAGCCTAACCATAACCCTAGGCTACCCTTGACTGCTTCTGCCTCCAATAGAATTCCTAAGCACTAGTGTTTTAAGGAACCGCTTAAAAAGTGAATCCTAATGTGATTTCTTTAAAATGGGTGTGTTCCTTATCTTATCCTAGTGTCTAAACTCTTCTCCACGGCTGGACCCCCAAATAATATTTCTTTACGTGCTAAGGGGTATCTAGAGAGTGGGATACGTTGAATAACTACCCTAACCCTAATGCGTAAACTAACCCTAACCCCTACCCTAACCCTAACACGTAACCTCATCCTAACCCGTACCCTAAACGGAGCCCTAACCCTAACACTAACCCTAACCCTAACCCTAACCCATACCCTACGCCGTACCAGAACCCCTTCCCGAACCCGTACCCTAAGCCTAACCCCAAGCCTAACCCTAACCCTAGGCTACCCTTGACTGCTTCTGCCTCCAATAGATTTCCTAAGCACTAGTGTTTTAAGGAACAGCTTAAAAAGAGAATCCTAATGTGATTTCTTTATAATGGGTGTGTTCCTTATCTTATCCTAGTGTCTAAACTCTTCTCCATGGCTGGACCTCCAAATAATATTCCTTTACGTGCTAAGGTGTATCTAGAGAGTGGGATAGGTTTAATAACTACCCTAACTCTAACGCGTACCCTAACCCTAACCCCTACCCTAACCCTAACACGTACCCTAAACCGCGCCCTAACCCTAACACTAACCCTAACCCTAAGCCTAACCCATACCCTACGCCGTACACAAACCCCTCCCCGAACCCGTACCCTAAGCCGTACCCTCACCCTAACCCTAAGCCTAACACTAACCCTAGGCTACCCTTGACTGCTTCTGCCTCCAATAGATTTCCTAAGCACTAGTGTTTTAAGGAACAGCTTAAAAAGAGAATCCTAATGTGATTTCTTTATAATGGGTGTGTTCCTTATCTTATCCTAGTGTCTAAACTCTTCTCCATGGCTGGACATCCAAATAATATTCCTTTACGTCCTAAGGGGTATCTAGAGAGTGGGATAGGTTTAATAACTACCCTAACATTAAGGCGTACCCTAACCCTAACCCCTACCTTAACCCTAACACGTACCCTAATCCTAACCAAAACCCTAAACCGAGCCCTAACCCTAACACTATCCCTAACCCTAACCCTTACCCATACCCTACGCCGTACCCGAAGCCCTCCCCGAACCCGTACCCTAAGCCGTACCCTAAGCCTAACCCTAAGCCTAACCATAACCCTAGGCTACCCTTGACTGCTTCTGCCTCCAATAGAATTCCTAAGCACTAGTGTTTTAAGGAACAGCTTAAAAAGTGAATCCTAATGTGATTTCTTTAAAATGGGTGTGTTCCTTATCTTATCCTAGTGTCTAAACTCTTCTCCATGGCTGGACTCCCAAATAATATTCCTTTACGTGCTAATTGGTATCTAGAGAGTGGGATAGGTTTAATAACTACCCTAACCCTAATGCGTAAACTAACCCTAACCCCTACCCTAACCCTAACACGTAACCTAATCCTAACCCGTACCCTAAACGGAGCCCTAACCCTAACACTAACCCTAACCCTAACCCTAACCCATACCCTACGCCGTACCAGAACCCCTCCCCGAACCCGTACCCTAAGCCTAACCCCAAGCCTAACACTAACCCTAGGCTACCCTTGACTGCTTCTGCCTCCAATAGATTTCCTAAGCAGTAGTGTTTTAAGGAACAGCTTAAAAAGTGAATCCTAATGTGATTTCTTTAAAATGGGTGTGTTCCTTATCTTATCCTAGTGTCTAAACTCTTCTCCATGGCTGGACCTACAAATAGTATTCCTTTACGTGCTAAGGGGTATCTAGAGAGTGGGATAGGTTTAATAACTACCCTAACACTAATGCGTACCCTAACCCTAACCCCTACCCTAACCCTAAAACGTAACCTAATCCTAAACCGTACCCTAAACGGAGCCCTAACCCTAACACTAACCCTAACCCTAACCCTAACCAATACCTTACACCGTACCCGAAGCCCTCCCCGAACCCGTACCCTAAGCCGTACCCTAAGCCTAACCCTAACCCTAGGCTACCCTTGACTGCTTCTGCCTCCAATAGATTTCCTAAGCACTAGGGTTTTAAGGAACAGCTTAAAAAGAGAATCCTAATGTGATTTCTTTATAATGGGTGTGTTCCTTATCTTTTCCTAGTGTCTAAACTCTTCTCCATGGCTGGACCTCGAAATAATATTCCTTTACGTGCTAAGGGGTATCTAGAGAGTGGGATAGGTTTAAAAACTACCCTAACACTAACGCGTACCCTAACCCGAACCCCTACCCTAACCCTAACACGTACCCTAATCCTAACCAATACCCTAAACCGAGCCCTAACCCTAACACTAACCCTAACCCTAACCCTAACCCATACCCTACGCCGTACCCGAAGCCCTCCCCGAACCCGTACCCTAAGCCGTACCCTAAGCCTAACCCTAAGCCTAACCCTAACCCTAGGCTACCCTTGACTGCTTCTGCCTCCAATAGATTTCCTAAGCACTAGTGTTTTAAGGAACAGCTTAAAAAGAGAATCCTAATGTGATTTCTTTATAATGGGTGTGTTCCTTATCTTATCCTAGTGTCTAAACTCTTCTCCATGGCTGGACCTCGAAATAATATTCCTTTACGTGCCAAGGGGTATCTAGAGAGTGGGATAGGTTTAAAAACTACCCTAACACTAACGCGTACCCTAACCCGAACCCCTACCCTAACCCTAACACGTACCCTAATCCTAACCAATACCCTAAACCGAGCCCTAACCCTAACACTAACCCTAACCGATACCCTACGCAGTACCCGAATCCCTCACCGAACCCGTTCCCTAAGCCGTACCCTAAGCCTAACCCTAAGCCTAACCCTAACCCTAGGCTACCCTTGACTGCTTCTGCCTCCAATAGATTTCCTAAGCACTAGTGTTTTAAGGAACAGCTTAAAAAGAGAATCCTAATGTGATTTCTTTATAATGGGTGTGTTCCTTATCTTATCCTAGTGTCTAAACTCTTCTCCATGGCTGGACCTCAAAATAATATTCCTTTACGTGCTAAGGGGTTTCTAGAGAGTGGGATAGGTTTAATAACTACCCTAACCCTAATGCGTACCCTAACCCTAACCCCTACCATAACCCTAACACGTAACCTAAACCTAACCCGTACCCTAAGCCGTACCCTAAGCCTAACCCTAACCCTAGGCTACTCTTGACTGCTTCTGCCTCCAATAGATTTCCTAAGCACTAGTGTTTTAACGAACAGCTTAAAAAGAGAATCCTAATGTGATTTCTTTATAATGGGTGTGTTCCTTATCTTATCCTAGTGTCTAAACTCTTCTCCATGGGTGGACCTCCAAATAGTATTCCTTTACGTGCTAAGGGGTATCTAGAGAGTGGGATAGGTTTAATAACTACCCTAACACTAACGCGTACCCTAACCCTAACCCCTACCCTAACCCTAACCCGTACCCTAATCCTATCCCGTACCCTAAACGCAGCCCTAACCCTAACACTAACCCAAACCCTAACACTAATCCATACCCTCCGCCGTACACGAACCTCTCCCCGAACCCGTACCCTAAGCCGTACGCTAAGCCTAACCCTAAGCCTAACCCTAACCCTAAGCTACCCTTGACTGCTTCTGCCTCCAATAGATTTCCTAAGCACTAGTGTTTTAAGGAACAGCTTAAATAGAGAATCCTAATGTGATTTCTTTATAATGGGTGTGTTCCTTATCTTATCCTAGTGTCTAAACTCTTCTCCATGGCTGGACACCCAAATAATATTCCTTTACGTGCTAAGGGGTATCTAGAGAGTGGGATAGGTTTAATAACTACCCTAACCCTAATGCGTACCCTAACCCTAACCCCTACCCTAACCCTAAAACGTAACCTAATCCTAACCCGTACCCTAAACGGAGCCCTAACACTAACACTAACCCTAACCCTAACCCATACCCTACGCCGTAACCGAACCCCTCCCCGAACCCGTACCCTAAGCCGTACCCTAAGCCTAAACCTAACCCTAGGCTACCCTTGACTGCTTCTGCCTCCAATAGATTTCCTAAGCACTAGTGTTTTAAGGAACAGCTTAAAAAGAGAATCCTAATGTGATTTATTTATAATGGGTGTGTTCCTTATCTTATCCTAGTGTCTAAACTCTTATCCATGGCTGGCCCTCCAAATAGTATTCCTTTACGTGCTAAGGGGTATCTAGAGAGTGGGATAGGTTTAATAACTAACCTAACCCTAATGCGTACCCTAACCCTAACCCCTACCCTAACCATAACACGTAACCTAATCCTAACCCGTACCCTAAACGGAGCCCTAACCCTAACACTAACCCTAACCCTAACCCTAACCCATACCCTACGCCGTACCCGAAGCCCTCCCCGAACTCGTACCCTAAGCCGTACCCTAAGCCGTACCCTAAGCCTAACCCTATCCCTAGGCTACCCTTGACTGCTTCTGCCTCCAATAGAATTCCTAAGCACTAGTGTTTTAAGGAACAGCTTAAAAAGTGAATCCTAATGTGATTTCTTTAAAATGGGTGTGTTCCTTATCTTATCCTAGTGTCTAAACTCTTCTCCATGGCTGGACCCCCAAATAATATTCCTTTACGTGCTAAGGGGTATCTAGAGAGTGGGATAGGTTTAATAACTACCCTAACCCTAATGCGTAAACTAACCCTAACCCCTACCCTAACCCTAACACGTAACCTAATCCTAACCCGTACCCTAAACGGAGCCCTATCCCTAACACTAACCCTAACACTAACCCTAACCCATACCCTACGCCGTACCAGAACCCCTCCCCGAACCCGTACCCTAAGCCTAACCCCAAGCCTAACCCAAACCCTAGGCTACCCTTGACTGCTTCTGCCTCCAATAGATTTCCTAAGCACTAGTGTTTTAAGGAACAGCTTAAAAAGAGAATCCTAATGTGATTTCTTTATAATGGGTGTGTTCCTTATCTTATCTTAGTGTCTAAACTCTTCTCCATGGCTGAACCTCCAAATAATATTCCTTTACGTGCTAAGGGGTATCTAGAGAGTTGGATAGGTTTAATAACTACCCTAACACTAACACGTACCCTAACCCTAACACCTACCCTAACCCTAACACGTACCCTAATCCTATCCCGTACCCTAAACGCAGCCCTAACCCTAACACTAACCCAAACCCTAACCCTAACCCATACCCTCCGCCGTACACGAACCTCTCCCCGAACCCGTACCCTAAGCCGTACGCTAAGCCTAACCCTAAGCCTAACCATAACCCTAGGCTACCCTTGACTGCTTCTGCCTCCAATAGATTTCCTAAGCACTAGTGTTTTAAGGAACAGCTTAAAAAGAGAATCCTAATGTGATTTCTTTATAATGGGTGTGTTCCTTATCTTATCCTAGTGTCTAAACTCTTCTCCATGGCTGGACCCCCAAATAATATTCCTTTACGTGCTAAGGTGTATCTAGAGTGTGGGATAGGTTTAATAACTACCCTAACTCTAACGCGTACCCTAACCCTAACCCCTACCCTAACCCTAAAACGTACCCTAAACCGAGCCCTAACCCTAACACTAACCCTAACCCTAAGCCTAACCCATACACTACGCCGTACCCAAACCCCTCCCCGAACCCGTACCCTAAGCCGTACCCTCACCCTAACCCTAAGCCTAACCCTAACCCTAGGCTACCCTTGACTGCTTCTGCCTCCAATAGATTTCCTAAGCACTAGTGTTTTAAGGAACAGCTTAAAAAGAGAATCCTAATGTGATTTCTTTATAATGGGTGTGTTCCTTATCTTATCCTAGTGTCTAAACTCTTCTCCATGGCTGGACATACAAATAATATTCCTTTACGTGCTAAGGGGTATCTAGAGAGTGGGATAGGTTTAATAACTACCCTAACACTAACGCGTACCCTAACCCTAACCCCTACCCTAACCCTAACACGTACCCTAATCCTAACAAATACCCTAAACCGAGCCCTAACCCTAACCCTAACCCTAATCCTAACCCTAACCCATACCCTACGCCGTACCCGAAGCCCTCCCCGAACCCGTATCCTAAGCCGTACCCTAAGCCTAAACCTAACCCTAGGCTACCCTTGACTGCTTCTGCCTCCAATAGATTTCCTAAGCACTAGTGTTTTAAGGAACAGCTTAAAAAGAGAATCCTAATGTGATTTATTTATAATGGGTGTGTTCCTTATCTTATCCTAGTGTCTAAACTCTTATCCATGGCTGGACCTCCAAATAGTATTCCTTTACGTGCTAAGGGGTATCTAGAGAGTGGGATAGGTTTAATAACTACCCTAACCCTAATGCGTACCCTAACCCTAACCCCTATCCTAACCCTAATACGTAACCTAATCCTAACCCGTACCCTAAACGGAGCCCTAACCCTAACACTAACCCTAACCCTAACCCTAACCCATACCCTACGCCGTACCCGAAGCCCTCCCCGAACTTGTACCCTAAGCCGTACCCTAAGCCGTACCCTAAGCCTAACCCTATCCCTAGGCTACCCTTGACTGCTTCTGCCTCCAATAGATTTCCTAAGCACTAGTGTTTTAAGGAACAGCTTAAAAAGAGAATCCTAATGTGATTTCTTTATAATGGGTGTATTCCTTATTTTATCCTAGTGTCTAAACTCTTCTCCATGGCTGAACCTCGAAATAATATTCCTTTACGTGCTAAGGGGTATCAAGAGAGTAAGATAGGTTTAAAAACTACCCTAACACTAACGCGTACCCTAACCCGAACCCCTACCCTAACCCTAACACGTACCCTAATCCTAACCAATACCCTAAACCGAGCCCTAACCCTAACACTAACCCTAACCCTAACCCTAACCCATACCCTACGCCGTACCCGAAGCCCTCCCCGAACCCGTACCCTAAGCCGTACCCTAAGCCTAACCCTAAGCCTAACCATAACCCTAGGCTACCCTTGACTGCTTCTGCCTCCAATAGAATTCCTAAGCACTAGTGTTTTAAGGAACAGCTTAAAAAGTGAATCCTAATGTGATTTCTTTAAAATGGGTGTGTTCCTTATCTTATCCTAGTGTCTAAACTCTTCTCCACGGCTGGACCCCCAAATAATATTTCTTTACGTGCTAAGGGGTATCTAGAGAGTGGGATACGTTGAATAACTACCTTAACCCTAATGCGTAAACTAACCCTAACCCCTACCCTAACCCTAACACGTAACCTCATCCTAACCCGTACCCTAAACGGAGCCCTAACCCTAACACTAACCCTAACCCTAACCCTAACCCATACCCTACGCCGTAACAGAACCCCTCCCCGAACCCGTACCCTAAGCCTAACCCCAAGCCTAACCCTAACCCTAGGCTACCCTTGACTGCTTCTGCCTCCAGTAGATTTCCTAAGCATTAGTGTTTTAAGGAACAGCTTAAAAAGAGAATCCTAATGTGATTTCTTTATAATGGGTGTGTTCCTTATCTTATCTTAGTGTCAAAACTCTTCTCCATGCCTGGACCCCCAAATAATATTCCCTTACGTGCTAAGGTGTATCTAGACAGTGGGATAGGTTTAATAACTACCCTAACTCTAACGCGTACCCTAACCCTAACCCCTACCCTAACCCTAACCCCTACCCTAACCCTAACACGTACCCTAAACCGAGCCCTAACCCTAACACTAACCCTAATCCTAAGCCTAACCCATACCCTACGCCGTACCCAAACCCCTCCCCGAACCCGTACCCTATGCCGTACCCTAAGCCTAACCCTAAGCCTAACCCTAACCCTAGGCTACCCTTGACTGCTTCTGCCTCCAATAGATTTCCTAAGCACTAGTGTTTTAAGGAACAGCTTAAAAAGAGAATCCTAATGTGATTTCTTTATAATGGGTGTGTTCCTTATCTTATCCTAGTGTCAAAACTCTTCTCCATGGCTGGACCCCCAAATAATATTCCTCTACGTGCTAAGGTGTATCTAGAGAGTGGGATAGGTTTAATAACTACCCTAAGCCTAATGCGTACCCTAACCCTAACCCCTACCCTAATCCTAACATGTACCCTAATCCTAACCCGTACCCTAAACTGAGCCCTAACCCTAACACTAACCCTAACCCTAACCCTAACCCATACCCTACGCCATACCCGAACCCCTCCCCGAACCCGTACCCTAAGCCGTACCCTAAGCCTAACCCTAAGCCTAACCCTAACCCTAGGCTTCCCTTGACTGCTTCTGGCTCCAATAGATTTCCTAAGCACTACTGTATTAAGGAACAGCTTAAAAAGAGAATCCTAATGTGATTTCTTTATAATGGGTGTGTTCCTTATCTTATCCTAGGGTCTAAACTATTCTCCATGGCTGGACCCCCAAATAATATTCCTTTACGTGCTAAGGGGTATCTAGAGAGTGGGATAGGTTTGATAACTACCCTAACCCTAATGCGTACCCTAACCCTAACCCCTACCCTAACCCTAACACGTACCCTAATCCTAAACCGTACCCTAAACCGAGCCCTAACCCTAACACTAACCCTAACCCTAACCCTAACCGATACCCTACGCAGTACCCGAAGCCCTCCCCGAACCCGTACCCTAAGCCGTACCCTAAGCCTAACCCTAAGCCTAACCCTAACCCTAGGCTACCCTTGACTGCTTCTGCCTCCAATAGATTTCCTAAGCACTAGTGTTTTAAGGAACAGCTTAAAAAGAGAATCCTAATGTGATTTCTTTATAATGGGTGTGTTCCTTATCTTATCCTAGTGTCTAAACTCTTCTCCATGGCTGGACCCCCAAATAATATTCCTTTACGTGCTAAGGGGTATCTAGAGAGTGGGATAGGTTTTATAACTACCCTAACCCTAATGCGTACCCTAACCCTAACCCCTACCATAACCCTAACACGTAACCTAAACCTAACCCGTACCCTAAGCCGTACCCTAAGCCGTACCCTAAGCCTAACCCTAACCCTAGGCTACCCTTGACTGCTTCTGCCTCCAATAGATTTCCTAAGCACTAGTGTTTTAAGGAACAGCTTAAAAAGAGAATCCTAATGTGATTTCTTTATAATGGGTGTGTTCCTTATCTTATCCTAGTTTCTAAACTCTTTTCCATGGCTGGACCTCCATATAATATTCCCTTACGTGCTAAGGGGTATCTAGAGAGTTGGATAGGTTTAATAACTACCCTAACACTAACGCGTACCCTAACCCTAACCCCTACCCTAACCCTAACACGTACCCTAATCCTATCCCGTACCCTAAACGCAGCCCTAACCCTAACACTAACCCAAACCCTAACCCTAACCCATACCCTCCGCCATACACGAACCTCTCCCCGAACCCGTACCCTACGCCGTACGCTAAGCCTAACCCTAAGCCTAACCATAACCCTAGGCTACCCTTGACTGCTTCTGCCTCCAGTAGATTTCCTAAGCACTAGTGTTTTAAGGAACAGCTTAAAAAGAGAATCCTAATGTGATTTCTTTATAATGGGTGTGTTCCTTGTCTTATCTTAGTGTCTAAACTCTTCTCCATGGCTGGACCCCCAAATAATATTCCTTTACGTGCTAAGGTGTATCTAGAGAGTGGGATAGGTTTAATAACTACCCTAACTCTAACGCGTACCCTAACCCTAACCCCTACCCTAACCCTAACCCCTACCCTAACCCTAACACGTACCCTAAACCGAGCCCTAACCCTAACACTAACCCTAACCCTAAGCCTAACCCATACCCTACGCCGTACCCAAACCCCTCCCCGAACCCATACCCTAAGCCGTACCCTCACCCTAACCCTAAGCCTAACCCTAACCCTAGGCTACCCTTGACTGCTTCTGCCTCCAATAGATTTCCTAAGCACTAGTGTTTTAAGGAACAGCTTAAAAAGAGAATCCTAATGTGATTTCTTTATAATGGGTGTGTTCCTTATCTTATCCTAGTGTCTAAACTCTTCTCCATGGCTGGACCTCCAAATAATATTCCTTTACGTGCTAAGGGGTATCTAGAGAGTGGGATAGGTTTAATAACTACCCTAACACTAAGGCGTAGCCTAACCCTAACCCCTACCCTAACCCTAACACGTACCCTAATCCTAACCAATACCCTAAACCGAGCCCTAACCCTAACCCTAACCCTAACCCTAACCCATACACTATGCCGTACCCGAAGCCCTCCCCGAACCCGTACCCTAAGCCGTACCCTAAGACTAAACCTAACCCTAGGCTACCCTTGACTGCTTCTGCCTCCAATAGATTTCCTAAGCACTAGTGTTTTAAGGAACAGCTTAAAAAGAGAATCCTAATGTGATTTATTTATAATGGGTGTGTTCCTTATCTTATCCTAGTGTCTAAACTCTTATCCATGGCTTGGCCCTCCAAATAGTATTCCTTTACGTGCTAAGGGGTATCTAGAGAGTGGGATAGGTTTAATAACTACCCTAACCCTAATGCGTACCCTAACCCTAACCCCTACCCTAACCCTAACACGTAACCTAATCCTAACCCGTACCCTAAACGGAGCCCTAACCCTAACACTAACCCTAACCCTAACCCTAACCCATACCCTACGCCGTACCCGAAGCCCTCCACGAACTCGTACCCTAAGCCGTACCCTAAGCCGTACCCTAAGCCTAACCCTATCCCTAGGCTACCCTTGACTGCTTCTGCCTCCAATAGAATTCCTAAGCACTAGTGTTTTAAGGAACAGCTTAAAAAGTGAATCCTAATGTGATTTCTTTAAAATGGGTGTGTTCCTTATCTTATCCTAGTGTCTAAACTCTTCTCCATGGCTGGACCCCCAAATAATATTCCTTTACGTGCTAAGGGGTATCTAGAGAGTGGGATAGGTTTAATAACTACCCTAACCCTAATGCGTAAACTAACCCTAACCCCGACCCTAACCCTAACACGTATCCTAATTCTATCCCGTACCCTAAACGGAGCCCTAACCCTAACACTAACCCAAACCCTAACCCTAACCCATACCCTCCGCCGTACACGAACCTCTCCCCGAACCCGTACCCTAAGCCGTACCCTAAGCCTAACCCTAAGCCTAACCATAACCCTAGGCTACCCTTGACTGCTTCTGCCTCAAATAGATTTCCTAAGCACTAGTGTTTTAAGGAACAGCTTAAAAAGAGAATCCTAATGTGATTTCTTTATAATGGGTGTGTTCCTTATCTTATCCTAGTGTCTAAACTATTCTCCATGGCTGGACCTCCAAATAATATTCCTTTACGTGCTAAGGTGTATCTAGAGTGTGGGATAGGTTTAATAACTACCCTAACTCTAACGCGTACCCTAACCCTAACCCCTACCCTAACCCTAACACGTACCCTAAACCGAGCCCTAACCCTAACACTAACCCTAACCCTAAGCCTAACCCATACCCTACGCCGTACCCAAACCCCTCCCCGAACCCGTACCCTAAGCCGTACCCTCACCCTAAACCTAAGCCTAACCCTAACCCTAGGCTACCCTTGACTGCTTCTGCCTCCAATAGATTTCCTAAGCACTAGTGTTTTAAGGAACAGCTTAAAAAGAGAATCCTAATGTGATTTCTTTATAATGGGTGTGTTCCTTATCTTATCCTAGTGTCTAAACTCTTCTCCATGGCTGGACATCCAAATAATATTCCTTTACGTGCTAAGGGGTATCTAGAGAGTGGGATAGGTTTAATAACTACCCTAACACTAAGGCGTACCCTAACCCTAACCCCTACCCTAACCCTAACACGTAACCTAATCCTAACCCGTACCCTAAACGGAGCCCTAACCCTAACACTAACCCTAACCCTAACCCATACCCTAGGCCGTACCCGAAGCCCTCCCCGAACTCGTACCCTAAGCCGTACCCTAAGCCGTACCCTAAGCCTAACCCTATCCCTAGGCTACCCTTGACTGCTTCTGCCTCCAATAGATTTCCTAAGCACTAGTGTTTTAAGGAACAGCTTAAAAAGAGAATCCTAATGTGATTTCTTTATAATGGGTGTATTCCTTATTTTATCCTAGTGTCTAAACTCTTCTCCATGGCTGGACCTCGAAATAATATTCCTTTACGTGCTAAGGGGTATCAAGAGAGTAAGATAGGTTTAAAAACTACCCTAACACTAACGCGTACCCTAACCCGAACCCCTACCCTAACCCTAACACGTACCCTAATCCTAACCAATACCCTAAACCGAGCCCTAACCCTAACCCTAACCCTAATCCTAACCCTAACCCATACCCTACGCCGTACCCGAAGCCCTCCCCGAACCCATACCCTAAGCCGTACCCTAAGCCTAAACCTAACCCTAGGCTACCCTTGACTGCTTCTGCCTCCAATAGATTTCCTAAGCACTAGTGTTTTAAGGAACAGCTTAAAAAGAGAATCCTAATGTGATTTCTTTATAATGGGTGTGTTCCTTATCTTATCCTAGTGTCTAAACTCTTATCCATGGCTGGACCTCCAAATAGTATTCCTTTACGTGCTAAGGGGTATCTAGAGAGTGGGATAGGTTTAATAACTACCCTAACCCTAATGCGTACCCTAACCCTAACCCCTACCCTAACCCTAACACGTAACCTAATCCTAACCCGTACCCTAAACGGAGCCCTAACCCTAACACTAACCCTAACCCTAACCCTAACCCATACCCTACGCCGTACCCGAAGCCCTCCCCGAACTCGTACCCTAAGCCGTACCCTAAGCCGTACCCTAAGCCTAACCCTATCCCTAGGCTACCCTTGACTGCTTCTGCCTCCAATAGATTTCCTAAGCACTAGTGTTTTAAGGAACAGCTTAAAAAGAGAATCCTAATGTGATTTCTTTATAATGGGTGTATTCCTTATTTTATCCTAGTGTCTAAACGCTTCTCCATGGCTGAACCTCGAAATAATATTCCTTTACGTGCTAAGGTGTATCTAGAGAGTGGGATAGGTTTAATAACTACCCTAACTCTAACGCGTACCCTAACCCTAACCCCTACCCTAACCCTAACACGTACCCTAAACCGCGCCCTAACCCTAACACTAACCCTAACCCTAAGCCTAACCCATACCCTACGCCGTACACAAACCCCTCCCCGAACCCGTACCCTAAGCCGTACCCTCACCCTAACCCTAAGCCTAACACTAACCCTAGGCTACCCTTGACTGCTTCTGCCTCCAATAGATTTCCTAAGCACTAGTGTTTTAAGGAACAGCTTAAAAAGAGAATCCTAATGTGATTTCTTTATAATGGGTGTGTTCCTTATCTTATCCTAGTGTCTAAACTCTTCTCCATGGCTGGACATCCAAATAATATTCCTTTACGTCCTAAGGGGTATCTAGAGAGTGGGATAGGTTTAATAACTACCCTAACATTAAGGCGTACCCTAACCCTAACCCCTACCTTAACCCTAACACGTACCCTAATCCTAACCAAAACCCTAAACCGAGCCCTAACCCTAACACTATCCCTAACCCTAACCCTTACCCATACCCTACGCCGTACCCGAAGCCCTCCCCGAACCCGTACCCTAAGCCGTACCCTAAGCCTAACCCTAAGCCTAACCATAACCCTAGGCTACCCTTGACTGCTTCTGCCTCCAATAGAATTCCTAAGCACTAGTGTTTTAAGGAACAGCTTAAAAAGTGAATCCTAATGTGATTTCTTTAAAATGGGTGTGTTCCTTATCTTATCCTAGTGTCTAAACTCTTCTCCATGGCTGGACTCCCAAATAATATTCCTTTACGTGCTAATTGGTATCTAGAGAGTGGGATAGGTTTAATAACTACCCTAACCCTAATGCGTAAACTAACCCTAACCCTAACACGTAACCTAATCCTAACCCGTACCCTAAACTGAGCCCTAACCCTAACACTAACCCTAACCCTAACCCTAACCCATACCCTACGCCGTACCAGAACCCCTCCCCGAACCCGTACCCTAAACCTAACCCCAAGCCTAACACTAACCCTAGGCTACCCTTGACTGCTTCTGCCTCCAATAGATTTCCTAAGCACTAGTGTTTTAAGGAACAGCTTAAAAAGAGAATCCTAATGTGATTTCTTTATAATGGGTGTGTTCTTTATCTTATCCTAGTGTCTAAACTCTTCTCCATGGCTGGACCTACAAATAGTATTCCTTTACGTGCTAAGGGGTATCTAGAGAGTGGGATAGGTTTAATAACTACCCTAACACTAATGCGTACCCTAACCCTAACCCCTACCCTAACCCTAAAACGTAACCTAATCCTAACCCGTACCCTAAACGGAGCCCTAACCCTAACACTAACCCTAACCCTAACCCTAACCAATACCTTACACCGTACCCGAAGCCCTCCCCGAACCCGTACCCTAAGCCGTACCCTAAGCCTAACCCTAACCCTAGGCTACCCTTGACTGCTTCTGCCTCCAATAGATTTCCTAAGCACTAGTGTTTTAAGGAACAGCTTAAAAAGAGAATCCTAATGTGATTTCTTTATAATGGGTGTGTTCCTTATCTTTTCCTAGTGTCTAAACTCTTCTCCATGGCTGGACCTCGAAATAATATTCCTTTACGTGCTAAGGGGTATCTAGAGAGTGGGATAGGTTTAAAAACTACCCTAACACTAACGCGTACCCTAACCCGAACCCCTACCCTAACCCTAACACGTACCCTAATCCTAACCAATACCCTAAAGCGAGCCCTAACCCTAACACTAACCCTAACCCTAACCCTAACCCATACCCTACGCCGTACCCGAAGCCCTCCCCGAACCCGTACCCTAAGCCGTACCCTAAGCCTAACCCTAAGCCTAACCATAACCCTAGGCTACCCTTGACTGCTTCTGCCTCCAATAGAATTCCTAAGCACTAGTGTTTTAAGGAACCGCTTAAAAAGTGAATCCTAATGTGATTTCTTTAAAATGGGTGTGTTCCTTATCTTATCCTAGTGTCTAAACTCTTCTCCACGGCTGGACCCCCAAATAATATTTCTTTACGTGCTAAGGGGTATCTAGAGAGTGGGATACGTTGAATAACTACCCTAACCCTAATGCGTAAACTAACCCTAACCCCTACCCTAACCCTAACACGTAACCTCATCCTAACCCGTACCCTAAACGGAGCCCTAACCCTAACACTAACCCTAACCCTAACCCTAACCCATACCCTACGCCGTACCAGAACCCCTTCCCGAACCCGTACCCTAAGCCTAACCCCAAGCCTAACCATAACCCTAGGCTACCCTTGACTGCTTCTGCCTCCAATAGATTTCCTAAGCACTAGTGTTTTAAGGAACAGCTTAAAAAGAGAATCCTAATGTGATTTCTTTATAATGGGTGTGTTCCTTATCTTATCCTAGTGTCTAAACTCTTCTCCATGGCTGGACCTCCAAATAATATTCCTTTACGTGCTAAGGTGTATCTAGAGAGTGGGATAGGTTTAATAACTACCCTAACTCTAACGCGTACCCTAACCCTAACCCCTACCCTAACCCTAACACGTACCCTAAACCGCGCCCTAACCCTAACACTAACCCTAACCCTAAGCCTAACCCATACCCTACGCCGTACACAAACCCCTCCCCGAACCCGTACCCTAAGCCTTACCCTCACCCTAACCCTAAGCCTAACACTAACCCTAGGCTACCCTTGACTGCTTCTGCCTCCAATAGATTTCCTAAGCACTAGTGTTTTAAGGAACAGCTTAAAAAGAGAATCCTAATGTGATTTCTTTATAATGGGTGTGTTCCTTATCTTATCCTAGTGTCTAAACTCTTCTCCATGGCTGGACATCCAAATAATATTCCTTTACGTCCTAAGGGGTATCTAGAGAGTGGGATAGGTTTAATAACTACCCTAACATTAAGGCGTACCCTAACCCTAACCCCTACCTTAACCCTAACACGTACCCTAATCCTAACCAAAACCCTAAACCGAGCCCTAACCCTAACACTATCCCTAACCCTAACCCTTACCCATACCCTACGCCGTACCCGAAGCCCTCCCCGAACCCGTACCCTAAGCCGTACCCTAAGCCTAACCCTAAGCCTAACCATAACCCTAGGCTACCCTTGACTGCTTCTGCCTCCAATAGAATTCCTAAGCACTAGTGTTTTAAGGAACAGCTTAAAAAGTGAATCCTAATGTGATTTCTTTAAAATGGGTGTGTTCCTTATCTTATCCTAGTGTCTAAACTCTTCTCCATGGCTGGACTCCCAAATAATATTCCTTTACGTGCTAATTGGTATCTAGAGAGTGGGATAGGTTTAATAACTACCCTAACCCTAATGCGTAAACTAACCCTAAGCCTAACACGTAACCTAATCCTAACCCGTACCCTAAACGGAGCCCTAACCCTAACACTAACCCTAACCCTAACCCTAACCCATACCCTACGCCGTACCAGAACCCCTCCCCGAACCCGTACCCTAAACCTAACCCCAAGCCTAACACTAACCCTAGGCTACCCTTGACTGCTTCTGCCTCCAATAGATTTCCTAAGCACTAGTGTTTTAAGGAACAGCTTAAAAAGAGAATCCTAATGTGATTTTTTTATAATGGGTGTGTTCTTTATCTTATCCTAGTGTCTAAACTCTTCTCCATGGCTGGACCTACAAATAGTATTCCTTTACGTGCTAAGGGGTATCTAGAGAGTGGGATAGGTTTAATAACTACCCTAACACTAATGCGTACCCTAACCCTAACCCCTACCCTAACCCTAAAACGTAACCTAATCCTAACCCGTACCCTAAACGGAGCCCTAACCCTAACACTAACCCTAACCCTAACCCTAACCAATACCTTACACCGTACCCGAAGCCCTCCCCGAACCCGTACCCTAAGCCGTACCCTAAGCCTAACCCTAACCCTAGGCTACCCTTGACTGCTTCTGCCTCCAATAGATTTCCTAAGCACTAGTGTTTTAAGGAACAGCTTAAAAAGAGAATCCTAATGTGATTTCTTTATAATGGGTGTGTTCCTTATCTTTTCCTAGTGTCTAAACTCTTCTCCATGGCTGGACCTCGAAATAATATTCCTTTACGTGCTAAGGGGTATCTAGAGAGTGGGATAGGTTTAAAAACTACCCTAACACTAACGCGTACCCTAACCCGAACCCCTACCCTAACCCTAACACGTACCCTAATCCTAACCAATACCCTAAACCGAGCCCTAAACCTAACACTAACCCTAACCCTAACCCTAACCCATACCCTACGCCGTACCCGAAGCCCTCCCCGAACCCGTACCCTAAGCCGTACCCTAAGCCTAACCCTAAGCCTAACCATAACCCTAGGCTACCCTTGACTGCTTCTGCCTCCAATAGAATTCCTAAGCACTAGTGTTTTAAGGAACCGCTTAAAAAGTGAATCCTAATGTGATTTCTTTAAAATGGGTGTGTTCCTTATCTTATCCTAGTGTCTAAACTCTTCTCCACGGCTGGACCCCCAAATAATATTTCTTTACGTGCTAAGGGGTATCTAGAGAGTGGGATACGTTGAATAACTAGCCTAACCCTAATGCGTAAACTAACCCTAACCCCTACCCTAACCCTAACACGTAACCTCATCCTAACCCGTACCCTAAACGGAGCCCTAACCCTAACACTAACCCTAACCCTAACCCTAACCCATACCCTACGCCGTACCAGAACCCCTTCCCGAACCCGTACCCTAAGCCTAACCCCAAGCCTAACCCTAACCCTAGGCTACCCTTGACTGCTTCTGCCTCCAATAGATTTCCTAAGCACTAGTGTTTTAAGGAACAGCTTAAAAAGAGAATCCTAATGTGATTTCTTTATAATGGGTGTGTTCCTTATCTTATCCTAGTGTCTAAACTCTTCTCCATGGCTGGACCTCCAAATAATATTCCTTTACGTGCTAAGGTGTATCTAGAGAGTGGGATAGGTTTAATAACTACCCTAACTCTAACGCGTACCCTAACCCTAACCCCTACCCTAACCCTAACACGTACCCTAAACCGCGCCCTAACCCTAACACTAACCCTAACCCTAAGCCTAACCCATACCCTACACCGTACACAAACCCCTCCCCGAACCCGTACCCTAAGCCGTACCCTCACCCTAACCCTAAGCCTAACACTAACCCTAGGCTACCCTTGACTGCTTCTGCCTCCAATAGATTTCCTAAGCACTAGTGTTTTAAGGAACAGCTTAAAAAGAGAATCCTAATGTGATTTCTTTATAATGGGTGTGTTCCTTATCTTATCCTAGTGTCTAAACTCTTCTCCATGGCTGGACATCCAAATAATATTCCTTTACGTCCTAAGGGGTATCTAGAGAGTGGGATAGGTTTAATAACTACCCTAACATTAAGGCGTACCCTAACCCTAACCCCTACCTTAACCCTAACACGTACCCTAATCCTAACCAAAACCCTAAACCGAGCCCTAACCCTAACACTATCCCTAACCCTAACCCTTACCCATACCCTACGCCGTACCCGAAGCCCTCCCCGAACCCGTACCCTAAGCCGTACCCTAAGCCTAACCCTAAGCCTAACCATAACCCTAGGCTACCCTTGACTGCTTCTGCCTCCAATAGAATTCCTAAGCACTAGTGTTTTAAGGAACAGCTTAAAAAGTGAATCCTAATGTGATTTCTTTAAAATGGGTGTGTTCCTTATCTTATCCTAGTGTCTAAACTCTTCTCCATGGCTGGACTCCCAAATAATATTCCTTTACGTGCTAATTGGTATCTAGAGAGTGGGATAGGTTTAATAACTACCCTAACCCTAATGCGTAAACTAACCCTAACCCTAACACATAACCTAATCCTAACCCGTACCCTAAACGGAGCCCTAACCCTAACACTAACCCTAACCCTAACCCTAACCCATACCCTACGCCGTACCAGAACCCCTCCCCGAACCCGTACCCTAAGCCTAACCCCAAGCCTAACACTAACCCTAGGCTACCCTTGACTGCTTCTGCCTCCAATAGATTTCCTAAGCACTAGTGTTTTAACGAACAGCTTCAAAAGAGAATCCTAATGTGATTTCTTTATAATGGGTGTGTTCCTTATCTTATCCTAGTGTTTAAACTCTTCTCCATGGCTGGACCTCGAAATAATATTCCTTTACATGCTAAGGGGTATCTAGAGAGTGGGATAGGTTTAAAAACTACCCTAACACTAACGCGTACCCTAACCCTAACCCCTACCCTAACCCTAACACGTACCCTAATCCTAACCAATACCCTAAACCGAGCCCTAACCCTAACACTAACCCTAACCGATACCCTACGCAGTACCCGAATCCCTCACCGAACCCGTTCCCTAAGCCGTACCCTAAGCCTAACCCTAAGCCTAACCCTAACCCTAGGCTACCCTTGACTGCTTCTGCCTCCAATAGATTTCCTAAGCACTAGTGTTTTAAGGAACAGCTTAAAAAGAGAATCCTAATGTGATTTCTTTATAATGGGTGTGTTCCTTATCTTATCCTAGGGTCTAAACTCTTCTCCATGGCTGGACCCCCAAATAATATTCCTTTACGTTCTAAGGGGTATCTAGACAGTGGGATAGGTTTAAGAACTACCCTAACCCTAACGCGTACCCTAACCCTAACCCCCAACCTAACCCTAACACGTACCCTAATCCTAACCCGTACCCTAAACGGAGCCCTAACCCTAACACTAACCCAAACCCTAACCCTAACCCATACCCTACGCCGTACCAGAACCCCTCCCCGAACCC
This sequence comes from Balaenoptera physalus, assembly GCF_965194825.1. Classification (NCBI taxonomy): domain Eukaryota; kingdom Metazoa; phylum Chordata; class Mammalia; order Artiodactyla; family Balaenopteridae; genus Balaenoptera; species Balaenoptera physalus. Next base: position 752,383 of record NW_028126401.1, read on the forward strand.
GTACCCTAAGCCGTACCCTAAGCCTAAACCCAAGCCTAACCCTAACCCTAGGCTACCCTTTACTGCTTCTGCCTCCAATAGATTTCCTAAGCACTAGTGTTTTAAGGAACAGCTTAAAAAGAGAATCCTAATGTGATTTCTTTATAATGTGTGTGTTCCTTATATTATCTTAGTGTCTAAACTCTTCTCCATGGATGGACCCCCAAATAATATTGCTTTACGTGCTAAGGGGTATCTAGAGTGGTATAGGTTTAATAACTACCCTAACCCTAACGCGTACCCTAACCCTAACCACTATCCTAACCCTAACACGTACCCTAATCCTAACTCGTACCCTAAACGGAGCCCTAATCCTAACACTAACCCTAACCCTAACCCTAACACATACCCTACGCCGTACCCGAAGCCCTCCCCGAACCTGTACCCTAAGCCGTACCCTAAGCCTAACCCTAAGCCTAACCCTAACCCTAGGCTACCCTTGACTGCTTCTGCCTCCAATAGATTTCCTAAGCACTAGTGTTTTAAGGAACAGCTTAAAAAGAGAATCCTAATGTGATTTCTTTATAATGGTTGTGTTCCTTATCTTATCCTAGGGTCTAAACTCTTCTCCATGGCTGGACCCCAAAATAATATTCCTTTACGTTCTAAGGGGTATCTAGAGAGTGGGATAGGTTTAAGAACTACCCTAACCCTAACGCGTACCCTAACCCTAACCCCCAACCTAACCCTAACACGTACCCTAATCCTAACCCGTACCCTAAACGGAGCCCTAAACCTAACACTAACCCAAACCCTAACCCTAACCCATACCCTACGCCGTACCAGAACCCCTCCCCGAACCCGTACCCTAAGCCGTACCCTAAGCCTAAACCCAAGCCTAACCCTAACACTAGGCTACCCTTGACTGCTTCTGCCTCCAATAGATTTCGTAAGCACTAGTGTTTTAAGGAACAGCTTAAAAAGAGAATCCTAATGTGATTTCTTTATAATGTGTGTGTTCCTTATATTATCTTAGTGTCTAAACTCTTCTCCATGGCTGGACCTCGAAATAATATTCCTTTACGTGCTAAGGGGTATCTAGAGAGTGGGATAGGTTTAAAAACTACCCTAACACTAACGCGTACCCTAACCCGAACCCCTACCCTAACCCTAACACGTACCCTAATCCTAACCAATACCCTAAACCGAGCCCTAACCCTAACACTAACCCTAACCCTAACCCTAACCCATACCCTACGCCGTACCCGAAGCCCTCCCCGAACTCGTACCCTAAGCCGTACCCTAAGCCTAACCCTAAGCCTAACCCTAACCCTAGGCTACCCTTGACTGCTTCTGCCTCCAATAGATTTCCTAAGCACTAGTGTTTTAAGGAACAGCTTAAAAACAGAATCCTAATGTGATTTCTTTATAATGGGTGTGTTCCTTATCTTATCCTAGTGTCTAAACTCTTCTCCATGGCTGGACCTCAAAATAATATTCCTTTACGTGCTAAGGGGTATCTAGAGAGTGGGATAGGTTTAATAACTACCCTAACCCTAACGCGTGCCCTAACCCTAACCCCGACCCTAACCCTAACACGTACCCTAATCCTAACCCGTACCCTAAAAGTAGCCCTAACCCTAACACTAACCCAAACCCTAACCCTAACCCATACCCTCCGCCGTACACTAACCCCTCCCCGAACCCGTACTCTAATCCATACCCTAAGCCTAACCCTAAGCCTAACCCTAACCCTAGGCTACCCTTGACTGCTTCTGCCTCCAATAGATTTCCTAAGCCCTAGTGTTTTAAGGAACAGCTTAAGAAGAGAATCCTAATGTGATTTCTTTATAATGGGTGTGTTCCTTATCTTATCCTAGTGTCTAAAATCTTCTCCATGAGTGGAACCCCAAATAATATTCCTTAACGTGCTAAGGGGTATCTAGAGAGTGGGATAGGTTTAATCACTACCCTAACCCTAACGCGTACCCTAACCCTAACCCCTAACCTAACCCTAACACGTACCCTAATCCTTAACCGTACCCTAATCCGAGACCTAACCCTAACACTAACCCTAACCCTAACCCTAACCCATACCCTACGCCGTACCCGAAGCCCTCCCCGAACCCATACACTAAGCCGTACCCTAAGCCTAACCCTAAGCCTAACCCTAACCCTAGGCTACCCTTGACTGCTTCTGCCTCCAATAGATTTCCTTAGCACTAGTGTTTTAAGGAACAGCTTAAAAAGAGAATCCTAATGTGATTTCTTTATAATACGTGTGTTCCTTATCTTATCCTAGTGTCTAAACTCTTCTCCATGGCTGGACCCCCAAATAATATTCCTTTACGTGCTAAGGGGTATCTAGAGAGTGGGATAGGTTTAATAACTACCCTAACCCTAACGCGTGCCCTAACCCTAACCCCTACCCTAACCCTAACACGTACCCTAATCCTAACCCGTACCCTAAAAGTAGCCCTAACCCTAACACTAACCCAAACCCTAACCCTAACCCATACCCTCCGCCGTACACAAACCCCTCCCCGAACCCGTACCCTAATCCATACCCTCAGCCTAACCCTAACCCTAGGCTACCCTTGACTGCTTCTGCCTCCAATAGATTTCCTAAGCACTAGTGTTTTAAGGAACAGCTTAAGAAGAGAATCCTAATGTGATTTCTTTATAATGGGTGTGTTCCTTATCTTATCCTAGTGTCTAAAATCTTCTCCATGGCTGGAACCCCAAATAATATTCCTTTACGTGCTAAGGGGTATCTAGAGAGTGGGATAGGTTTAATAACTACCCTAACCCTAACGCGTACCCTAACCCTAACCCCTAACCTAACCCTAACACGTACCCTAATCCTTAACCGTACCCTAAACCGAGACCTAACCCTAACACTAACCCTAACCCTAACCCTAACCCATACCCTACGCCGTACCCGAAGCCCTCCCCGAACCCATACACTAAGCTGTACCCTAAGCCTAACCCTAAGCCTAACCCTAACCCTAGGCTACCCTTGACTGCTTCTGCCTCCAATAGATTTCCTAAGCACTAGTGTTTTAAGGAACAGCTTAAAAAGAGAATCCTAATGTGATTTCTTTATAATAGGTGTGTTCCTTATCTTATCCTAGTGTCTAAACTCTTGTCCATGGCTGGACCCCCAAATAATATTCCTTTACGTGCTAAGGGGTATCTAGAGAGTGGGATAGGTTTAATAACTACCCTAACCGTAACGCGTACCCTAACCCTAACCCCTACCTTAACATTAACACGTACCCTAAACCTAAACCGTACCCTAAACCGAGCCCTAACCCTAACAATAACCCTAAACCTAACCCTAACCCATACCCTACGCCGTACACGAACCCGTAGCCTAAGCCGTATCCTAAGCCTAACCCTAAGCCTAACCCGAACCCTAGGCTACCCTTGACTGCTTCTGCCTCCAATAGTTTTCCTAAGCACTAGTGTTTTAAGGAACAGCTTAAAAAGAGAATCCTAATGTGATTTCTTTATAATGGCTGTGTTCCTTATCTTATCCTAGTGTCTAAACTCTTCTCCATTGCTGGACCCCGAAATAATATTCCTTTACGTGCTAAGGGGTATCTAGAGAGTGGGATACGTTTAATAACTACCCTAACCCTAACGCGTACCCTAACCCTAACCCCCAACCTAACCCTAACACGTACCCTAATCCTAAACCGTACCCTAAACGGAGCCCCAACCCTAACACTAACCCAAACCCTAACCCTAACCCATACCCTACGCCGTACCAGAACCCCTCCCCGAACCCGTACCCTAAGCCGTACCCTAAGCCTAAACCCAAGCCTAACCCTAACCCTAGGCTACCCTTGACTGCTTCTGCCTCCAATAGATTTCCTAAGCACTAGTGTTTTAGGGAACAGCTTAAAAAGAGAATCCTAATGTGATTTCTTTATAATGTGTGTGTTCCTTATATTATCTTAGTGTCTAAACACTTCTCCATGGATGGACCCCCAAATAATATTGCTTTACGTGCTAAGGGATAACTAGAGTGGGATAGGTTTAATAACTACCCTAACCCTAACGCGTACCCTAACCCTAACCACTATCCTAACCCTAACACGTACCCTAATTCTAACTCGGACCCTAAACGGAGCCCTAACCCTAACACTAACCCTAACCCTAACCCTAACCCATACACTACGACGAACCCGAAGCCCTCCCCGAACCCGTACCCTAAGCCGTACCCTAAGCCTAACCCTAACCCTAGGCTACCCTTGACTGCTTCTGCCTCCAATAGATTTCCTAAGCACTAGTGTTTTAAGGAACAGCTTAAAAAGAGAATCCTAATGTGATTTCTTTATAATAGGTGTGTTCCTTATCTTATCCTAGTATCTAAACTCTTCTCCATGGCTGGACCCCCAAATAATATTCCTTTAGGTGCTAAGTGGTATCTAGAGAGTGGGATAGGTTTAATAACTACCCTAACCCTAACCCGTACCCTAACCCTAACCCCTACTCTAACCCTAACACGTACCTTAATCCTATCCCGTACCCTAAACAGAGCCCTAACCCTAACACTAACCCAAACCCTAACCCTAACCCATACCCTCCACCGTACACGAACCCCTCCCCAAACCCGTACTCTAAGCCGTACCGTAAGCCTAACCCTAAGCCTAACCCTAACCCTAGGCTACCCTTGACTGCTTCTGCCTCCAATAGATTTCCTAAGCACTAGTGTTTTAAGGAACAGCTTAAAAAAGAATCCTAATGTGATTTCTTTATAATGGGTGTGTTCCTTATCTTATCCTAGTGTCTAAACTCTTCTCCATGGCTGGACCCCCAAATAATATTCCTTTACGTGCTAAGGGTTGTCTAGAGAGTGGGATAGGTTTAATAACTACCCTAACCCTAACGCGTACCCTAACCCTAACCCCTACCCGAACCCTAACACGTACCCTAATCCTAACCCGTAACCTAAACCGAGCCCTAACCCTAACACTAACCCTAACCCTAACCCTACCCCATACCCTACGCCGTACCCGAAGCCCTCCCCGAACCCATACCCTAAGCCGTACCCTAAGCCTAACCCTAAGCCTAATCCTAACCCTAGGCTACCCTTGACTGCTTCTGCCTCCATTAGATTTCCTAAGCACTAGTGTTTTAAGGAACAGCTTAAAAAGAGAATCCTAATGTGATTTCTTTATAATAGGTGTGTTCCTTATCTGATCCTAGTGTCTAAACGCTTCTCCATGGCTGGACCCCCAAATAATATTCCTTTACGTTCTAGGGGGTATCTAGAGAGTGGGATAGATTTAATAACTACCCTATCCCTAACGCGTACCCTAACCCTAACCCCTACCCTAACCCTAACACGTACACTAATCCTATCCCGTACCCTAAACGCAGCCCTAACCCTAACACTAACCCAAACCCTAACCATAACCCATACCCTCCGCCGTACACGAACCTCTCCCCGAAACCGTACCCTAAGCCGTACCCTAAGCCTAACCCTAAGCCTAAGCCTAACCCTAGGCTACCCTTGACTGCTTCTGCCTCCAATAGATTTCCTAAGCACTAGTGTTTTAAGGAACAGCTTAAAAAGAGAATCCTAATGTGATTTCTTTATAATGGGTGTGTTCCTTATCTTATCCTAGTGTCTAAACTCTTCTCCATGGCTGGACCTCCAAATAATATTCCTTTACGTGCTAAGGGGTATCTAGAGAGTGGGATAGGTTTAATAACTACCCTAACTCTAACGCGTACCCTAACCCTAACCCCTACCCTAACCCTAACACGTACCCTAATCCTAACCAATACCCTAAACAGAGCCCTAACCCTAAAACTAACCCTAACCCTAACCCATACCCTACGCCGTACCCGAAGCCCTCCCCAAACCCGTACCCTAAGCCGTACCCTAAGCCGTACCCTAAGCCTAACCCTGACCCTAGGCTACCCTTGACTGCTTCTGCCTCCAATAGATTTCCTAAGCACTAGTGTTTTAACGAACAGCTTCAAAAGAGAATCCTAATGTGATTTCTTTATAATGGGTGTGTTCCTTATCTTATCCTAGTGTTTAAACTCTTCTCCATGGCTGGACCTCCAAATAATATTCCTTTACGTGCTAAGGGGTATCTAGAGAGTGGGATAGGTTTAATAACTAACCTAACACTAACGCGTACCATAACCCTAACCCCTACCCTAACCCTAACACGTACCCTAATCCTAAACAACACCCTAAACCGAGCCCTAACCCTAACACTAACCCTAACCCTAACCCTAACCCATACCCTACGCCGTACCCGAAGCCCTCCCCGAACGCGTAACCTAAGCCATACCCTAAGCCTAACCCTAAGCCTAACCCTAACCCTAGGCTACCCTTGACTGCTTCTGCCTCCAATAGATTTCCTAAGCACTAGTGTTTTAAGGAACAGCTTAAAAAGAGAATCCTAATGTGATTTCTTTATAATGGGTGTGTTCCTTATCTTATCCTAGTGTCTAAACTCTTCTCCATGGCTGGACTTCCAAATAATATTCCTTTACGTGCTAAGGGGTATCTAGAGAGTGGGATAGGTTTAATAACTACCCTAACACTAACGCGTACCCTAACCCTAACCCCTACCCTAACCCTAACACGTACCCTAATCCTAACCAATACCCTAAACCGAGCCCTAACCCTAACACTAACGCTAACCCTAACCCTAAACCATACCCTACGCAGTACCAGAAGCCCTCCCGGAACCCGTACCCTAAGTCGTACCCTAAGCCGTACCCAAAGCCTAACACTAACCCTAGGCTACCCTTGACTGCTTCTACCTCCAATAGATTTCCTAAGCACTAGTGTTTTAAGGAACAGCTTAAAAAGAGAATCCTAATGTGATTTCTTTATAATGGGTGTGTTCCTTATCTTATCCTAGTGTCTAAACTCTTGTCCATGGCTGGACCCCCAAATTATATTCCTTTACGTGCTAAGGGGTATCTAGAGAGTGGGATAGGTTTAATAACTACCCTAACCCTAACGCGTACCCTAACCCTAACCCCTACCTTAACATTAACACGTACCCTAAACCTAAACCGTACCCTAAACCGAGCCCTAACCCTAACAATAACCCTAAACCTAACCCTAACCCATACCCTACGCCGTACCCGAAGCCCTCCCCGAACCCGTACCCTAAGCCGTACCCTAAGCCTAACCCTAAGCCTAACCCTAACCCTAGGCTACCCTTGACTGCTTCTGCCTCCAGTAGATTTCCTAAGCACTAGTGTTTTAAGGAACAGCTTAAAAAGAGAATCCTAATGTGATTTCTTTATAATGGGTGTGTTCCTTATCTTATCCTAGTGTCTAAACTCTTCTCCATGGCTGGACCTCGAAATAATATTCCTTTACGTGCTAAGGGGTATCTAGAGAGTGGGATAGGTTTAAAAACTACCCTAACACTAACGCGTACCCTAACCCGAACCCCTACCCTAACCCTAACACGTACCCTAATCCTAACCAATACCCTAAAACGAGCCCTAACCCTAACACTAACCCTAACCGATACACTACGCAGTACCCGAATCCCTCACCGAACCCGTTCCCTAAGCCGTACCCTAAGCCTAACCCTAAGCCTAACCCTAACCCTAGGCTACCCTTGACTGCTTCTGCCTCCAATAGATTTCCTAAGCACTAGTGTTTTAAGGAACAGCTTAAAAAGAGAATCCTAATGTGATTTCTTTATAATGGGTGTGTTCCTTATCTTATCCTAGGGTCTAAACTCTTCTCCATGGCTGGACCCCCAAATAATATTCCTTTACGTTCTAAGGGGTATCTAGAGAGTGGGATAGGTTTAAGAACTACCCTAACCCTAACGCGTACCCTAACCCTAACCCCCAACCTAACCCTAACACGTACCCTAATCCTAACCCGTACCCTAAACGGAGCCCTAACCCTAACACTAACACAAACCCTAACCCTAACCCATACCCTACGCCGTACCAGAACCCCTCCCCGAACCCGTACCCTAAGCCGTACCCTAAGCCTAAACCCAAGCCTAACCCTAACCCTAGGCTACCCTTTACTGCTTCTGCCTCCAATAGATTTCCTAAGCACTAGTGTTTTAAGGAACAGCTTAAAAAGAGAATCCTAATGTGATTTCTTTATAATGTGTGTGTTCCTTATATTATCTTAGTGTCTAAACTCTTCTCCATGGATGGACCCCCAAATAATATTGCTTTACGTGCTAAGGGGTATCTAGAGTGGTATAGGTTTAATAACTACCCTAACCCTAACGCGTACCCTAACCCTAACCACTATCCTAACCCTAACACGTACCCTAATCCTAACTCGTACCCTAAACGGAGCCCTAATCCTAACACTAACCCTAACCCTAACCCTAACCCATACCCTACGCCGTACCCGAAGCCCTCCCCGAACCTGTACCCTAAGCCGTACCCTAAGCCTAACCCTAAGCCTAACCCTAACCCTAGGCTACCCTTGACTGCTTCTGCCTCCAATAGATTTCCTAAGCACTAGTGTTTTAAGGAACAGCTTAAAAAGAGAATCCTAATGTGATTTCTTTATAATGGTTGTGTTCCTTATCTTATCCTAGGGTCTAAACTCTTCTCCATGGCTGGACCCCAAAATAATATTCCTTTACGTTCTAAGGGGTATCTAGAGAGTGGGATAGGTTTAAGAACTACCCTAACCCTAACGCGTACCCTAACCCTAACCCCCAACCTAACCCTAACACGTACCCTAATCCTAACCCGTACCCTAAACGGAGCCCTAACCCTAACACTAACCCAAACCCTAACCCTAACCCATACCCTACGCCGTACCAGAACCCCTCCCCGAACCCGTACCCTAAGCCGTACCCTAAGCCTAAACCCAAGCCTAACCCTAACACTAGGCTACCCTTGACTGCTTCTGCCTCCAATAGATTTCCTAAGCACTAGTGTTTTAAGGAACAGCTTAAAAAGAGAATCCTAATGTGATTTCTTTATAATGTGTGTGTTCCTTATATTATCTTAGTGTCTAAACTCTTCTCCATGGCTGTACCTCGAAATAATATTCCTTTACGTGCTAAGGGGTATCTAAAGAGTGGGATAGGTTTAAAAACTACCCTAACACTAACGCGTACCCTAACCCGAACCCCTACCCTAACCCTAACACGTACCCTAATCCTAACCAATACCCTAAACCGAGCCCTAACCCTAACACTAACCCTAACCCTAACCCTAACCCATACCCTACGCCGTACCCGAAGCCCTCCCCGAACTCGTACCCTAAGCCGTACCCTAAGCCTAACCCTAAGCCTAACCCTATCCCTAGGCTACCCTTGACTGCTTCTGCCTCCAATAGATTTCCTAAGCACTAGTGTTTTAAGGAACAGCAGAAAAACAGAATCCTAATGTGATTTCTTTATAATAGTTGTGTTCCTTATTTTATCCTAGTGTCTAAACTCTTCTCCATGGCTGGACCCCCAAATAATATTCCTTTACGTGCTAAGGGGTATCTAGAGAGTGGGATAGGTTTAATAACTACCCTAACCCTAACGCGTGCCCTAACCCTAACCCCTACCCTAACCCTAACACGTACCCTAATCCTAACCCGTACCCTAAAAGTAGCCCTAACCCTAACACTAACCCAAACCCTAACCCTAACCCATACCCTCCGCCGTACACAAACCCCTCCCCGAACCCGTACCCTAATCCATACCCTCAGCCTAACCCTAACCCTAGGCTACCCTTGACTGCTTCTGCCTCCAATAGATTTCCTAAGCACTAGTGTTTTAAGGAACAGCTTAAGAAGAGAATCCTAATGTGATTTCTTTATAATGGGTGTGTTCCTTATCTTATCCTAGTGTCTAAAATCTTCTCCATGGCTGGAACCCCAAATAATATTCCTTTACGTGCTAAGGGGTATCTAGAGAGTGGGATAGGTTTAATAACTACCCTAACCCTAACGCGTACCCTAACCCTAACCCCTAACCTAACCCTAACACGTACCCTAATCCTTAACCGTACCCTAAACCGAGACCTAACCCTAACACTAACCCTAACCCTAACCCTAACCCATACCCTACGCCGTACCCGAAGCCCTCCCCGAACCCATACACTAAGCTGTACCCTAAGCCTAACCCTAAGCCTAACCCTAACACTAGGCTACCCTTGACTGCTTCTGCCTCCAATAGATTTCCTAAGCACTAGTGTTTTAAGGAACAGCTTAAAAATAGAATCCTAATGTGATTTCTTTATAATAGGTGTGTTCCTTATCTTATCCTAGTGTCTAAACTCTTGTCCATGGCTGGACCCCCAAATAATATTCCTTTACGTGCTAAGGGGTATCTAGAGAGTGGGATAGGTTTAATAACTACCCTAACCGTAACGCGTACCCTAACCCTAACCCCTACCTTAACATTAACACGTACCCTAAACCTAAACCGTACCCTAAACCGAGCCCTAACCCTAACAATAACCCTAAACCTAACCCTAACCCATACCCTACGCCGTACACGAACCCGTAGCCTAAGCCGTACCCTAAGCCTAACCCTAAGCCTAATCCTAACCCTAGGCTACCCTTGACTGCTTCTGCCTCCATTAGATTTCCTAAGCACTAGTGTTTTAAGGAACAGCTTAAAAAGAGAATCCTAATGTGATTTCTTTATAATAGGTGTGTTCCTTATCTGATCCTAGTGTCTAAACGCTTCTCCATGGCTGGACCCCCAAATAATATTCCTTTACGTTCTAGGGGGTATCTAGAGAGTGGGATAGATTTAATAACTACCCTATCCCTGACGCGTACCCTAACCCTAACCCCTACCCTAACCCTAACACGTACCCTAATCATATCCCGTACCCTAAACGCAGCCCTAACCCTAACACTAACCCAAACCCTAACCCTAACCCATACCCTACGCCGTACCAGAACCCCTCCCCGAACCCGTACCCTAAGCCGTACCCTAAGCCTAAACCCAAGCCTAACCCTAACCCTAGGCTACCCTTGACTGCTTCTGCCTCCAATAGATTTCCTAAGCACTAGTGTTTTAGGGAACAGCTTAAAAAGAGAATCCTAATGTGATTTCTTTATAATGTGTGTGTTCCTTATATTATCTTAGTGTCTAAACACTTCTCCATGGATGGACCCCCAAATAATATTGCTTTACGTGCTAAGGGATAACTAGAGTGGGATAGGTTTAATAACTACCCTAACCCTAACGCGTGCCCTAACCCTAACCACTATCCTAACCCTAACACGTACCCTAATTCTAACTCGGACCCTAAACGGAGCCCTAACCCTAACACTAACCCTAACCCTAACCCTAACCCATACACTACGACGAACCCGAAGCCCTCCCCGAACCCGTACCCTAAGCCGTACCCTAAGCCTAACCCTAACCCTAGGCTACCCTTGACTGCTTCTGCCTCCAATAGATTTCCTAAGCACTAGTGTTTTAAGGAACAGCTTAAAAAGAGAATCCTAATGTGATTTCTTTATAATAGGTGTGTTCCTTATCTTATCCTAGTATCTAAACTCTTCTCCATGGCTGGACCCCCAAATAATATTCCTTTAGGTGCTAAGTGGTATCTAGAGAGTGGGATAGGTTTAATAACTAACCTAACCCTAACCCGTACCCTAACCCTAACCCCTACTCTAACCCTAACACGTACCTTAATCCTATCCCGTACCCTAAACAGAGCCCTAACCCTAACACTAACCCAAACCCTAACCCTAACCCATACCCTCCACCGTACACGAACCCCTCCCCAAACCCGTACTCTAAGCCGTACCGTAAGCCTAACCCTAAGCCTAACCCTAACCCTAGGCTACCCTTGACTGCTTCTGCCTCCAATAGATTTCCTAAGCACTAGTGTTTTAAGGAACAGCTTAAAAAAGAATCCTAATGTGATTTCTTTATAATGGGTGTGTTCCTTATCTTATCCTAGTGTCTAAACTCTTCTCCATGGCTGGACCCCCAAATAATATTCCTTTACGTGCTAAGGGTTGTCTAGAGAGTGGGATAGGTTTAATAACTACCCTAACCCTAACGCGTACCCTAACCCTAACCCCTACCCGAACCCTAACACGTACCCTAATCCTAACCCGTAACCTAAACCGAGCCCTAACCCTAACACTAACCCTAACCCTAACCCTACCCCATACCCTACGCCGTACCCGAAGCCATCCCCGAACCCATACCCTAAGCCGTACCCTAAGCCTAACCCTAAGCCTAATCCTAACCCTAGGCTACCCTTGACTGCTTCTGCCTCCATTAGATTTCCTAAGCACTAGTGTTTTAAGGAACAGCTTAAAAAGAGAATCCTAATGTGATTTCTTTATAATAGGTGTGTTCCTTATCTGATCCTAGTGTCTAAACGCTTCTCCATGGCTGGACCCCCAAATAATATTCCTTTACGTTCTAGGGGGTATCTAGAGAGTGGGATAGATTTAATAACTACCCTATCCCTGACGCGTACCCTAACCCTAACCCCTACCCTAACCCTAACACGTACCCTAATCATATCCCGTACCCTAAACGCAGCCCTAACCCTAACACTAACCCAAACCCTAACCCTAACCCATACCCTACGCCGTACCAGAACCCCTCCCCGAACCCGTACCCTAAGCCGTACCCTAAGCCTAAACCCAAGCCTAACCCTAACCCTAGGCTACCCTTGACTGCTTCTGCCTCCAATAGATTTCCTAAGCACTAGTGTTTTAGGGAACAGCTTAAAAAGAGAATCCTAATGTGATTTCTTTATAATGTGTGTGTTCCTTATATTATCTTAGTGTCTAAACACTTCTCCATGGATGGACCCCCAAATAATATTGCTTTACGTGCTAAGGGATAACTAGAGTGGGATAGGTTTAATAACTACCCTAACCCTAACGCGTGCCCTAACCCTAACCACTATCCTAACCCTAACACGTACCCTAATTCTAACTCGGACCCTAAACGGAGCCCTAACCCTAACACTAACCCTAACCCTAACCCTAACCCATACACTACGACGAACCCGAAGCCCTCCCCGAACCCGTACCCTAAGCCGTACCCTAAGCCTAACCCTAACCCTAGGCTACCCTTGACTGCTTCTGCCTCCAATAGATTTCCTAAGCACTAGTGTTTTAAGGAACAGCTTAAAAAGAGAATCCTAATGTGATTTCTTTATAATAGGTGTGTTCCTTATCTTATCCTAGTATCTAAACTCTTCTCCATGGCTGGACCCCCAAATAATATTCCTTTAGGTGCTAAGTGGTATCTAGAGAGTGGGATAGGTTTAATAACTAACCTAACCCTAACCCGTACCCTAACCCTAACCCCTACTCTAACCCTAACACGTACCTTAATCCTATCCCGTACCCTAAACAGAGCCCTAACCCTAACACTAACCCAAACCCTAACCCTAACCCATACCCTCCACCGTACACGAACCCCTCCCCAAACCCGTACTCTAAGCCGTACCGTAAGCCTAACCCTAAGCCTAACCCTAACCCTAGGCTACCCTTGACTGCTTCTGCCTCCAATAGATTTCCTAAGCACTAGTGTTTTAAGGAACAGCTTAAAAAAGAATCCTAATGTGATTTCTTTATAATGGGTGTGTTCCTTATCTTATCCTAGTGTCTAAACTCTTCTCCATGGCTGGACCCCCAAATAATATTCCTTTACGTGCTAAGGGTTGTCTAGAGAGTGGGATAGGTTTAATAACTACCCTAACCCTAACGCGTACCCTAACCCTAACCCCTACCCGAACCCTAACACGTACCCTAATCCTAACCCGTAACCTAAACCGAGCCCTAACCCTAACACTAACCCTAACCCTAACCCTACCCCATACCCTACGCCGTACCCGAAGCCATCCCCGAACCCATACCCTAAGCCGTACCCTAAGCCTAACCCTAAGCCTAATCCTAACCCTAGGCTACCCTTGACTGCTTCTGCCTCCATTAGATTTCCTAAGCACTAGTGTTTTAAGGAACAGCTTAAAAAGAGAATCCTAATGTGATTTCTTTATAATAGGTGTGTTCCTTATCTGATCCTAGTGTCTAAACGCTTCTCCATGGCTGGACCCCCAAATAATATTCCTTTACGTTCTAGGGGGTATCTAGAGAGTGGGATAGATTTAATAACTACCCTATCCCTGACGCGTACCCTAACCCTAACCCCTACCCTAACCCTAACACGTACCCTAATCATATCCCGTACCCTAAACGCAGCCCTAACCCTAACACTAACCCAAACCCTAACCCTAACCCATACCCTACGCCGTACCAGAACCCCTCCCCGAACCCGTACCCTAAGCCGTACCCTAAGCCTAAACCCAAGCCTAACCCTAACCCTAGGCTACCCTTGACTGCTTCTGCCTCCAATAGATTTCCTAAGCACTAGTGTTTTAGGGAACAGCTTAAAAAGAGAATCCTAATGTGATTTCTTTATAATGTGTGTGTTCCTTATATTATCTTAGTGTCTAAACACTTCTCCATGGATGGACCCCCAAATAATATTGCTTTACGTGCTAAGGGATAACTAGAGTGGGATAGGTTTAATAACTACCCTAACCCTAACGCGTGCCCTAACCCTAACCACTATCCTAACCCTAACACGTACCCTAATTCTAACTCGGACCCTAAACGGAGCCCTAACCCTAACACTAACCCTAACCCTAACCCTAACCCATACACTACGACGAACCCGAAGCCCTCCCCGAACCCGTACCCTAAGCCGTACCCTAAGCCTAACCCTAACCCTAGGCTACCCTTGACTGCTTCTGCCTCCAATAGATTTCCTAAGCACTAGTGTTTTAAGGAACAGCTTAAAAAGAGAATCCTAATGTGATTTCTTTATAATAGGTGTGTTCCTTATCTTATCCTAGTATCTAAACTCTTCTCCATGGCTGGACCCCCAAATAATATTCCTTTAGGTGCTAAGTGGTATCTAGAGAGTGGGATAGGTTTAATAACTAACCTAACCCTAACCCGTACCCTAACCCTAACCCCTACTCTAACCCTAACACGTACCTTAATCCTATCCCGTACCCTAAACAGAGCCCTAACCCTAACACTAACCCAAACCCTAACCCTAACCCATACCCTCCACCGTACACGAACCCCTCCCCAAACCCGTACTCTAAGCCGTACCGTAAGCCTAACCCTAAGCCTAACCCTAACCCTAGGCTACCCTTGACTGCTTCTGCCTCCAATAGATTTCCTAAGCACTAGTGTTTTAAGGAACAGCTTAAAAAAGAATCCTAATGTGATTTCTTTATAATGGGTGTGTTCCTTATCTTATCCTAGTGTCTAAACTCTTCTCCATGGCTGGACCCCCAAATAATATTCCTTTACGTGCTAAGGGTTGTCTAGAGAGTGGGATAGGTTTAATAACTACCCTAACCCTAACGCGTACCCTAACCCTAACCCCTACCCGAACCCTAACACGTACCCTAATCCTAACCCGTAACCTAAACCGAGCCCTAACCCTAACACTAACCCTAACCCTAACCCTACCCCATACCCTACGCCGTACCCGAAGCCATCCCCGAACCCATACCCTAAGCCGTACCCTAAGCCTAACCCTAAGCCTAATCCTAACCCTAGGCTACCCTTGACTGCTTCTGCCTCCATTAGATTTCCTAAGCACTAGTGTTTTAAGGAACAGCTTAAAAAGAGAATCCTAATGTGATTTCTTTATAATAGGTGTGTTCCTTATCTGATCCTAGTGTCTAAACGCTTCTCCATGGCTGGACCCCCAAATAATATTCCTTTACGTTCTAGGGGGTATCTAGAGAGTGGGATAGATTTAATAACTACCCTATCCCTGACGCGTACCCTAACCCTAACCCCTACCCTAACCCTAACACGTACCCTAATCATATCCCGTACCCTAAACGCAGCCCTAACCCTAACACTAACCCAAACCCTAACCATAACCCATACCCTCCGCTGTACACGAACCTCTCCCCGAAACCGTACCCTAAGCCGTACCCTAAGCCTAACCCTAAGCCTAAGCCTAACCCTAGGCTACCCTTGACTGCTTCTGCCTCCAATAGATTTCCTAAGCACTAGTGTTTTAAGGAACAGCTTAAAAAGAGAATCCTAATGTGATTTCTTTATAATGGGTGTGTTCCTTATCTTATCCTAGTGTCTAAACTCTTCTCCATGGCTGGACCTCCAAATAATATTCCTTTACGTGCTAAGGGGTATCTAGAGAGTGGGATAGGTTTAATAACTACCCTAACTCTAACGCGTACCCTAACCCTAACCCCTACCCTAACCCTAACACGTACCCTAATCCTAACCAATACCCTAAACAGAGCCCTAACCCTAAAACTAACCCTAACCCTAACCCATACCCTACGCCGTACCCGAAGCCCTCCCCAAACCCGTACCCTAAGCCGTACCCTAAGCCGTACCCTAAGCCTAACCCTAACCCTAGGCTACCCTTGACTGCTTCTGCCTCCAATAGATTTCCTAAGCACTAGTGTTTTAACGAACAGCTTCAAAAGAGAATCCTAATGTGATTTCTTTATAATGGGTGTGTTCCTTATCTTATCCTAGTGTTTAAACTCTTCTCCATGGCAGGACCTCCAAATAATATTCCTTTACGTGCTAAGGGGTATCTAGAGAGTGGGATAGGTTTAATAACTACCCTAACACTAACGCGTACCATAACCCTAACCCCTACCCTAACCCTAACACGTACCCTAATCCTAAACAACACCCTAAACCGAGCCCTAACCCTAACACTAACCCTAACCCTAAGCCTAACCCATACCCTACGCCGTACCCGAACCCCTCCCCGAACCCGAACCCTAAGCCGTACCCTAACCCTAACCCTAAGCCTAACCCTAACCCTAGGCTACCCTTGACTGCTTCTGCCTCCAATAGATTTCCTAAGCACGAGTGTTTTAAGGAACAGCTTAAAAAGAGAATCCTAATGTGATTTCTTTATAATGGGTGTGTTCCTTATCTTATCCTAGTGTCTAAACTCTTCTCCATGGCTGGACCTCCAAATAATATTCCTTTACGTGCTAAGGGGTATCTAGAGAGTGGGATAGGTTTAATAACTACCCTAACACTAACGCGTACCCTAACCCTAACCCCTACCCTAACCCTAACACGTACCCTAATCCTAACCCGTATATTAAACCGAGCCCTAACCCTAACACTAACCCTAACCCTAAACCTAACCCATACCCTATGCCGTACCCGAACCCCTCCGTGAACCCGTACCCTAAGCCGTACCCTAAGCCTAACCCTAAGCCTATCCCTAACCCTAGGCTACCCTTGACTGCTTCTGCCTCCAATAGATTTCCTAAGCACTAGTGTTTTAAGGAACAGCTTAAAAAGAGAATCCTAATGTGATTTCTTTATAATGGGTTTGTTCCTTATCTTATCCTCGTGTCTAAACTCTTCTCCAAGGCTGGACCCCCAAATAATATTCCTTTACGTGCTAAGGGGTATCTAGAGAGTGGGATAGGTTTAATAACTACCCTAACCCTAATGCGTACCGTAACCCTAACCCCTACCCTAACCCTAACACGTAACCTAATCCTAACCTGTACCCTAAACGGAGCCCTAACCCTAACACTAACCCTAACCCTAACCCTAACCCATACCCTACGCCGTACCCGAACCCCTCCCCGAACCCGTACCCTAAGCCGTACCCTAAGCCTAACCCCAAGCCTAACACTAACCCTAGGCTACCCTTGACTGCTTCTGCCTCCAATAGATTTCCTAAGCACTAGTGTTTTAAGGAACAGCTTAAAAAGAGAATCCTAATGTGATTTCTTTATAATGTGTGTGTCCCTTATATTATCTTAGTGTCTAAGCTCTTCTCCATGGATGGACCCCCAAATAATATGGCTTTAGGTGCTAAGGGGTATCTAGAGAGTGGGAAAGGTTTAATAACTACCCTAACCCTAATGCGTACCCTAACCCTAACCCCTACCCTAACCCTAAGACGTACCCTAATCCTAAACCGTACCCTAAACCGAGCCCTAACCCTAACACTAACCCTAACCCTAACCCTAACCCATACCCTACGCCGTACCCGAAGCCCTCCCGGAACCCGTAACCTAAGCCATACCCTAAGCCTAACCCTAAGCCTAACCCTAACCCTAGGCTACCCTTGACTGCTTCTGACTCCAATAGATTTCCTAAGCACTAGTGTTTTAAGGAACAGCTTAAAAAGAGAATCCTAATGTGATTTCTTTATAATGGGTGTGTTCCTTATCTTATCCTAGTGTCTAAACTCTTCTCCATGGCTGGACTTCCAAATAATATTCCTTTACGTGCTAAGGGGTATCTAGAGAGTGGGATAGGTTTAATAACTACCCTAACACTAACGGGTACCCTAACCCTAACCCCTACCCTAACACTAACACGTACCCTAATCCTAACCAATACCCTAAACCGAGCCCTAACCCTAACACTAACGCTAACCCTAACCCTAAACCATACCCTACGCAGTACCAGAAGCCCTCCCGGAACCCGTACCCTAAGTCGTACCCTAAGCCGTACCCAAAGCCTAACCCTAACCCTAGGCTACCCTTGACTGCTTCTACCTCCAATAGATTTCCTAAGCACTAGTGTTTTAAGGAACAGCATAAAAAGAGAATCCTAATGTGATTTCTTTATAATGGGTGTGTTCCTTATCTTATCCTAGGGTCTAAACTCTTCTCCATGGCTGGACCCCCAAATAATATTCCTTTACCTGCTATGGTGTATCTAGAGAGTGGGATAGTTTTAATAACTACACTAACTCTAACGCGTACCCTAACCCTAAACCCTACACAAACCCTAACACGTACCCTAAACCGAGCCCTAACCCTAACACTAATCCTAACCCTAAGCCTAACCCATACCCTACGCCGAACCCGAACCCCTCCCCGAACCCGTACCCTAAGCCGTACCCTAACCCTAACCCTAAGCCTAACACTAACCCTAGGCTACCCTTGACTGCTTCTGCCTCCAATAGATTTCCTAAGCACTAGTGTTTTAAGGAACAGCTTAAAAAGGGAATCCTAATGTGATTTCTTTATAATAGGTGTGTTCCTTATCTTATCCTAGTGTCTAAACTCTTCTCCATGGCTGGACCCACAAATAATATTCCTTTAGGTGCTAAGTGGTATCTAGAGAGTGGGATAGGTTTAATAACTACCCTAACCCTAACCCGTACCCTAACCCTAACCCCTACTCTAACCCTAACACGTACCCTAATCCTGTCCCGTACCCTAAACAGAGCCCTAAACCTAACACTAACCCAAACCCTAACCCTAACCCATACCCTCCGCCGTACTCGAACCCCTCACCAAACCCGTACTCTAAGCCGTACCGTAAGCCTAACCCTAAGCCTAACCCTAACCCTAGGCTACCCTTGACTGCTTCTGCCTCCAATAGATTTCCTAAGCACTAGTGTTTTAAGGAACAGCTTAAAAAAGAATCCTAATGTGATTTCTTTATAATGGGTGTGTTCCTTATCTTATCCTAGTGTCTAAACTCTTCTCCATGGCTGGACCCCCAAATAATATTCCTTTACGTGCTAAGGGTTGTCTAGAGAGTGGGATAGGTTTAATAACTACCCTAACCCTAACGCGTACCCTAACCCTAACCCCTACCCGAACCCTAACACGTACCCTAATCCTAACCCGTAACCTAAACCGAGCCCTAACCCTAACACTAACCCTAACCCTAACCCTACCCCATACCCTACGCCGTACCCGAAGCCCTCCCCGAACCCGTACCCTAAGCCGTACCCTAAGCCTAACCCTAAGCCTAATCCTAACCCTAGGCTACCCTTGACTGCTTCTGCCTCCATTAGATTTCCTAAGCACTAGTGTTTTAAGGAACAGCTTAAAAAGAGAATCCTAATGTGATTTCTTTATAATAGGTGTGTTCCTTATCTGATCCTAGTGTCTAAACGCTTCTCCATGGCTGGACCCCCAAATAATATTCCTTTACGTGCTAAGGGGTATCTAGAGAGTGGGATAGGTTTAATAACTACCCTATCCCTAACGCGTACCCTAACCCTAACCCCTACCCTAACCCTAACACGTACCCTAATCCTATCCCGTACCCTAAACGCAGCCCTAACCCTAACACTAACCCAAACCCTAACCATAACCCATACCCTCCGCCGTACACGAACCTCTCCCCGAACCCGTACCCTAAGCCGTACCCTAAGCCTAACCCTAAGCCTAAGCCTAACCCTAGGCTACCCTTGACTGCTTCTGCCTCCAATAGATTTCCTAAGCACTAGTGTTTTAAGGAACAGCTTAAAAAGAGAATCCTAATGTGATTTCTTTATAATGGGTGTGTTCCTTATCTTATCCTAGTGTCTAAACTCTTCTCCATGGCTGGACCTCAAAATAATATTCCTTTACGTGCTAAGGGGTATCTAGAGAGTGGGATAGGTTTAATAACTACCCTAACCCTAACGCGTGCCCTAACCCTAACCCCGACCCTAACCCTAACACGTACCCTAATCCTAACCCGTACCCTAAAAGTAGCCCTAACCCTAACACTAACCCAAACCCTAACCCTAACCCATACCCTCCGCCGTACACTAACCCCTCCCCGAACCCGTACTCTAATCCATACCCTAAGCCTAACCCTAAGCCTAACCCTAACCCTAGGCTACCCTTGACTGCTTCTGCCTCCAATAGATTTCCTAAGCCCTAGTGTTTTAAGGAACAGCTTAAGAAGAGAATCCTAATGTGATTTCTTTATAATGGGTGTGTTCCTTATCTTATCCTAGTGTCTAAAATCTTCTCCATGAGTGGAACCCCAAATAATATTCCTTTACGTGCTAAGGGGTATCTAGAGAGTGGGATAGGTTTAATCACTACCCTAACCCTAACGCGTACCCTAACCCTAACCCCTAACCTAACCCTAACACGTACCCTAATCCTTAACCGTACCCTAAACCGAGACCTAACCCTAACACTAACCCTAACCCTAACCCTAACCCATACCCTACGCCGTACCCGAAGCCCTCCCCGAACCCATACACTAAGCCGTACCCTAAGCCTAACCCTAAGCCTAACCCTAACCCTAGGCTACCCTTGACTGCTTCTGCCTCCAATAGATTTCCTTAGCACTAGTGTTTTAAGGAACAGCTTAAAAAGAGAATCCTAATGTGATTTCTTTATAATAGGTGTGTTCCTTATCTTATCCTAGTGTCTAAACTCTTCTCCATGGCTGGACCCCCAAATAATATTCCTTTACGTGCTAAGGGGTATCTAGAGAGTGGGATAGGTTTAATAACTACCCTAACCCTAACACGTACCCTAACCCTAACCCCTACCCTAACCCTAACACGTACCCTAATCCTAAACCGTACCCTAAACCGAGCCCTAACCCTAACGCTAACCCTAACCTTAACCCTAACCCATACCCTACGCCATACCCGAAGCCGTCCCCGAACCCGTACCCTAAGCCGTACCCTAAGCCTAACCCTAAGCCTAACCCTAAACCTAGGCTACCCTTGACTGCTTCTGCCTCCAATAGATTTCCTAAGCACTAGTGTTTTAAGGAACAGCTTAAAAAGAGAATCCTAATGTGATTTCTTTATAATAGTTGTGTTCCTTATTTTATCCTAGTGTCTAAACTCTTCTCCATGGCTGGACCCCCAAATAATATTCCTTTACGTGCTAAGGGGTATCTAGAGAGTGGGATAGGTTTAATAACTACCCTAACCCTAACGCGTGCCCTAACCCTAACCCCTACCCTAACCCTAACACGTACCCTAATCCTAACCCGTACCCTAAAAGTAGCCCTAACCCTAACACTAACCCAAACCCTAACCCTAACCCATACCCTCCGCCGTACACAAACCCCTCCCCGAACCCGTACCCTAATCCATACCCTCAGCCTAACCCTAACCCTAGGCTACCCTTGACTGCTTCTGCCTCCAATAGATTTCCTAAGCACTAGTGTTTTAAGGAACAGCTTAAGAAGAGAATCCTAATGTGATTTCTTTATAATGGGTGTGTTCCTTATCTTATCCTAGTGTCTAAAATCTTCTCCATGGCTGGAACCCCAAATAATATTCCTTTATGTGCTAAGGGGTATCTAGAGAGTGGGATAGGTTTAATAACTACCCTAACCCTAACGCGTACCCTAACCCTAACCCCTAACCTAACCCTAACACGTACCCTAATCCTTAACCGTACCCTAAACCGAGACCTAACCCTAACACTAACCCTAACCCTAACCCTAACCCATACCCTACGCCGTACCCGAAGCCCTCCCCGAACCCATACACTAAGCTGTACCCTAAGCCTAACCCTAAGCCTAACCCTAACCCTAGGCTACACTTGACTGCTTCTGCCTCCAATAGATTTCCTAAGCACTAGTGTTTTAAGGAACAGCTTAAAAATAGAATCCTAATGTGATTTCTTTATAATAGGTGTGTTCCTTATCTTATCCTAGTGTCTAAACTCTTGTCCATGGCTGGACCCCCAAATAATATTCCTTTACGTGCTAAGGGGTATCTAGAGAGTGGGATAGGTTTAATAACTACCCTAACCGTAACGCGTACCCTAACCCTAACCCCTACCTTAACATTAACACGTACCCTAAACCTAAACCGTACCCTAAACCGAGCCCTAACCCTAACAATAACCCTAAACCTAACCCTAACCCATACCCTACGCCGTACACGAACCCGTAGCCTAAGCCGTACCCTAAGCCTAACCCTAAGCCTAACCCGAACCCTAGGCTACCCTTGACTGCTTCTGCCTCCAATAGTTTTCCTAAGCACTAGTGTTTTAAGGAACAGCTTAAAAAGAGAATCCTAATGTGATTTCTTTATAATGGGTGTGTTCCTTATCTTATCCTAGTGTCTAAACTCTTCTCCATTGCTGGACCCCGAAATAATATTCCTTTACGTGCTAAGGGGTATCTAGAGAGTGGGATACGTTTAATAATTACCCTAACCCTAACGCGTACCCTAACCCTAACCCCCAACCTAACCCTAACACGTACCCTAATCCTAAACCGTACCCTAAACGGAGCCCCAACCCTAACACTAACCCAAACCCTAACCCTAACCCATACCCTACGCCGTACCAGAACCCCTCCCCGAACCCGTACCCTAAGCCGTACCCTAAGCCTAAACCCAAGCCTAACACTAACCCTAGGCTACCCTTGACTGCTTCTGCCTCCAATAGATTTCCTAAGCACTAGTGTTTTAGGGAACAGCTTAAAAAGAGAATCCTAATGTGATTTCTTTATAATGTGTGTGTTCCTTATATTATCTTAGTGTCTAAACACTTCTCCATGGATGGACCCCCAAATAATATTGCTTTACGTGCTAAGGGATATCTAGAGTGGGATAGGTTTAATAACTACCCTAACACTAACGCGTACCCTAACCCTAACCACTATCCTAACCCTAACACGTACCCTTATTCTAACTCGGACCCTAAACGGAGCCCTAACCCTAACACTAACCCTAACCCTAACCCTAACCCATACACTACGACGAACCCGAAGCCCTCCCCGAACCCGTACCCTAAGCCGTACCCTAAGCCTAACCCTAACCCTAGGCTACCCTTGACTGCTTCTGCCTCCAATAGATTTCCTAAGCACTAGTGTTTTAAGGAACAGCTTAAAAAGAGAATCCTAATGTGATTTCTTTATAATAGGTGTGTTCCTTATCTTATCCTAGTATCTAAACTCTTCTCCATGGCTGGACCCCCAAATAATATTCCTTTAGGTGCTAAGTGGTATCTAGAGAGTGGGATAGGTTTAATAACTACCCTAACCCTAACCCGTACCCTAACCCTAACCCCTACTCTAACCCTAACACGTACCTTAATCCTATCCCGTACCCTAAACAGAGCCCTAACCCTAACACTAACCCAAACCCTAACCCTAAACCATACCCTCCACCGTACACGAACCCCTCCCCAAACCCGTACTCTAAGCCGTACCGTAAGCCTAACCCTAAGCCTAACCCTAACCCTAGGCTACCCTTGACTCCTTCTGCCTCCAATAGATTTCCTAAGCACTAGTGTTTTAAGGAACAGCTTAAAAAAGAATCCTAATGTGATTTCTTTATAATGGGTGTGTTCCTTATCTTATCCTAGTGTCTAAACTCTTCTCCATGGCTGGACCCCCAAATAATATTCCTTTACGTGCTAAGGGTTGTCTAGAGAGTGGGATAGGTTTAATAACTACCCTAACCCTAACGCGTACCCTAACCCTAACCCCTACCCGAACCCTAACACGTACCCTAATCCTAACCCGTAACCTAAACCGAGCCCTAACCCTAACACTAACCCTAACCCTAACCCTACCCCATACCCTACGCCGTACCCGAAGCCCTCCCCGAACCCATACCCTAAGCCGTACCCTAAGCCTAACCCTAAGCCTAATCCTAACCCTAGGCTACCCTTGACTGCTTCTGCCTCCATTAGATTTCCTAAGCACTAGTGTTTTAAGGAAGAGCTTAAAAAGAGAATCCTAATGTGATTTCTTTATAATAGGTGTGTTCCTTATCTGATCCTAGTGTCTAAACGCTTCTCCATGGCTGGACCCCCAAATAATATTCCTTTACGTTCTAGGGGGTATCTAGAGAGTGGGATAGATTTAATAACTACCCTATCCCTAACGCGTACCCTAACCCTAACCCCTACCCTAACCCTAACACGTACCCTAATCCTATCCCGTACCCTAAACGCAGCCCTAACCCTAACACTAACCCAAACCCTAACCATAACCCATACCCTCCGCCGTACACGAACCTCTCCCCGAAACCGTACCCTAAGCCGTACCCTAAGCCTAACCCTAAGCCTAAGCCTAACCCTAGGCTACCCTTGACTGCTTCTGCCTCCAATAGATTTCCTAAGCACTAGTGTTTTAAGGAACAGCTTAAAAAGAGAATCCTAATGTGATTTCTTTATAATGGGTGTGTTCCTTATCTTATCCTAGTGTCTAAACTCTTCTCCATGGCTGGACCTCCAAATAATATTCCTTTACGTGCTAAGGGGTATCTAGAGAGTGGGATAGGTTTAATAACTACCCTAACTCTAACGCGTACCCTAACCCTAACCCCTACCCTAACCGTAACACGTACCCTAATCCTAACCAATACCCTAAACAGAGCCCTAACCCTAAAACTAACCCTAACACTAACACATACCCTACGCCGTACCCGAAGCCCTCCCCAAACCCGTACCCTAAGCCGTACCCTAAGCCGTACCCTAAGCCTAACCCTAACCCTAGGCTACCCTTGACTGCTTCTGCCTCCAATAGATTTCCTAAGCACTAGTGTTTTAACGAACAGCTTCAAAAGAGAATCCTAATGTGATTTCTTTATAATGGGTGTGTTCCTTATCTTATCCTAGTGTTTAAACTCTTCTCCATGGCTGGACCTCCAAATAATATTCCTTTACGTGCTAAGGGGTATCTAGAGAGTGGGATAGGTTTAATAACTACCCTAACACTAACGCGTACCATAACCCTAACCCCTACCCTAACCCTAACATGTACCCTAATCCTAAACAACACCCTAAACCGAGCCCTAACCCTAACACTAACCCTAACCCTAAGCCTAACCCATACCCTACGCCGTACCCGAACCCCTCCCCGTACCCGTACCCTAAGCCGTACCCTAACCCTAACCCTAAGCCTAACCCTAACCCTAGGCTACCCTTGACTGCTTCTGCCTCCAATAGATTTTCTAAGCACTAGTGTTTTAAGGAACAGCTTAAAAAGAGAATCCTAATTTGATTTCTTTATAATGGGTGTGTTCCTTATCTTATCCTAGTGTCTAAACTCTTCTCCATGGCTGGACCTCCAAATAATATTCCTTTACGTGCTAAGGGGTATCTAGAGAGTGGGATAGGTTTAATAACTACCCTAACACTAACGCGTACCCTAACCCTAACCCCTACCCTAACCCTAACACGTACCCTAATCCTAACCCGTATATTAAACAGAGCCCTAACCCTAACACTAACCCTAACCCTAAACCTAACCCATACCCTATGCCGTACCCGAACCCCTCCGTGAACCCGTACCCTAAGCCGTACCCTAAGCCTAACCCTAAGCCTATCCCTAACCCTAGGCTACCCTTGACTGCTTCTGCCTCCAATAGATTTCCTAAGCACTAGTGTTTTAAGGAACAGCTTAAAAAGAGAATCCTAATGTGATTTCTTTATAATGGGTGTGTTCCTTATCTTATCCTCGTGTCTAAACTCTTCTCCAAGGCTGGACCCCCAAATAATATTCCTTTACGTGCTAAGGGGTATCTAGAGAGTGGGATAGGTTTAATAACTACCCTAACCCTAATGCGTACCCTAACCCTAACCCCTACCCTAACCCTAACACGTAACCTAATCCTAACCTGTACCCTAAACGGAGCCCTAACCCTAACACTAACCCTAACCCTAACCCTAACCCATACCCTACGCCGTACCCGAACCCCTCCCCGAACCCGTACCCTAAGCCGTACCCTAAGCCTAACCCCAAGCCTAACCCTAACCCTAGGCTACCCTTGACTGCTTCTGCCTCCAATAGATTTCCTAAGCACTAGTGTTTTAAGGAACAGCTTAAAAAGAGAATCCTAATGTGATTTCTTTATAATGTGTGTGTCCCTTATATTATCTTAGTGTCTAAGCTCTTCTCCATGGATGGACCCCCAAATAATATGGCTTTACGTGCTAAGGGGTATCTAGAGAGTGGGATAGGTTTAATAACTACCCTAACCCTAATGCGTACCCTAACCCTAACCCCTACCATAACCCTAAGACGTACCCTAATCCTAACCCGTACCCTAAACCGAGCCCTAACCCTAACACTAACCCTAACCCTAACCCTAACCCATACCCTACGCCGTACCCGAAGCCCTCCCCGAACGCGTAACCTAAGCCATACCCTAAGCCTAACCCTAAGCCTAACCCTAACCCTAGGCTACCCTTGACTGCTTCTGCTTCCAATAGATTTCCTAAGCACTAATGTTTTAAGGAACAGCTTAAAAAGAGAATCCTAATGTGATTTCTTTATAATGGGTGTGTTCCTTATCTTATCCTAGTGTCTAAACTCTTCTCCATTGCTGGACCCCGAAATAATATTCCTTTACGTGCTAAGGGGTATCTAGAGAGTGGGATACGTTTAATAATTACCCTAACCCTAACGCGTACCCTAACCCTAACCCCCAACCTAACCCTAACACGTACCCTAATCCTAAACCGTACCCTAAACGGAGCCCCAACCCTAACACTAACCCAAACCCTAACCCTAACCCATACCCTATGCCGTACCCGAACCCCTCCGTGAACCCGTACCCTAAGCCGTACCCTAAGCCTAACCCTAAGCCTATCCCTAACCCTAGGCTACCCTTGACTGCTTCTGCCTCCAATAGTTTTCCTAAGCACTAGTGTTTTAAGGAACAGCTTAAAAAGAGAATCCTAATGTGATTTCTTTATAATGGGTGTGTTCCTTATCTTATCCTAGTGTCTAAACTCTTCTCCATTGCTGGACCCCGAAATAATATTCCTTTACGTGCTAAGGGGTATCTAGAGAGTGGGATACGTTTAATAATTACCCTAACCCTAACGCGTACCCTAACCCTAACCCCCAACCTAACCCTAACACGTACCCTAATCCTAAACCGTACCCTAAACGGAGCCCCAACCCTAACACTAACCCAAACCCTAACCCTAACCCATACCCTACGCCGTACCAGAACCCCTCCCCGAACCCGTACCCTAAGCCGTACCCTAAGCCTAAACCCAAGCCTAACACTAACCCTAGGCTACCCTTGACTGATTCTGCCTCCAATAGATTTCCTAAGCACTAGTGTTTTAGGGAACAGCTTAAAAAGAGAATCCTAATGTGATTTCTTTATAATGTGTGTGTTCCTTATATTATCTTAGTGTCTAAACACTTCTCCATGGATGGACCCCCAAATAATATTGCTTTACGTGCTAAGGGATATCTAGAGTGGGATAGGTTTAATAACTACCCTAACCCTAACGCGTACCCTAACCCTAACCACTATCCTAACCCTAACACGTACCCTTATTCTAACTCGGACCCTAAACGGAGCCCTAACCCTAACACTAACCCTAACCCTAACCCTAACCCATACACTACGACGAACCCGAAGCCCTCCCCGAACCCGTACCCTAAGCCGTACCCTAAGCCTAACCCTAACCCTAGGCTACCCTTGACTGCTTCTGCCTCCAATAGATTTCCTAAGCACTAGTGTTTTAAGGAACAGCTTAAAAAGAGAATCCTAATGTGATTTCTTTATAATAGGTGTGTTCCTTATCTTATCCTAGTATCTAAACTCTTCTCCATGGCTGGACCCCCAAATAATATTCCTTTAGGTGCTAAGTGGTATCTAGAGAGTGGGATAGGTTTAATAACTACCCTAACCCTAACCCGTACCCTAACCCTAACCCCTACTCTAACCCTAACACGTACCTTAATCCTATCCCGTACCCTAAACAGAGCCCTAACCCTAACACTAACCCAAACCCTAACCCTCACCCATACCCTCCACCGTACACGAACCCCTCCCCAAACCCGTACTCTAAGCCGTACCGTAAGCCTAACCCTAAGCCTAACCCTAACCCTAGGCTACCCTTGACTGCTTCTGCCTCCAATAGATTTCCTAAGCACTAGTGTTTTAAGGAACAGCTTAAAAAAGAATCCTAATGTGATTTCTTTATAATGGGTGTGTTCCTTATCTTATCCTAGTGTCTAAACTCTTCTCCATGGCTGGACCCCCAAATAATATTCCTTTACGTGCTAAGGGTTGTCTAGAGAGTGGGATAGGTTTAATAACTACCCTAACCCTAACGCGTACCCTAACCCTAACCCCTACCCGAACCCTAACACGTACCCTAATCCTAACCCGTAACCTAAACCGAGCCCTAACCCTAACACTAACCCTAACCCTAACCCTACCCCATACCCTACGCCGTACCCGAAGCCCTCCCCGAACCCATACCCTAAGCCGTACCCTAAGCCTAACCCTAAGCCTAATCCTAACCCTAGGCTACCCTTGACTGCTTCTGCCTCCATTAGATTTCCTAAGCACTAGTGTTTTAAGGAAGAGCTTAAAAAGAGAATCCTAATGTGATTTCTTTATAATAGGTGTGTTCCTTATCTGATCCTAGTGTCTAAACGCTTCTCCATGGCTGGGCCCCAAATAATATTCCTTTACGTTCTAGGGGGTATCTAGAGAGTGGGATAGATTTAATAACTACCCTATCCCTAACGCGTACCCTAACCCTAACCCCTACCCTAACCCTAACACGTACCCTAATCCTATCCCGTACCCTAAACGCAGCCCTAACCCTAACACTAACCCAAACCCTAACCATAACCCATACCCTCCGCCGTACACGAACCTCTCCCCGAAACCGTACCCTAAGCCGTACCCTAAGCCTAACCCTAAGCCTAAGCCTAACCCTAGGCTACCCTTGACTGCTTCTGCCTCCAATAGATTTCCTAAGCACTAGTGTTTTAAGGAACAGCTTAAAAAGAGAATCCTAATGTGATTTCTTTATAATGGGTGTGTTCCTTATCTTATCCTAGTGTCTAAACTCTTCTCCATGGCTGGACCTCCAAATAATATTCCTTTACGTGCTAAGGGGTATCTAGAGAGTGGGATAGGTTTAATAACTACCCTAACTCTAACGCGTACCCTAACCCTAACCCCTACCCTAACCCTAACACGTACCCTAATCCTAACCAATACCCTAAACAGAGCCCTAACCCTAAAACTAACCCTAACACTAACACATACCCTACGCCGTACCCGAAGCCCTCCCCAAACCCATACCCTAAGCCGTACCCTAAGCCGTACCCTAAGCCTAACCCTAACCCTAGGCTACCCTTGACTGCTTCTGCCTCCAATAGATTTCCTAAGCACTAGTGTTTTAACGAACAGCTTCAAAAGAGAATCCTAATGTGATTTCTTTATAATGGGTGTGTTCCTTATCTTATCCTAGTGTTTAAACTCTTCTCCATGGCTGGACCTCCAAATAATATTCCTTTACGTGCTAAGGGGTATCTAGAGAGTGGGATAGGTTTAATAACTACCCTAACACTAACGCGTACCATAACCCTAACCCCTACCCTAACCCTAACACGTACCCTAATCCTAAACAACACCCTAAACCGAGCCCTAACCCTAACACTAACCCTAACCCTAAGCCTAACAAATACCCTACGCCGTACCCGAACCCCTCCCCGTACCCGTACCCTAAGCCGTACCCTAACCCTAACCCTAAGCCTAACCCTAACCCTAGGCTACCCTTGACTGCTTCTGCCTCCAATAGATTTTCTAAGCACTAGTGTTTTAAGGAACAGCTTAAAAAGAGAATCCTAATTTGATTTCTTTATAATGGGTGTGTTCCTTATCTTATCCTAGTGTCTAAACTCTTCTCCATGGCTGGACCTCCAAATAATATTCCTTTACGTGCTAAGGGGTATCTAGAGAGTGGGATAGGTTTAATAACTACCCTAACACTAACGCGTACCCTAACCCTAACCCCTACCCTAACCCTAACACGTACCCTAATCCTAACCCGTATATTAAACCGAGCCCTAACCCTAACACTAACCCTAACCCTAAACCTAACCCATACCCTATGCCGTACCCGAACCCCTCCGTGAACCCGTACCCTAAGCCGTACCCTAAGCCTAACCCTAAGCCTATCCCTAACCCTAGGCTACCCTTGACTGCTTCTGCCTCCAATAGATTTCCTAAGCACTAGTGTTTTAAGGAACAGCTTAAAAAGAGAATCCTAATGTGATTTCTTTATAATGGGTGTGTTCCTTATCTTATCCTCGTGTCTAAACTCTTCTCCAAGGCTGGACCCCCAAATAATATTCCTTTACGTGCTAAGGGGTATCTAGAGAGTGGGATAGGTTTAATAACTACCCTAACCCTAATGCGTACCCTAACCCTAACCCCTACCCTAACCCTAACACGTAACCTAATCCTAACCTGTACCCTAAACGGAGCCCTAACCCTAACACTAACCCTAACCCTAACCCTAACCCATACCCTACGCCATACCCGAACCCCTCCCCGAACCCGTACCCTAAGCCGTACCCTAAGCCTAACCCCAAGCCTAACCCTAACCCTAGGCTACCCTTGACTGCTTCTGCCTCCAATAGATTTCCTAAGCACTAGTGTTTTAAGGAACAGCTTAAAAAGAGAATCCTAATGTGATTTCTTTATAATGTGTGTGTCCCTTATATTATCTTAGTGTCTAAGCTCTTCTCCATGGATGGACCCCCAAATAATATGGCTTTACGTGCTAAGGGGTATCTAGAGAGTGGGATAGGTTTAATAACTACCCTAACCCTAATGCGTACCCTAACCCTAACCCCTACCATAACCCTAAGACGTACCCTAATCCTAACCCGTACCCTAAACCGAGCCCTAACCCTAACACTAACCCTAACCCTAACCCTAACCCATACCCTACGCCGTACCCGAAGCCCTCCCCGAACGCGTAACCTAAGCCATACCCTAAGCCTAACCCTAAGCCTAACCCTAACCCTAGGCTACCCTTGACTGCTTCTGCTTCCAATAGATTTCCTAAGCACTAGTGTTTTAAGGAACAGCTTAAAAAGAGAATCCTAATGTGATTTCTTTATAATGGGTGTGTTCCTTATCTTATCCTAGTGTCTAAACTCTTCTCCATGGCTGGACTTCCAAATAATATTCCTTTACGTGCTAAGGGGTATCTAGAGAGTGGGATAGGTTTAATAACTACCCTAACACTAACGCGTACCCTAACCCTAACCCCTACCCTAACCCTAACACGTACCCTAATCCTAACCAATACCCTAAACCGAGCCCTAACCCTAACACTAACGCTAACCCTAACCCTAAACCATACCCTACGCAGTACCAGAAGCCCTCCCGGAACCCGTACCCTAAGTCGTACCCTAAGCCGTACCCAAAGCCTAACACTAACCCTAGGCTACCCTTGACTGCTTCTACCTCCAATAGATTTCCTAAGCACTAGTGTTTTAAGGAACAGCTTAAAAAGAGAATCCTAATGTGATTTCTTTATAATGGGTGTGTTCCTTATCTTATCCTAGTGTCTAAACTCTTGTCCATGGCTGGACCCCCAAATAATATTCCTTTACGTGCTAAGGGGTATCTAGAGAGTGGGATAGGTTTAATAACTACCCTAACCCTAACGCGTACCCTAACCCTAACCCCTACCTTAACATTAACACGTACCCTAAACCTAAACCGTACCCTAAACCGAGCCCTAACCCTAACAATAACCCTAAACCTAACCCTAACCCATACCCTACGCCGTACACGAACCCGTAGCCTAAGCCGTACCCTAAGCCTAACCCTAAGCCTAACCCGAACCCTAGGCTACCCTTGACTGCTTCTGCCTCCAATAGATTTCCTAAGCACTAGTGTTTTAAGAAACAGCTTAAAAAGAGAATCCTAATGTGATTTCTTTATAATGGGTGTGTTCCTTATCTTATCCTAGTGTCTAAACTCTTCTCCATTGCTGGACCCCGAAATAATATTCCTGTACGTGCTAAGGGGTATCTAGAGAGTGGGATACGTTTAATAACTATCCTAACCCTAACGCGTACCCTAACCCTAACCCCCAACCTAACCCTAACACGTACCCTAATCCTAAACCGTACCCTAAACGGAGCCCCAACCCTAACACTAACCCAAACCCTAACCCTAACCCATACCCTACGCCGTACCAGAACCCCTCCCCGAACCCGTACCCTAAGCCGTACCCTAAGCCTAAACCCAAGCCTAACCGTAACCCTAGGCTACCCTTGACTGCTTCTGCCTCCAATAGATTTCCTAAGCACTAGTGTTTTAGGGAACAGCTTAAAAAGAGAATCCTAATGTGATTTCTTTATAATGTGTGTGTTCCTTATATTATCTTAGTGTCTAAACACTTCTCCATGGATGGACCCCAAATAATATTGCTTTACGTGCTAAGGGGTATCTAGAGTGGGATAGGTTTAATAACTACCGTAACCCTAACGCGTACCCTAACCCTAACCACTATCCTAACCCTAACACGTACCCTAATTCTAACTCGGACCCTAAACGGAGCCCTAACCCTAACACTAACCCTAACCCTAACCCTAACCCATACACTACGACGAACCCGAAGCCCTCCCCGAACCCGTACCCTAAGCCGTACCCTAAGCCTAACCCTAAGCCTAATCCTAACCCTAGGCTACCCTTGACTGCTTCTGCCTCCATTAGATTTCCTAAGCACTAGTGTTTTAAGGAACAGCTTAAAAAGAGAATCCTAATGTGATTTCTTTATAATAGGTGTGTTCCTTATCTGATCCTAGTGTCTAAACGCTTCTCCATGGCTGGACCCCCAAATAATATTCCTTTACGTTCTAGGGGGTATCTAGAGAGTGGGATAGGTTTAATAACTACCCTATCCCTAACGCGTACCCTAACCCTAACCCCTACCCTAACCCTAACACGTACCCTAATCCTATCCCGTACCCTAAACGCAGCCCTAACCCTAACACTAACCCAAACCCTAACCATAACCCATACCCTCCGCCGTACACGAACCTCTCCCCGAAACCGTACCCTAAGCCGTACCCTAAGCCTAACCCTAAGCCTAAGCCTAACCCTAGACTACCCTTGACTGCTTCTGCCTCCAATAGATTTCCTAAGCACTAGTGTTTTAAGGAACAGCTTAAAAAGAGAATCCTAATGTGATTTCTTTATAATGGGTGTGTTCCTTATCTTATCCTAGTGTCTAAACTCTTCTCCATGGCTGGACCTCCAAATAATATTCCTTTACGTGCTAAGGGGTATCTAGAGAGTGGGATAGGTTTAATAACTACCCTAACTCTAACGCGTACCCTAACCCTAACCCCTACCCTAACCCTAACACGTACCCTAATCCTAACCAATACCCTAAACAGAGCCCTAACCCTAAAACTAACCCTAACCCTAACCCATACCCTACGCCGTACCCGAAGCCCTCCCCAAACCCGTACCCTAAGCCGTACCCTAAGCCGTACCCTAAGCCTAACCCTAACCCTAGGCTACCCTTGACTGCTTCTGCCTCCAATAGATTTCCTAAGCACTAGTGTTTTAACGAACAGCTTCAAAAGAGAATCCTAATGTGATTTCTTTATAATGGGTGTGTTCCTTATCTTATCCTAGTGTTTAAACTCTTCTCCATGGCAGGACCTCCAAATAATATTCCTTTACGTGCTAAGGGGTATCTAGAGAGTGGGATAGGTTTAATAACTACCCTAACACTAACGCGTACCATAACCCTAACCCCTACCCTAACCCTAACACGTACCCTAATCCTAAACAATACCCTAAACCGAGCCCTAACCCTAACACTAACCCTAACCCTAAGCCTAACCCATACCCTACGCCATACCCGAACCCCTCCCCGAACCCGAACCCTAAGCCGTACCCTAACCCTAACCCTAAGCCTAACCCTAACCCTAGGCTACCCTTGACTGCTTCTGCCTCCAATAGATTTCCTAAGCACGAGTGTTTTAAGGAACAGTTTAAAAAGAGAATCCTAATGTGATTTCTTTATAATGGGTGTGTTCCTTATCTTATCCTAGTGTCTAAACTCTTCTCCATGGCTGGACCTCCAAATAATATTCCTTTACGTGCTAAGGGGTATCTAGAGAGTGGGATAGGTTTAATAACTACCCTAACACTAACGCGTACCCTAACCCTAACCCCTACCCTAACCCTAACACGTACCCTAATCCTAACCCGTATATTAAACCGAGCCCTAACCCTAACACTAACCCTAACCCTAAACCTAACCCACACCCTATGCCGTACCCGAACCCCTCCGTGAACCCGTAACCTAAGCCGTACCCTAAGCCTAACCCTAAGCCTATCCCTAACCCTAGGCTACCCTTGACTGCTTCTGCCTCCAATAGATTTCCTAAGCACTAGTGTTTTAAGGAACAGCTTAAAAAGAGAATCCTAATGTGATTTCTTTATAATAGATGTGTCCCTTATATTATCTTAGTGTCTAAGCTCTTCTCCATGGATGGACCCCCAAATAATATGGCTTTACGTGCTAAGGGCTATCTAGAGAGTGGGAAAGGTTTAATAACTACCCTAACCCTAATGCGTACCCTAACCCTAACCCCTACCCTAACCCTAAGACGTACCCTAATCCTAAACCGTACCCTAAACCGAGCCCTAACCCTAACACTAACCCTAACCCTAACCCTAACCCATACCCTACGCCGTACCCGAAGCCCTCCCCGAACCCGTAACCTAAGCCATACCCTAAGCCTAACCCTAAGCCTAACCCTAACCCTAGGCTACCCTTGACTGCTTCTGCCTCCAATAGATTTCCTAAGCACTAGTGTTTTAAGGAACAGCTTAAAAAGAGAATCCTAATGTGATTTCTTTATAATGGGTGTGTTCCTTATCTTATCCTAGTGTCTAAACTCTTCTCCATGGCTGGACTTCCAAATAATATTCCTTTACGTGCTAAGGGGTATCTAGAGAGTGGGATAGGTTTAATAACTACCCTAACACTAACGGGTACCCTAACCCTAACCCCTACCCTAACCCTAACACGTACCCTAATCCTAACCAATACCCTAAACCGAGCCCTAACCCTAACACTAACGCTAACCCTAACCCTAAACCATACCCTACGCAGTACCAGAAGCCCTCCCGGAACCCGTACCCTAAGTCGTACCCTAAGCCGTACCCAAAGCCTAACCCTAACCCTAGGCTACCCTTGACTGCTTCTACCTCCAATAGATTTCCTAAGCACTAGTGTTTTAAGGAACAGCATAAAAAGAGAATCCTAATGTGATTTCTTTATAATGGGTGTGTTCCTTATCTTATCCTAGGGTCTAAACTCTTCTCCATGGCTGGACCTCCAAATAATATTCCTTTACCTGCTATGGTGTATCTAGAGAGTGGGATAGTTTTAATAACTACACTAACTCTAACGCGTACCCTAACCCTAAACCCTACACAAACCCTAACACGTACCCTAAACCGAGCCCTAACCCTAACACTAATCCTAACCCTAAGCCTAACCCATACCCTACGCCGAACCCGAACCCCTCCCCGAACCCGTACCCTAAGCCGTACCCTAACCCTAACCCTAAGCCTAACACTAACCCTAGGCTACCCTTGACTGCTTCTGCCTCCAATAGATTTCCTAAGCACTAGTATTTTAACGAACAGCTTCAAAAGAGAATCCTAATGTGATTTCTTTATAATGGGTGTGTTCCTTATCTTATCCTAGTGTTTAAACTCTTCTCCATGGCTGGACCTCCAAATAATATTCCTTTACGTGCTAAGGGGTATCTAGAGAGTGGGATAGGTTTAATAACTACCCTAACACTAACGCGTACCATAACCCTAACCCCTACCCTAACCCTAACACGTACCCTAATCCTAAACAACACCCTAAACCGAGCCCTAACCCTAACACTAACCCTAACCCTAAGCCTAACCCATACCCTACGCCGTACCCGAACCCCTCCCCGTACCCGTACCCTAAGCCGTACCCTAACCCTAACCCTAAGCCTAACCCTAACCCTAGGCTACCCTTGACTGCTTCTGCCTCCAATAGATTTTCTAAGCACTAGTGTTTTAAGGAACAGCTTAAAAAGAGAATCCTAATTTGATTTCTTTATAATGGGTGTGTTCCTTATCTTATCCTAGTGTCTAAACTCTTCTCCATGGCTGGACCTCCAAATAATATTCCTTTACGTGCTAAGGGGTATCTAGAGAGTGGGATAGGTTTAATAACTACCCTAACACTAACGCGTACCCTAACCCTAACCCCTACCCTAACCCTAACACGTACCCTAATCCTAACCCGTATATTAAACCGAGCCCTAACCCTAACACTAACCCTAACCCTAAACCTAACCCATACCCTATGCCGTACCCGAACCCCTCCGTGAACCCGTACCCTAAGCCGTACCCTAAGCCTAACCCTAAGCCTATCCCTAACCCTAGGCTACCCTTGACTGCTTCTGCCTCCAATAGATTTCCTAAGCACTAGTGTTTTAAGGAACAGCTTAAAAAGAGAATCCTAATGTGATTTCTTTATAATGGGTGTGTTCCTTATCTTATCCTCGTGTCTAAACTCTTCTCCAAGGCTGGACCCCCAAATAATATTCCTTTACGTGCTAAGGGGTATCTAGAGAGTGGGATAGGTTTAATAACTACCCTAACCCTAATGCGTACCCTAACCCTAACCCCTACCCTAACCCTAACACGTAACCTAATCCTAACCTGTACCCTAAACGGAGCCCTAACCCTAACACTAACCCTAACCCTAACCCTAACCCATACCCTACGCCGTACCCGAACCCCTCCCCGAACCCGTACCCTAAGCCGTACCCTAAGCCTAACCCCAAGCCTAACCCTAACCCTAGGCTACCCTTGACTGCTTCTGCCTCCAATAGATTTCCTAAGCACTAGTGTTTTAAGGAACAGCTTAAAAAGAGAATCCTAATGTGATTTCTTTATAATGTGTGTGTCCCTTATATTATCTTAGTGTCTAAGCTCTTCTCCATGGATGGACCCCCAAATAATATGGCTTTACGTGCTAAGGGGTATCTAGAGAGTGGGATAGGTTTAATAACTACCCTAACCCTAATGCGTACCCTAACCCTAACCCCTACCATAACCCTAAGACGTACCCTAATCCTAACCCGTACCCTAAACCGAGCCCTAACCCTAACACTAACCCTAACCCTAACCCTAACCCATACCCTACGCCGTACCCGAAGCCCTCCCCGAACGCGTAACCTAAGCCATACCCTAAGCCTAACCCTAAGCCTAACCCTAACCCTAGGCTACCCTTGACTGCTTCTGCTTCCAATAGATTTCCTAAGCACTAGTGTTTTAAGGAACAGCTTAAAAAGAGAATCCTAATGTGATTTCTTTATAATGGGTGTGTTCCTTATCTTATCCTAGTGTCTAAACTCTTCTCCATGGCTGGACTTCCAAATAATATTCCTTTACGTGCTAAGGGGTATCTAGAGAGTGGGATAGGTTTAATAACTACCCTAACACTAACGCGTACCCTAACCCTAACCCCTACCCTAACCCTAACACGTACCCTAATCCTAACCAATACCCTAAACCGAGCCCTAACCCTAACACTAACGCTAACCCTAACCCTAAACCATACCCTACGCAGTACCAGAAGCCCTCCCGGACCCGTACCCTAAGTCGTACCCTAAGCCGTACCCAAAGCCTAACACTAACCCTAGGCTACCCTTGACTGCTTCTACCTCCAATAGATTTCCTAAGCACTAGTGTTTTAAGGAACAGCTTAAAAAGAGAATCCTAATGTGATTTCTTTATAATGGGTGTGTTCCTTATCTTATCCTAGTGTCTAAACTCTTGTCCATGGCTGGACCCCCAAATAATATTCCTTTACGTGCTAAGGGGTATCTAGAGAGTGGGATAGGTTTAATAACTACCCTAACCCTAACGCGTACCCTAACCCTAACCCCTACCTTAACATTAACACGTACCCTAAACCTAAACCGTACCCTAAACCGAGCCCTAACCCTAACAATAACCCTAAACCTAACCCTAACCCATACCCTACGCCGTACACGAACCCGTAGCCTAAGCCGTACCCTAAGCCTAACCCTAAGCCTAACCCGAACCCTAGGCTACCCTTGACTGCTTCTGCCTCCAATAGATTTCCTAAGCACTAGTGTTTTAAGGAACAGCTTAAAAAGAGAATCCTAATGTGATTTCTTTATAATGGGTGTGTTCCTTATCTTATCCTAGTGTCTAAACTCTTCTCCATTGCTGGACCCCGAAATAATATTCCTTTACGTGCTAAGGGGTATCTAGAGAGTGGGATACGTTTAATAACTATCCTAACCCTAACGCGTACCCTAACCCTAACCCCCAACCTAACCCTAACACGTACCCTAATCCTAAACCGTACCCTAAACGGAGCCCCAACCCTAACACTAACCCAAACCCTAACCCTAACCCATACCCTACGCCGTACCAGAACCCCTCCCCGAACCCGTACCCTAAGCCGTACCCTAAGCCTAAACCCAAACCTAACCGTAACCCTAGGCTACCCTTGACTGCTTCTGCCTCCAATAGATTTCCTAAGCACTAGTGTTTTAGGGAACAGCTTAAAAAGAGAATCCTAATGTGATTTCTTTATAATGTG
Source organism: Balaenoptera physalus (assembly GCF_965194825.1). NCBI lineage: Eukaryota > Metazoa > Chordata > Mammalia > Artiodactyla > Balaenopteridae > Balaenoptera > Balaenoptera physalus. Next base: position 791,506 of record NW_028126401.1, read on the forward strand.
TGTGTTCCTTATATTATCTTAGTGTCTAAACACTTCTCCATGGATGGACCCCAAATAATATTGCTTTACGTGCTAAGGGGTATCTAGAGTGGGATAGGTTTAATAACTACCGTAACCCTAACGCGTACCCTAACCCTAACCACTATCCTAACCCTAACACGTACCCTAATTCTAACTCGGACCCTAAACGGAGCCCTAACCCTAACACTAACCCTAACCCTAACCCTAACCCATACACTACGACGAACCCGAAGCCCTCCCCGAACCCGTACCCTAAGCCGTACCCTAAGCCTAACCCTAAGCCTAATCCTAACCCTAGGCTACCCTTGACTGCTTCTGCCTCCATTAGATTTCCTAAGCACTAGTGTTTTAAGGAACAGCTTAAAAAGAGAATCCTAATGTGATTTCTTTATAATAGGTGTGTTCCTTATCTGATCCTAGTGTCTAAACGCTTCTCCATGGCTGGACCCCCAAATAATATTCCTTTACGTTCTAGGGGGTATCTAGAGAGTGGGATAGGTTTAATAACTACCCTATCCCTAACGCGTACCCTAACCCTAACCCCTACCCTAACCCTAACACGTACCCTAATCCTCTCCCGTACCCTAAACGCAGCCCTAACCCTAACACTAACCCAAACCCTAACCATAACCCATACCCTCCGCCGTACACGAACCTCTCCCCGAAACCGTACCCTAAGCCGTACCCTAAGCCTAACCCTAAGCCTAAGCCTAACCCTAGGCTACCCTTGACTGCTTCTGCCTCCAATAGATTTCCTAAGCACTAGTGTTTTAAGGAACAGCTTAAAAAGAGAATCCTAATGTGATTTCTTTATAATGGGTGTGTTCCTTATCTTATCCTAGTGTCTAAACTCTTCTCCATGGCTGGACCTCCAAATAATATTCCTTTACGTGCTAAGGGGTATCTAGAGAGTGGGATAGGTTTAATAACTACCCTAACTCTAACGCGTACCCTAACCCTAACCCCTACCCTAACCCTAACACGTACCCTAATCCTAACCAATACCCTAAACAGAGCCCTAACCCTAAAACTAACCCTAACCCTAACCCATACCCTACGCCGTACCCGAAGCCCTCCCCAAACCCGTACCCTAAGCCGTACCCTAAGCCGTACCCTAAGCCTAACCCTAACCCTAGGCTACCCTTGACTGCTTCTGCCTCCAATAGATTTCCTAAGCACTAGTGTTTTAACGAACAGCTTCAAAAGAGAATCCTAATGTGATTTCTTTATAATGGGTGTGTTCCTTATCTTATCCTAGTGTTTAAACTCTTCTCCATGGCAGGACCTCCAAATAATATTCCTTTACGTGCTAAGGGGTATCTAGAGAGTGGGATAGGTTTAATAACTACCCTAACACTAACGCGTACCATAACCCTAACCCCTACCCTAACCCTAACACGTACCCTAATCCTAAACAATACCCTAAACCGAGCCCTAACCCTAACACTAACCCTAACCCTAAGCCTAACCCATACCCTACGCCATACCTGAACCCCTCCCCGAACCCGAACCCTAAGCCGTACCCTAACCCTAACCCTAAGCCTAACCCTAACCCTAGGCTACCCTTGACTGCTTCTGCCTCCAATAGATTTCCTAAGCACGAGTGTTTTAAGGAACAGCTTAAAAAGAGAATCCTAATGTGATTTCTTTATAATGGGTGTGTTCCTTATCTTATCCTAGTGTCTAAACTCTTCTCCATGGCTGGACCTCCAAATAATATTCCTTTACGTGGTAAGGGGTATCTAGAGAGTGGGATAGGTTTAATAACTACCCTAACACTAACGCGTACCCTAACCCTAACCCCTACCCTAACCCTAACACGTACCCTAATCCTAACCCGTATATTAAACCGAGCCCTAACCCTAACACTAACCCTAACCCTAAACCTAACCCACACCCTATGCCGTACCCGAACCCCTCCGTGAACCCGTAACCTAAGCCGTACCCTAAGCCTAACCCTAAGCCTATCCCTAACCCTAGGCTACCCTTGACTGCTTCTGCCTCCAATAGATTTCCTAAGCACTAGTGTTTTAAGGAACAGCTTAAAAAGAGAATCCTAATGTGATTTCTTTATAATAGGTGTGTCCCTTATATTATCTTAGTGTCTAAGCTCTTCTCCATGGATGGACCCCCAAATAATATGGCTTTACGTGCTAAGGGCTATCTAGAGAGTGGGAAAGGTTTAATAACTACCCTAACCCTAATGCGTACCCTAACCCTAACCCCTACCCTAACCCTAAGACGTACCCTAATCCTAAACCGTACCCTAAACCGAGCCCTAACCCTAACACTAACCCTAACCCTAACCCTAACCCATACCCTACGCCGTACCCGAAGCCCTCCCCGAACCCGTAACCTAAGCCATACCCTAAGCCTAACCCTAAGCCTAACCCTAACCCTAGGCTACCCTTGACTGCTTCTGCCTCCAATAGATTTCCTAAGCACTAGTGTTTTAAGGAACAGCTTAAAAAGAGAATCCTAATGTGATTTCTTTATAATGGGTGTGTTCCTTATCTTATCCTAGTGTCTAAACTCTTCTCCATGGCTGGACTTCCAAATAATATTCCTTTACGTGCTAAGGGGTATCTAGAGAGTGGGATAGGTTTAATAACTACCCTAACACTAACGGGTACCCTAACCCTAACCCCTACCCTAACCCTAACACGTACCCTAATCCTAACCAATACCCTAAACCGAGCCCTAACCCTAACACTAACGCTAACCCTAACCCTAAACCATACCCTACGCAGTACCAGAAGCCCTCCCGGAACCCGTACCCTAAGTCGTACCCTAAGCCGTACCCAAAGCCTAACCCTAACCCTAGGCTACCCTTGACTGCTTCTACCTCCAATAGATTTCCTAAGCACTAGTGTTTTAAGGAACAGCATAAAAAGAGAATCCTAATGTGATTTCTTTATAATGGGTGTGTTCCTTATCTTATCCTAGGGTCTAAACTCTTCTCCATGGCTGGACCCCCAAATAATATTCCTTTACCTGCTATGGTGTATCTAGAGAGTGGGATAGTTTTAATAACTACACTAACTCTAACGCGTACCCTAACCCTAAACCCTACACAAACCCTAACACGTACCCTAAACGGAGCCCTAACCCTAACACTAATCCTAACCCTAAGCCTAACCCATACCCTACGCCGAACCCGAACCCCTCCCCGAACCCGTACCCTAAGCCGTACCCTAACCCTAACCCTAAGCCTAACACTAACCCTAGGCTACCCTTGACTGCTTCTGCCTCCAATAGATTTCCTAAGCACTAGTGTTTTAAGGAACAGCTTAAAAAGAGAATCCTAATGTGATTTCTTTATAATAGGTGTGTTACTTATCTTATCCTAGTGTCTAAACTCTTCTCCATGGCTGGACCCACAAATAATATTCCTTTAGGTGCTAAGTGGTATCTAGAGAGTGGGATAGGTTTAATAACTACCCTAACCCTAACCCGTACCCTAACCCTAACCCCTACTCTAACCCTAACACGTACCCTAATCCTATCCCGTACCCTAAACAGAGCCCTAACCCTAACACTAACCCAAACCCTAACCTAACCCATACCCTCCGCCGTACTCGAACCCCTCACCAAACCCGTACTCTAAGCCGTACCGTAAGCCTAACCCTAAGCCTAACCCTAACCCTAGGCTACCCTTGACTGCTTCTGCCTCCAATAGATTTCCTAAGCACTAGTGTTTTAAGGAACAGCTTAAAAAAGAATCCTAATGTGATTTCTTTATAATGGGTGTGTTCCTTATCTTATCCTAGTGTCTAAACTCTTCTCCATGGCTGGACCCCCAAATAATATTCCTTTACGTGCTAAGGGTTGTCTAGAGAGTGGGATAGGTTTAATAACTACCCTAACCCTAACGCGTACCCTAACCCTAACCCCTACCCGAACCCTAACACGTACCCTAATCCTAACCCGTAACCTAAACCGAGCCCTAACCCTAACACTAACCCTAACCCTAACCCTACCCCATACCCTACGCCGTACCCGAAGCCCTCCCCGAACCCGTACCCTAAGCCGTACCCTAAGCCTAACCCTAAGCCTAATCCTAACCCTAGGCTACACTTGACTGCTTCTGCCTCCATTAGATTTCCTAAGCACTAGTGTTTTAAGGAACAGCTTAAAAAGAGAATCCTAATGTGATTTCTTTATAATAGGTGTGTTCCTTATCTGATCCTAGTGTCTAAACGCTTCTCCATGGCTGGACCCCCAAATAATATTCCTTTACGTGCTAAGGGGTATCTAGAGAGTGGGATAGGTTTAATAACTACCCTATCCCTAACGCGTACCCTAACCCTAACCCCTACCCTAACCCTAACACGTACCCTAATCCTATCCCGTACCCTAAACGCAGCCCTAACCCTAACACTAACCCAAACCCTAACCATAACCCATACCCTCCGCCGTACACGAACCTCTCCCCGAACCCGTACCCTAAGCCGTACCCTAAGCCTAACCCTAAGCCTAAGCCTAACCCTAGGCTACCCTTGACTGCTTCTGCCTCCAATAGATTTCCTAAGCACTAGTGTTTTAAGGAACAGCTTAAAAAGAGAATCCTAATGTGATTTCTTTATAATGGGTGTGTTCCTTATCTTATCCTAGTGTCTAAACTCTTCTCCATGGCTGGACCTCCAAATAATATTCCTTTACGTGCTAAGGGGTATCTAGAGAGTGGGATAGGTTTAATAACTACCCTAACTCTAACGCGTACCCTAACCCTAACCCCTACCCTAACCCTAACACGTACCCTAATCCTAACCAATACCCTAAACAGAGCCCTAACCCTAAAACTAACCCTAACCCTAACCCATACCCTACGCCGTACCCGAATCCCTCCCCAAACCCGTACCCTAAGCCGTACCCTAAGCCGTACCCTAAGCCTAACCCTAACCCTAGGCTACCCTTGACTGCTTCTGCCTCCAATAGATTTCCTAAGCATTAGTGTTTTAACGAACAGCTTCAAAAGAGAATCCTAATGTGATTTCTTTATAATGGGTGTGTTCCTTATCTTATCCTAGTGTTTAAACTCTTCTCCATGGCTGGACCTCCAAATAATATTCCTTTACGTGCTAAGGGGTATCTAGACAGTGGGATACGTTTAATAACTACCCTAACACTAACGCGTACCATAACCCTAACCCCTACCCTAACCCTAACACGTACCCTAATCCTAAACAACACCCTAAACCGAGCCCTAACCCTAACACTAACCCTAACCGTAAGCCTAACCCATACCCTACGCTGTACACGAACCCCTCCCCGAACCCGTACCCTAAGCCGTACCCTAAGCCTAACCCTAAGCCTAAGCCTAACCCTAGGCTACCCTTGACTGCTTCTGCCTCCAATAGATTTCCTAAGCACTAGTGTTTTAAGGAACAGCTTAAAAAGAGAATCCTAATGTGATTTCTTTATAATGGGTGTGTTCCTTATCTTATCCTAGTGTCTAAACTCTTCTCCATGGCTGGACCTCCAAATAATATTCCTTTACGTGCTAAGGGGTATCTAGAGAGTGGGATAGGTTTAATAACTACCCTAACACTAACGCGTACCCTAACCCTAACCCCTACCCTAACCCTAACACGTACCCTAATCCTAACCCGTATATTAAACCGAGCCCTAACCCTAACACTAACCCTAACCCTAAACCTAACCCATACCCTATGCCGTACCCGAACCCCTCCGTGAACCCGTACCCTAAGCCGTACCCTAAGCCTAACCCTAAGCATATCCCTAACCCTAGGCTACCCTTGACTGCTTCTGCCTCCAATAGATTTCCTAAGCACTAGTGTTTTAAGGAACAGCTTAAAAAGAGAATCCTAATGTGATTTCTTTATAATGGGTGTGTTCCTTATCTTATCCTCGTGTCTAAACTCTTCTCCAAGGCTGGACCCCCAAATAATATTCCTTTACGTGCTAAGGGGTATCTAGAGAGTGGGATAGGTTTAATAACTACCCTAACCCTAATGCGTACCCTAACCCTAACCCCTACCCTAACCCTAACATGTAACCTAATCCTAACCTGTACCCTAAACGGAGCCCTAACCCTAACACTAACCCTAACCCTAACCCTAACCCATACCCTACGCCGTACCCGAACCCCTCCCCGAACCCGTACCCTAAGCCGTACCCTAAGCCTAACCCCAAGCCTAACCCTAACCCTAGGCTACCCTTGACTGCTTCTGCCTCCAATAGATTTCCTAAGCACTAGTGTTTTAAGGAACAGCTTAAAAAGAGAATCCTAATGTGATTTCTTTATAATGGGTGTGTTCCTTATCTTATCCTAGTGTCTAAACTCTTCTCCATGGCTGGACTTCCAAATAATATTCCTTTACGTGCTAAGGGGTATCTAGAGAGTGGGATAGGTTTAATAACTACCCTAACACTAACGCGTACCCTAACCCTAACCCCTACCCTAACCCTAACACGTACCCTAATCCTAACCAATACCCTAAACCGAGCCCTAACCCTAACCCTAACGCTAACCCTAACCCTAAACCATAACCTACGCAGTACCAGAAGCCCTCCCGGAACCCGTACCCTAAGTCGTACCCTAAGCCGTACCCAAAGCCTAACCCTAACCCTAGGCTACCCTTGACTGCTTCTACCTCCAATAGATTTCCTAAGCACTAGTGTTTTAAGGAACAGCTTAAAAAGAGAATCCTAACGTGATTTCTTTATAATGGGTGTGTTCCTTATCTTATCCTAGTGTCTAAACTCTTCTCCATGGCTGGACCTCCAAATAATATTCCTTTACGTGCTAAGGGGTATCTAGAGAGTGGGATAGGTTTAATAACTACCATAACACTAACGCGTACCCTAACCCTAACCCCTATCCTAACCCTAACACGTACACTAATCGTAACAAATAGCCTAAACTGAGCCCTAACCCTAACTCTAACCCTAACCCTAACCCTAACCTATACCCTACGCCGTACCCGAAGCCCTCCCCGAACCCGTACCCTAAGCCGTACCCTAATCCTAACCCTAAGCCTAACCCTAACCCTAGGCTACCCTTGACTGCTTCTGCCTCCAATAGATTTCCTAAGCAGTAGTGTTTTAAGGAACAGCTTAAAAAGAGAATCCTAATGTGATTTCTTTATAATGGGTGTGTTCCTTATCTTATCCTAGGGTCTAAACTCTTCTCCATGGCTGGACCCCCAAATAATATTCCTTTACGTGCTAAGGTGTATCTAGAGAGTGGGATAGGTTTAATAACTACCCTAACCCTAACGCGTACCCTAACCCTAACCCCTAACCTAATCCTAACATGTACCTTAATCCTAACCCGTATCCTAAACTGAGCCCTAACCCTAACACTAACCCTAACCCTAACCCTAACCCATACCCTACGCCGTACCCGAACCCCTCCCCGAACCCGTACCCTAAGCCGTACCCTAAGCCTAACCCTAACCCTAGGCTACCCTTGACTGCTTCTGCCTCCAATAGATTTCCTAAGCACTAGTGTTTTAAGGAACAGCTTAAAAAGAGAATCGTAATGTGATTTCTTTATAATGGGTGTTTTCCTTATCTTATCCTAGTGTCTAAACTCTTCTCCATGGCTGAACCCCCAAATAATATTCCTTTACGTTCTAAGGGGTATCTAGAGAGTGGGATAGGTTTAATAACTACCCTAACCCTAATGCGTACCCTAACCCTAACCCCTACCCTAACCCTAACACGTACCCTAAACCTAAACCGTACCCTAAACCGAGCCCTAACCCTAACACTAACCCTAACCTTAACCCTAACCGATACCCTACGCAGTACCCGAAGCCCTCATCGAACCCGTACCCTAAGCCGTACCCTAGCCCTAACCCTAAGCCTAACCCTAACCCTAGGCTACCCTTGACTGCTTCTGCCTCCAATAGATTTCCTAAGCACTAGTGTTTTAAGGAACAGCTTAAAAAGAGCATCCTAATGTGATTTCTTTATAATGGGTGTGTTCCTTATCTTATCCTAGTGTCTAAACTCTTCTCCATGGCTGGACCCCCAAATAATATTCCTTTACGTGCTAAGGGGTATCTAGAGAGTGGAATAGGTTTAATAACTACCCTAACCCTAATGCGTACCCTAACCCTAACCCCTACCCTAACCCTAACACGTAACCTAATCCTAACCCGTACCCTAAACGGAGCCCTAACCCTAACACTAACCCTAACCCTAACCCTAACCCATACCCTACACCGTACCCGAAGCCCTCCCCGAACCCGTGCCCTATGCCGTACCCTAAGCTGTACCCTAAGCCTAACCCTAACCCTAGGCTACCCTTGACTGCTTCTGCCTCCAATAGATTTCCTAAGCACTAGTGTTTTAAGGAACAGCTGAAAAAGAGAATCCTAATGTGATTTCTTTATAATGGGTGTGTTCCTTATCTTATCCTAGTGTCTAAACTCTTCTCCATCGCTGGACCTCGAAATAATATTCCTTTACGTGCTAAGGGGTATCTAGAGAGTAAGATAGGTTTAAAATCTACCCTAACACTAACGCGTACCCTAACCCGAACCCCTACCCTAACCCTAACACGTACCCTAATCCTAACCAATACCCTAAACGGAGCCCTAACCCTAACAATAACCCTAACCCTAACCCTAACCCATACCCTACGCCGTACGCGAAGCCCTCCCCGAACCCGTACCCTAAGCCGTACCCTAAGCCTAACCCTAAGCCTAACCATAACCCTAGGCTACCCTTGACTGCTTCTGCCTCCAATAGAATTCCTAAGCACTAGTGTTTTAAGGAACAGCTTACAAAGTGAATCCTAATGTGATTTCTTTAAAATGGGTGTGTTCCTTATCTTATCCTAGTGTCTAAACTCTTCTCCATGGCTGGACCCCCAAATAATATTCCTTTACGTGCTAAGGGGTATCTAGAGAATGGGATAGGTTTAATAACTACCCTAAACCTAATGCGTAAACTAACCCTAAATCCTACCCTAACCCTAACACGTAACCTAATCCTAACCCGTACCCTAAACGGAGCCCTAACCCTAACACTAATCCTAACCCTAACCCTAACCCATACCCTACGCCGTACCAGAACCCCTCCCCGAACTCGTACCCTAAGCCGTACACTAAGCCTAACCCTAACCCTAGGCTACCCTAGACTGCTTCTACCTCCAATAGATTTCCTAAGCACTAGTGTTTTAAGGAACAGCTTAAAAAGAGAATCCTAATGTGATTTCTTTATAATGGGTGTGTTCCTTATCTTATCCTCGTGTCTAAACTCTTCTCCATGGCTGGACCCCCAAATTATATTCCTTTACGTGCTAAGGGGTATCTAGAGAGTTGGGTAGGTTTGATAACTACCCTAACCCTAATGCGTACCCTAACCCTAACCCCTACCCTAACCCTAACACGTACCCTAATCCTAAACCGTACCCTAAACAGAGCCCTAACCCTAACACTAACCCTAACCCTAACTCTAACCGATACCCTACGCAGTACCCGAAGCCCTCACCGAACCCGTACCCTAAGCCGTACCCTAAGCCTAACCCTAAGCCTAACCCTAACCCTAGGCTACCCTTGACTGCTTCTGCCTCCAATAGATTTCCTAAGCACTAGTGTTTTAAGGAACAGCTTAAAAAGAGAATCCTAATGTGATTTCTTTATAATGGGTGTGTTCCTTATCTTATCCTAGTGTCAAAACTCTTCTCCATGGCTGGACCCCCAAATAATATTCCTTTACGTGCTAAGGTGTATCTAGAGAGTTGGATAGGTTTAATAACTACCCTAACCCTAACGCGTTCCCTAACCCTAACCCCTACCCTAATCCTAACATGTACCCTAATCCTAACCCGTATCCTAAACTGAGCCCTAACCCTAACACTAACCCTAACCCTAACCCTAACCCATACCCTACGCCGTACCCGAACCCCTCCCCGAACCCGTACCCTAAGCCGTACCCTAAGCCTAACCCTAAGCCTAACGCTATCCCTAGGCTACCCTTGACTGCTTCTGCCTCCAATAGATTTCCTAAGCACTAGTGTTTTAAGGAACAGCTTAAAAAGAGAATCCTAATGTGATTTCTTTTTAATGGGTGTGTTCCTTATCTTATCCTAGTGTCTAAACTCTTCTCCATGGCTGGACCCCCAAATAATATTCCTTTACGTGCTAAGGGGTATCTAGAGAGTGGGATAGGTTTAATAACTACCCTAACCCTAATGCGTAAACTAACCCTAAATCCTACCCTAACCCTAACACATAACCTAATCCTAACCCGTACCCTAAACGGAGCCCTAACCCTAACACTAACCCTAACCCTAACCCTAACCCATACACTACGACGAACCCGAAGCCCTCCCCGAACCCGTACCCTAAGCCGTACCCTAAGCCTAACCCTAACCCTAGGCTACCCTTGACTGCTTCTGCCTCCAATAGATTTCCAAAGCACTAGTGTTTTAAGGAACAGCTTAAAAAGAGAATCCTAATGTGATTTCTTTATAATAGGTGTGTTCCTTATCTTATCCTAGTATCTAAACTCTTCTCCATGGCTGGACCCCCAAATAATATTCCTTTAGGTGCTAAGTGGTATCTAGAGAGTGGGATAGGCTTAATAACTACCCTAACCCTAACCCGTACCCTAACCCTAACCCCTACTCTAACCCTAACACGTACCTTAATCCTATCCCGTACCCTAAACAGAGCCCTAACCGTAACACTAACCCAAACCCTAACCCTAACCCATACCCTCCACTGTACACGAACCCCTCCCCAAACCCGTACTCTAAGCCGTACCGTAAGCCTAACCCTAAGCCTAACCCTAACCCTAGGCTACCCTTGACTGCTTCTGCCTCCAATAGATTTCCTAAGCACTAGTGTTTTAAGGAACAGCTTAAAAAAGAATCCTAATGTGATTTCTTTATAATGGGTGTGTTCCTTATCTTATCCTAGTGTCTAAACTCTTCTCCATGGCTGGACCCCCAAATAATATTCCTTTACGTGCTAAGGGTTCTCTAGAGAGTGGGATAGGTTTAATAACTACCCTAACCCTAACGCGTACCCTAACCCTAACCCCTACCCGAACCCTAACACGTACCCTAATCCTAACCCGTAACCTAAACCGAGCCCTAACCCTAACACTAACCCTAACCCTAACCCTACCCCATACCCTACGCCGTACCCGAAGCCCTCCCCGAACCCATACCCTAAGCCGTACCCTAAGCCTAACCCTAAGCCTAATCCTAACCCTAGGCTACCCTTGACTGCTTCTGCCTCCATTAGATTTCCTAAGCACTAGTGTTTTAAGGAACAGCTTAAAAAGAGAATCCTAATGTGATTTCTTTATAATAGGTGTGTTCCTTATCTGATCCTAGTGTCTAAACGCTTCTCCATGGCTGGACCCCCAAATAATATTCCTTTACGTTCTAGGGGGTATCTAGAGAGTGGGATAGATTTAATAACTACCCTATCCCTAACGCGTACCCTAACCCTAACCCCTACCCTAACCCTAACACGTACCCTAATCCTATCCCGTACCCTAAACGCAGCCCTAACCCTAACACTAACCCAAACCCTAACCATAACCCATACCCTCCGCCGTACACGAACCTCTCCCCGAAACCGTACCCTAAGCCGTACCCTAAGCCTAACCCTAAGCCTAAGCCTAACCCTAGGCTACCCTTGACTGCTTCTGCCTCCAATAGATTTCCTAAGCACTAGTGTTTTAAGGAACAGCTTAAAAAGAGAATCCTAATGTGATTTCTTTATAATGGGTGTGTTCCTTATCTTATCCTAGTGTCTAAACTCTTCTCCATGGCTGGACCTCCAAATAATATTCCTTTACGTGCTAAGGGGTATCTAGAGAGTGGGATAGGTTTAATAACTACCCTAACTCTAACGCGTACCCTAACCCTAACCCCTACCCTAACCCTAACACGTACCCTAATCCTAACCAATACCCTAAACAGAGCCCTAACCCTAAAACTAACCCTAACGCTAACCCATACCCTACGCCGTACCCGAAGCCCTCCCCAAACCCGTACCCTAAGCCGTACCCTAAGCCGTACCCTAAGCCTAACCCTAACCCTAGGCTACCCTTGACTGCTTCTGCCTCCAATAGATTTCCTAAGCACTAGTGTTTTAACGAACAGCTTCAAAAGAGAATCCTAATGTGATTTCTTTATAATGGGTGTGTTCCTTATCTTATCCTAGTGTTTAAACTCTTCTCCATGGCTGGACCTCCAAATAATATTCCTTTACGTGCTAAGGGGTATCTAGAGAGTGGGATAGGTTTAATAACTACCCTAACACTAACGCGTACCATAACCCTAACCCCTACCCTAACCCTAACACGTACCCTAATCCTAAACAACAGCCTAAACCGAGCCCTAACCCTAACACTAACCCTAACCCTAAGCCTAACCCATACCCTACGCCGTAACAGAACCCCTCCCCGTACCCGTACCCTAAGCCGTACCCTAACCCTAACCCTAAGCCTAACCCTAACCCTAGGCTACCCTTGACTGCTTCTGCCTCCAATAGATTTTCTAAGCACTAGTGTTTTAAGGAACAGCTTAAAAAGAGAATCCTAATTTGATTTCTTTATAATGGGTGTGTTCCTTATCTTATCCTAGTGTCTAAACTCTTCTCCATGGCTGGACCTCCAAATAATATTCCTTTACGTGCTAAGGGGTATCTAGAGAGTGGGATAGGTTTAATAACTACCCTAACACTAACGCGTACCCTAACCCTAACCCCTACCCTAACCCTAACACGTACCCTAATCCTAACCCGTATATTAAACCGAGCCCTAACCCTAACACTAACCCTAACCCTAAACCTAACCCATACCCTATGCCGTACCCGAACCCCTCCGTGAACCCGTACCCTAAGCCGTACCCTAAGCCTAACCCTAAGCCTATCCCTAACCCTAGGCTACCCTTGACTGCTTCTGCCTCCAATAGATTTCCTAAGCACTAGTGTTTTAAGGAACAGCTTAAAAAGAGAATCCTAATGTGATTTCTTTATAATGGGTGTGTTCCTTATCTTATCCTCGTGTCTAAACTCTTCTCCAAGGCTGGACCCCCAAATAATATTCCTTTACGTGCTAAGGGGTATCTAGAGAGTGGGATAGGTTTAATAACTACCCTAACCCTAATGCGTACCCTAACCCTAACCCCTACCCTAACCCTAACACGTAACCTAATCCTAACCTGTACCCTAAACGGAGCCCTAACCCTAACACTAACCCTAACCCTAACCCTAACCCATACCCTACGCCGTACCCGAACCCCTCCCCGAACCCGTACCCTAAGCCGTACCCTAAGCCTAACCCCAAGCCTAACCCTAACCCTAGGCTACCCTTGACTGCTTCTGCCTCCAATAGATTTCCTAAGCACTAGTGTTTTAAGGAACAGCTTAAAAAGAGAATCCTAATGTGATTTCTTTATAATGGGTGTGTTCCTTATCTTATCCTAGTGTCTAAACTCTTCTCCATGGCTGGACTTCCAAATAATATTCCTTTACGTGCTAAGGGGTATCTAGAGAGTGGGATAGGTTTAATAACTACCCTAACACTAACGCGTACCCTAACCCTAACCCCTACCCTAACCCTAACACGTACCCTAATCCTAACCAATACCCTAAACCGAGCCCTAACCCTAACACTAACGCTAACCCTAACCCTAAACCATACCCTACGCAGTACCAGAAGCCCTCCCGGAACCCGTACCCTAAGTCGTACCCTAAGCCGTACCCAAAGCCTAACACTAACCCTAGGCTACCCTTGACTGCTTCTACCTCCAATAGATTTCCTAAGCACTAGTGTTTTAAGGAACAGCTTAAAAAGAGAATCCTAATGTGATTTCTTTATAATGGGTGTGTTCCTTATCTTATCCTAGTGTCTAAACTCTTGTCCATGGCTGGACCCCAAAATAATATTCCTTTACGTGCTAAGGGGTATCTAGAGAGTGGGATAGGTTTAATAACTACCCTAACCCTAACGCGTACCCTAACCCTAACCCCTACCTTAACATTAACACGTACCCTAAACCTAAACCGTACCCTAAACCGAGCCCTAACCCTAACAATAACCCTAAACCTAACCCTAACCCATACCCTACGCCGTACACGAACCCGTAGCCTAAGCCGTACCCTAAGCCTAACCCTAAGCCTAACCCGAACCCTAGGCTACCCTTGACTGCTTCTGCCTCCAATAGATTTCCTAAGCACTAGTGTTTTAAGGAACAGCTTAAAAAGAGAATCCTAATGTGATTTCTTTATAATGGGTGTGTTCCTTATCTTATCCTAGTGTCTAAACTCTTCTCCATTGCTGGACCCCGAAATAATATTCCTTTACGTGCTAAGGGGTATCTAGAGAGTGGGATACGTTTAATAACTATCCTAACCCTAACGCGTACCCTAACCCTAACCCCCAACCTAACCCTAACACGTACCCTAATCCTAAACCGTACCCTAAACGGAGCCCCAACCCTAACACTAACCCAAACCCTAACCCTAACCCATACCCTACGCCGTACCAGAACCCCTCCCCGAACCCGTACCCTAAGCCTAAACCCAAGCCTAACCGTAACCCTAGGCTACCCTTGACTGCTTCTGCCTCCAATAGATTTCCTAAGCACTAGTGTTTTAGGGAACAGCTTAAAAAGAGAATCCTAATGTGATTTCTTTATAATGTGTGTGTTCCTTATATTATCTTAGTGTCTAAACACTTCTCCATGGATGGACCCCAAATAATATTGCTTTACGTGCTAAGGGGTATCTAGAGTGGGATAGGTTTAATAACTACCGTAACCCTAACGCGTACCCTAACCCTAACCACTATCCTAACCCTAACACGTACCCTAATTCTAACTCGGACCCTAAACGGAGCCCTAACCCTAACACTAACCCTAACCCTAACCCTAACCCATACACTACGACGAACCCGAAGCCCTCCCCGAACCCGTACCCTAAGCCGTACCCTAAGCCTAACCCTAAGCCTAATCCTAACCCTAGGCTACCCTTGACTGCTTCTGCCTCCATTAGATTTCCTAAGCACTAGTGTTTTAAGGAACAGCTTAAAAAGAGAATCCTAATGTGATTTCTTTATAATAGGTGTGTTCCTTATCTGATCCTAGTGTCTAAACGCTTCTCCATGGCTGGACCCCCAAATAATATTCCTTTACGTTCTAGGGGGTATCTAGAGAGTGGGATAGGTTTAATAACTACCCTATCCCTAACGCGTACCCTAACCCTAACCCCTACCCTAACCCTAACACGTACCCTAATCCTATCCCGTACCCTAAACGCAGCCCTAACCCTAACACTAACCCAAACCCTAACCATAACCCATACCCTACGCCGTACCCGAAGCCCTCCCCAAACCCGTACCCTAAGCCGTACCCTAAGCCGTACCCTAAGCCTAACCCTAACCCTAGGCTACCCTTGACTGCTTCTGCCTCCAATAGATTTCCTAAGCACTAGTGTTTTAACGAACAGCTTCAAAAGAGAATCCTAATGTGATTTCTTTATAATGGGTGTGTTCCTTATCTTATCCTAGTGTTTAAACTCTTCTCCATGGCAGGACCTCCAAATAATATTCCTTTACGTGCTAAGGGGTATCTAGAGAGTGGGATAGGTTTAATAACTACCCTAACACTAACGCGTACCATAACCCTAACCCCTACCCTAACCCTAACACGTACCCTAATCCTAAACAACACCCTAAACCGAGCCCTAACCCTAACACTAACCCTAACCCTAAGCCTAACCCATACCCTACGCCATACCCGAACCCCTCCCCGAACCCGAACCCTAAGCCGTACCCTAACCCTAACCCTAAGCCTAACCCTAACCCTAGGCTACCCTTGACTGCTTCTGCCTCCAATAGATTTCCTAAGCACGAGTGTTTTAAGGAACAGCTTAAAAAGAGAATCCTAATGTGATTTCTTTATAATGGGTGTGTTCCTTATCTTATCCTAGTGTCTAAACTCTTCTCCATGGCTGGACCTCCAAATAATATTCCTTTACGTGCTAAGGGGTATCTAGAGAGTGGGATAGGTTTAATAACTACCCTAACACTAACGCGTACCCTAACCCTAACCCCTACCCTAACCCTAACACGTACCCTAATCCTAACCCGTATATTAAACCGAGCCCTAACCCTAACACTAACCCTAACCCTAAACCTAACCCACACCCTATGCCGTACCCGAACCCCTCCGTGAACCCGTAACCTAAGCCGTACCCTAAGCCTAACCCTAAGCCTATCCCTAACCCTAGGCTACCCTTGACTGCTTCTGCCTCCAATAGATTTCCTAAGCACTAGTGTTTTAAGGAACAGCTTAAAAAGAGAATCCTAATGTGATTTCTTTATAATAGGTGTGTCCCTTATATTATCTTAGTGTCTAAGCTCTTCTCCATGGATGGACCCCCAAATAATATGGCTTTACGTGCTAAGGCGTATCTAGAGAGTGGGAAAGGTTTAATAACTACCCTAACCCTAATGCGTACCCTAACCCTAACCCCTACCCTAACCCTAAGACGTACCCTAATCCTAAACCGTACCCTAAACCGAGCCCTAACCCTAACACTAACCCTAACCCTAACCCTAACCCATACCCTACGCCGTACCCGAAGCCCTCCCCGAACCCGTAACCTAAGCCATACCCTAAGCCTAACCCTAAGCCTAACCCTAACCCTAGGCTACCCTTGACTGCTTCTGCCTCCAATAGATTTCCTAAGCACTAGTGTTTTAAGGAACAGCTTAAAAAGAGAATCCTAATGTGATTTCTTTATAATGGGTGTGTTCCTTATCTTATCCTAGTGTCTAAACTCTTCTCCATGGCTGGACTTCCAAATAATATTCCTTTACGTGCTAAGGGGTATCTAGAGAGTGGGATAGGTTTAATAACTACCCTAACACTAACGGGTACCCTAACCCTAACCCCTACCCTAACCCTAACACGTACCCTAATCCTAACCAATACCCTAAACCGAGCCCTAACCCTAACACTAACGCTAACCCTAACCCTAAACCATACCCTACGCAGTACCAGAAGCCCTCCCGGAACCCGTAACCTAAGTCGTACCCTAAGCCGTACCCAAAGCCTAACCCTAACCCTAGGCTACCCTTGACTGCTTCTACCTCCAATAGATTTCCTAAGCACTAGTGTTTTAAGGAACAGCATAAAAAGAGAATCCTAATGTGATTTCTTTATAATGGGTGTGTTCCTTATCTTATCCTAGGGTCTAAACTCTTCTCCATGGCTGGACCCCCAAATAATATTCCTTTACCTGCTATGGTGTATCTAGAGAGTGGGATAGTTTTAATAACTACACTAACTCTAACGCGTACCCTAACCCTAAACCCTACACAAACCCTAACACGTACCCTAAACCGAGCCCTAACCCTAACACTAATCCTAACCCTAAGCCTAACCCATACCCTACGCCGAACCCGAACCCCTCCCCGAACCCGTACCCTAAGCCGTACCCTAACCCTAACCCTAAGCCTAACACTAACCCTAGGCTACCCTTGACTGCTTCTGCCTCCAATAGATTTCCTAAGCACTAGTGTTTTAAGGAACAGCTTAAAAAGAGAATCCTAATGTGATTTCTTTATAATAGGTGTGTTCCTTATCTTATCCTAGTGTCTAAACTCTTCTCCATGGCTGGACCCACAAATAATATTCCTTTAGGTGCTAAGTGGTATCTAGAGAGTGGGATAGGTTTAATAACTACCCTAACCCTAACCCGTACCCTAACCCTAACCCCTACTCTAACCCTAACACGTACCCTAATCCTATCCCGTACCCTAAACAGAGCCCTAACCCTAACACTAACCCAAACCCTAACCCTAACCCATACCCTCCGCCGTACTCGAACCCCTCACCAAACCCGTACTCTAAGCCGTACCGTAAGCCTAACCCTAAGCCTAACCCTAACCCTAGGCTACCCTTGACTGCTTCTGCCTCCAATAGATTTCCTAAGCACTAGTGTTTTAAGGAACAGCTTAAAAAAGAATCCTAATGTGATTTCTTTATAATGGGTGTGTTCCTTATCTTATCCTAGTGTCTAAACTCTTCTCCATGGCTGGACCCCCAAATAATATTCCTTTACGTGCTAAGGGTTGTCTAGAGAGTGGGATAGGTTTAATAACTACCCTAACCCTAACGCGTACCCTAACCCTAACCCCTACCCGAACCCTAACACGTACCCTAATCCTAACCCGTAACCTAAACCGAGCCCTAACCCTAACACTAACCCTAACCCTAACCCTACCCCATACCCTACGCCGTACCCGAAGCCCTCCCCGAACCCGTACCCTAAGCCGTACCCTAAGCCTAACCCTAAGCCTAATCCTAACCCTAGGCTACCCTTGACTGCTTCTGCCTCCATTAGATTTCCTAAGCACTAGTGTTTTAAGGAACAGCTTAAAAAGAGAATCCTAATGTGATTTCTTTATAATAGGTGTGTTCCTTATCTGATCCTAGTGTCTAAACGCTTCTCCATGGCTGGACCCCCAAATAATATTCCTTTACGTGCTAAGGGGTATCTAGAGAGTGGGATAGATTTAATAACTACCCTATCCCTAACGCGTACCCTAACCCTAACCCCTACCCTAACCCTAACACGTACCCTAATCCTATCCCATACCCTAAACGCAGCCCCAACCCTAACACTAACCCAAACCCTAACCATAACCCATACCCTCCGCCGTACACGAACCTCTCCCCGAACCCGTACCCTAAGCCGTACCCTAAGCCTAACCCTAAGCCTATCCCTAACCCTAGGCTACCCTTGACTGCTTCTGCCTCCAATAGATTTCCTAAGCACTAGTGTTTTAAGGAACAGCTTAAAAAGAGAATCCTAATGTGATTTCTTTATAATGGGTGTGTTCCTTATCTTATCCTCGTGTCTAAACTCTTCTCCAAGGCTGGACCCCCAAATAATATTCCTTTACGTGCTAAGGGGTATCTAGAGAGTGGGATAGGTTTAATAACTACCCTAACCCTAATGCGTACCCTAACCCTAACCCCTACCCTAACCCTAACACGTACCCTAATCCTAACCTGTACCCTAAACGGAGCCCTAACCCTAACACTAACCCTAACCCTAACCCTAACCCATACCCTACGCCGTACCCGAACCCCTCCCCGAACCCGTACCCTAAGCCGTACCCTAAGCCTAACCCCAAGCCTAACCCTAACCCTAGGCTACCCTTGACTGCTTCTGCCTCCAATAGATTTCCTAAGCACTAGTGTTTTAAGGAACAGCTTAAAAAGAGAATCCTAATGTGATTTCTTTATAATGTGTGTGTCCCTTATATTATCTTAGTGTCTAAGCTCTTCTCCATGGATGGACCCCCAAATAATATGGCTTTACGTGCTAAGGGGTATCTAGAGAGTGGGATAGGTTTAATAACTACCCTAACCCTAATGCGTACCCTAACCCTAACCCCTACCATAACCCTAAGACGTACCCTAATCCTAACCCGTACCCTAAACCGAGCCCTAACCCTAACACTAACCCTAACCCTAACCCTAACCCATACCCTACGCCGTACCCGAAGCCCTCCCCGAACGCGTAACCTAAGCCATACCCTAAGCCTAACCCTAAGCCTAACCCTAACCCTAGGCTACCCTTGACTGCTTCTGCCTCCAATAGATTTCCTAAGCACTAGTGTTTTATGGAACAGCTTAAAAAGAGAATCCTAATGTGATTTCTTTATAATGGGTGTGTTCCTTATCTTATCCTAGTGTCTAAACTCTTCTCCATGGCTGGACTTCCAAATAATATTCCTTTACGTGCTAAGGGGTATCTAGAGAGTGGGATAGGTTTAATAACTACCCTAACACTAACGCGTACCCTAACCCTAACCCCTACCCTAACCCTAACACGTACCCTAATCCTAACCAATACCCTAAACCGAGCCCTAACCCTAACCCTAACGCTAACCCTAACCCTAAACCATAACCTACGCAGTACCAGAAGCCCTCCCGGAACCCGTACCCTAAGTCGTACCCTAAGCCGTACCCAAAGCCTAACCCTAACCCTAGGCTACCCTTGACTGCTTCTACCTCCAATAGATTTCCTAAGCACTAGTGTTTTAAGGAACAGCTTAAAAAGAGAATCCTAATGTGATTTCTTTATAATGGGTGTGTTCCTTATCTTATCCTAGTGTCTAAACTCTTCTCCATGGCTGGACCCCCAAATAATATTCCTTTACCTGCTATGGTGTATCTAGAGAGTGGGATAGTTTTAATAACTACAATAACTCTAACGCGTACCCTAACCCTAAACCCTACACAAACCCTAACACGTACCCTAAACCGAGCCTTAACCCTAACACTAATCCTAACCCTAAGCCTAACCCATACCCTACGCCGAACCCGAACCCCTCCCCGAACCCGTACACTAAGCCGTACCCTAACCCTAACCCTAAGCCTAACACTAACCCTAGGCTACCCTTGACTGCTTCTGCCTCCAATAGATTTCCTAAGCACTAGTGTTTTAAGGAACAGCTTAAAAAGAGAATCCTAACGTGATTTCTTTATAATGGGTGTGTTCCTTATCTTATCCTAGTGTCTAAACTCTTCTCCATGGCTGGACCTCCAAATAATATTCCTTTACGTGCTAAGGTGTATCTAGAGAGTGGGATAGGTTTAATAACTACCCTAACCCTAACGCGTACCCTAACCCTAACCCCTAACCTAATCCTAACATGTACCTTAATCCTAACCCGTATCCTAAACTGAGCCCTAACCCTAACACTAACCCTAACCCTAACCCTAACCCATACCCTACGCCGTACCCGAACCCCTCCCCGAACCCGTACCCTAAGCCGTACCCTAAGCCTAACCCTAACCCTAGGCTACCCTTGACTGCTTCTGCCTCCAATAGATTTCCTAAGCACTAGTGTTTTAAGGAACAGCTTAAAAAGAGAATCGTAATGTGATTTCTTTATAATGGGTGTTTTCCTTATCTTATCCTAGTGTCTAAACTCTTCTCCATGGCTGAACCCCCAAATAATATTCCTTTACGTTCTAAGGGGTATCTAGAGAGTGGGATAGGTTTAATAACTACCCTAACCCTAATGCGTACCCTAACCCTAACCCCTACCCTAACCCTAACACGTACCCTAAACCTAAACCGTACCCTAAACCGAGCCCTAACCCTAACACTAACCCTAACCTTAACCCTAACCGATACCCTACGCAGTACCCGAAGCCCTCATCGAACCCGTACCCTAAGCCGTACCCTAGCCCTAACCCTAAGCCTAACCCTAACCCTAGGCTACCCTTGACTGCTTCTGCCTCCAATAGATTTCCTAAGCACTAGTGTTTTAAGGAACAGCTGAAAAAGAGAATCCTAATGTGATTTCTTTATAATGGGTGTGTTCCTTATCTTATCCTAGTGTCTAAACTCTTCTCCATCGCTGGACCTCGAAATAATATTCCTTTACGTGCTAAGGGGTATCTAGAGAGTAAGATAGGTTTAAAATCTACCCTAACACTAACGCGTACCCTAACCCGAACCCCTACCCTAACCCTAACACGTACCCTAATCCTAACCAATACCCTAAACGGAGCCCTAACCCTAACAATAACCCTAACCCTAACCCTAACCCATACCCTACGCCGTACGCGAAGCCCTCCCCGAACCCGTACCCTAAGCCGTACCCTAAGCCTAACCCTAAGCCTAACCATAACCCTAGGCTACCCTTGACTGCTTCTGCCTCCAATAGAATTCCTAAGCACTAGTGTTTTAAGGAACAGCTTACAAAGTGAATCCTAATGTGATTTCTTTAAAATGGGTGTGTTCCTTATCTTATCCTAGTGTCTAAACTCTTCTCCATGGCTGGACCCCCAAATAATATTCCTTTACGTGCTAAGGGGTATCTAGAGAATGGGATAGGTTTAATAACTACCCTAAACCTAATGCGTAAACTAACCCTAAATCCTACCCTAACCCTAACACGTAACCTAATCCTAACCCGTACCCTAAACGGAGCCCTAACCCTAACACTAACCCTAACCCTAACCCTAACCCATACCCTACGCCGTACCAGAACCCCTCCCCGAACCCGTACCCTAAGCCGTACACTAAGCCTAACCCTAACCCTAGGCTACCCTAGACTGCTTCTACCTCCAATAGATTTCCTAAGCACTAGTGTTTTAAGGAACAGCTTAAAAAGAGAATCCTAATGTGATTTCTTTATAATGGGTGTGTTCCTTATCTTATCCTCGTGTCTAAACTCTTCTCCATGGCTGGACCCCCAAATTATATTCCTTTACGTGCTAAGGGGTATCTAGAGAGTTGGGTAGGTTTGATAACTACCCTAACCCTAATGCGTACCCTAACCCTAACCCCTACCCTAACCCTAACACGTACCCTAATCCTAAACCGTACCCTAAACAGAGCCCTAACCCTAACACTAACCCTAACCCTAACTCTAACCGATACCCTACGCAGTACCCGAAGCCCTCACCGAACCCGTACCCTAAGCCGTACCCTAAGCCTAACCCTAAGCCTAACCCTAACCCTAGGCTACCCTTGACTGCTTCTGCCTCCAATAGATTTCCTAAGCACTAGTGTTTTAAGGAATAGCTTAAAAAGAGAATCGTAATGTGATTTCTTTATAATGGGTGTTTTCCTTATCTTATCCTAGTGTCTAAACTCTTCTCCATGGCTGAACCCCCAAATAATATTCCTTTACGTTCTAAGGGGTATCTAGAGAGTGGGATAGGTTTAATAACTACCCTAACCCTAATGCGTACCCTAACCCTAACCCCTACCCTAACCCTAACACGTACCCTAAACCTAAACCGTACCCTAAACCGAGCCCTAACCCTAACACTAACCCTAACCTTAACCCTAACCGATACCCTACGCAGTACCCGAAGCCCTCATCGAACCCGTACCCTAAGCCGTACCCTAGCCCTAACCCTAAGCCTAACCCTAACCCTAGGCTACCCTTGACTGCTTCTGCCTCCAATAGATTTCCTAAGCACTAGTGTTTTAAGGAACAGCTGAAAAAGAGAATCCTAATGTGATTTCTTTATAATGGGTGTGTTCCTTATTTTATCCTAGTGTCTAAACTCTTCTCCATCGCTGGACCTCGAAATAATATTCCTTTACGTGCTAAGGGGTATCTAGAGAGTAAGATAGGTTTAAAATCTACCCTAACACTAACGCGTACCCTAACCCGAACCCCTACCCTAACCCTAACACGTACCCTAATCCTAACCAATACCCTAAACGGAGCCCTAACCCTAACAATAACCCTAACCCTAACCCTAACCCATACCCTACGCCGTACGCGAAGCCCTCCCCGAACCCGTACCCTAAGCCGTACCCTAAGCCTAACCCTAAGCCTAACCATAACCCTAGGCTACCCTTGACTGCTTCTGCCTCCATTAGAATTCCTAAGCACTAGTGTTTTAAGGAACAGCTTACAAAGTGAATCCTAATGTGATTTCTTTAAAATGGGTGTGTTCCTTATCTTATCCTAGTGTCTAAACTCTTCTCCATGGCTGGACCCCCAAATAATATTCCTTTACGTGCTAAGGGGTATCTAGAGAATGGGATAGGTTTAATAACTACCCTAAACCTAATGCGTAAACTAACCCTAAATCCTACCCTAACCCTAACACGTAACCTAATCCTAACCCGTACCCTAAACGGAGCCCTAACCCTAACACTAACCCTAACCCTAACCCTAACCCATACCCTACGCCGTACCAGAACCCCTCCCCGAACCCGTACCCTAAGCCGTACACTAAGCCTAACCCTAACCCTAGGCTACCCTAGACTGCTTCTACCTCCAATAGATTTCCTAAGCACTAGTGTTTTAAGGAACAGCTTAAAAAGTGAATCCTAATGTGATTTCTTTATAATGGGTGTGTTCCTTATCTTATCCTCGTGTCTAAACTCTTCTCCATGGCTGGACCCCCAAATTATATTCCTTTACGTGCTAAGGGGTATCTAGAGAGTTGGGTAGGTTTGATAACTACCCTAACCCTAATGCGTACCCTAACCCTAACCCCTACCCTAACCCTAACACGTACCCTAATCCTAAACCGTACCCTAAACAGAGCCCTAACCCTAACACTAACCCTAACCCTAACTCTAACCGATACCCTACGCAGTACCCGAAGCCCTCACCGAACCCGTACCCTAAGCCGTACCCTAAGCCTAACCCTAAGCCTAACCCTAACCCTAGGCTACCCTTGACTGCTTCTGCCTCCAATAGATTTCCTAAGCACTAGTGTTTTAAGGAATAGCTTAAAAAGAGAATCCTAATGTGATTTCTTTATAATGGGTGTGTTCCTTATCTTATCCTAGTGTCAAAACTCTTCTCCATGGCTGGACCCCCAAATAATATTCCTTTACGTGCTAAGTTGTATCTAGAGAGTTGGATAGGTTTAATAACTACCCTAACCCTAACGCGTTCCCTAACCCTAACCCCTACCCTAATCCTAACATGTACCCTAATCCTAACCCGTATCCTAAACTGAGCCCTAACCCTAACACTAACCCTAACCCTAACCCTAACCCATACCCTACGCCGTACCCGAACCCCTCCCCGAACCCGTACCCTAAGCCGTACCCTAAGCCTAACCCTAAGCCTAACGCTATCCCTAGGCTACCCTTGACTGCTTCTGCCTCCAATAGATTTCCTAAGCACTAGTGTTTTAAGGAACAGCTTAAAAAGAGAATCCTAATGTGATTTCTTTTTAATGGGTGTGTTCCTTATCTTATCCTAGTGTCTAAACTCTTCTCCATGGCTGAACCCCCAAATAATATTCCTTTACGTGCTAAGGGGTATCTAGAGAGTGGGATAGGTTTAATAACTACCCTAACCCTAATGCGTACCCTAACCCTAACGCCTACCCTAACACTAACACGTACCCTAATCCTAAAACGTACACTAAACCGAGCCCTAACCCTAACACTAACCCTAACCCTAACCCAAACCGATACCCTACGCAGTACCCGAAGCCCTCACCGAACCCGTACCCAAAGCCGTACCCTAAGCCTAACCCTAAGCCTAACCCTAACCCTAAGCTACCCTTGACTGCTTCTGCCTCCAATAGATTTCCTAAGCACTAGTGTTTTAAGGAACAGCTTAAAAAGAGAATCCTAATGTGATTTCTTTATAATGGGTGTGTGCCTAAACGTATCCTAGTGTCAAAACTCTTCTCCATGGCTGGACCCCCAAATAATATTCCTTTACGTGCTAAGGTGTATCTAGAGAGTGGGATAGGTTTAATAACTACCCTAACCCTAACGCGTACCCTAACCCTAACCCCTACCCTAATCCTAACATGTAACCTAATCCTAACCCTTATCCTAAACTGAGCCCTAACCCTAACACTAACCCTAACCCTAACCCATACCCTACGCCGTACCCGAACCCCTCCCCGAACCCGTACCCTAAGCCGTACCCTAAGCCTAACCCTAAGCCTAACCCTAACCCTAGGCTACCCTTGACTGCTTCTGCCTCCAATAGATTTCCTAAGCACTAGTGTTTTAAGGAACAGCTTAAAAAGAGAATCCTAATGTGATTTCTTTATAATGGGTGTGTTCCTTATCTTATCCTAGTGTCTAAACTCTTCTCCATCGCTGGACCTCGAAATAATATTCCTTTACGTGCTAAGGGGTATCTAGAGAGTAAGATAGGTTTAAAAACTACCCTAACACTAACGCGTACCCTAACCCGAACCCCTACCCTAACCCTAACACGTACCCTAATCCTAACCAATATCCTAAACGGAGCCCTAACCCTAACACTAACCCTAACCCTAACCCTAACCCATACCCTACGCCGTACGCGAAGCCCTCCCCGAACCCGTACCCTAAGCCGTACCCTAAGCCTAACCCTAAGCCTAACCATAACCCTAGGCTACCCTTGACTGCTTCTGCCTCCAATAGAATTCCTAAGCACTAGTGTTTTAAGGAACAGCTTAAAAAGTGAATCCTAATGTGATTTCTTTAAAATGGGTGTGTTCCTTATCTTATCCTAGTGTCTAAACTCTTCTCCATGGCTGGACCCCCAAATAATATTCCTTTACGTGCTAAGGGGTATCTAGAGAGTGGGATAGGTTTAATAACTACCCTAACCCTAATGCGTAAACTAACCCTAAATCCTACCCTAACCCTAACACATAACCTAATCCTAACCCGTACCCTAAACGGAGCCCTAACCCTAACACTAACCCTAACCCTAACCCTAACCCATACCCTACGCCGTACCAGAACCCCTCCCCGAACCCGTACCCTAAGCCGTACACTAAGCCTAACCCTAACCCTAGGCTACCCTAGACTGCTTCTACCTCCAATAGATTTCCTAAGCACTAGTGTTTTAAGGAACAGCTTAAAAAGAGAATCCTAATGTGATTTCTTTATAATGGGTGTGTTCCTTATCTTATCCTAGTGTCTAAACTCTTCTCCATGGCTGGACCCCCAAATAATATTCCTTTACGTGCTAAGGGGTATCTAAAGAATTGGGTAGGTTTGATAACTACCCTAACCCTAATGCGTACCCTAACCCTAACCCCTACCCTAACCCTAACACGTACCCTAATCCTAAACCGTACCCTAAACAGAGCCCTAACCGTAACACTAACCCTAACCCTAACTCTAACCGATACCCTACGCAGTACCCGAAGCCCTCACCGAACCCGTACCCTAAGCCGTACCCTAAGCCTAACCCTAACCCTAGGCTACCCTTGACTGCTTCTGCCTCCAATAGATTTCCTAAGCACTAGTGTTTTAAGGAACAGCTTAAAAAGAGAATCCTAATGTGATTTCTTTATAATGGGTGTGTTCCATATCTTATCCTAGTGTCTAAACTCTTCTCCATGGGTGGACCTCCTAATAGTATTCCTTTACGTGCTAAGGGGTATCTAGAGAGTGGGATAGGTTTAATAACTACCCTAACACTAACGCGTACCCTAACCCTAACCCCTACCCTAACCCTAACACGTACCCTAATCCTAACCAATAACCTAAACCGAGCCCTAACCCTAACACTAACCCTAACCCTAACCCTAACCCATACTCTACGCCGTACCCGAAGCCCTCCCCGAACCTGTACCCTAAGCCGTACCCTAAGCCGTACCCTAAGCCTAACCCTAACCCTAGGCTACCCTTGACTGCTTCTGCCTCCAATAGATTTCCTAAGCACTAGTGTTTTAAGGAACAGCTTAAAAAGAGAATCCTAATGTGATTTCTTTATAATAGGTGTGTTCCTTATCTTATCCTAGTGTCTAAACTCTTCTCCATGGCTGGACCCCCAAATAATATTCCTTTAGGTGCTAAGTGGTATGTAGAGAGTGGGATAGGTTTAATAACTACCCTAACCCTAACCCGTACCCTAACCCTAACCCCTACTCTAACCCTAACACGTACCCTAATCCTATCCCGTACCCTAAACAGAGCCCTAACCCTAACACTAACCCAAACCCTAACCCTAACCCATACCCTCCGCCGTACACGAACCCCTCCCCAAACCCGTACTCTAAGCCGTACCGTAAGCCTAACCCTAAGCCTAACCCTAACCCTAGGCTACCCTTGACTGCTTCTGCCTCCAATAGATTTCCTAAGCACTAGTGTTTTAAGGAACAGCTTAAAAAAGAATCCTAATGTGATTTCTTTATAATGGGTGTGTTCCTTATCTTATCCTAGTGTCTAAACTCTTCTCCATGGCTGGACCCCCAAATAATATTCCTTTACGTGCTAAGGGTTGTCTAGAGAGTGGGATAGGTTTAATAACTACCCTAACCCTAACGCGTACCCTAACCCTAACCCCTACCCGAACCCTAACACGTACCCTAATCCTAACCCGTAACCTAAACCGAGCCCTAACACTAACACTAACCCTAACCCTAACCCTACCCCATACCCTACGCCGTACCCGAAGCCCTCCCCGAACCCGTACCCTAAGCCGTACCCTAAGCCTAACCCTAAGCCTAATCCTAACCCTAGGCTACCCTTGACTTCTTCTGCCTCCATTAGATTTCCTAAGCACTAGTGTTTTAAGGAACAGCTTAAAAAGAGAATCCTAATGTGATTTCTTTATAATAGGTGTGTTCCTTATCTGATCCTAGTGTCTAAACGCTTCTCCATGGCTGGACCCCCAAATAATATTCCCTTACGTGCTAAGGGGTATCTAGAGAGTGGGATAGGTTTAATAACTACCCTATCCCTAACGCGTACCCTAACCCTAACCCCTACCCTAACCCTAACACGTACCCTAATCCTATCCCGTACCCTAAACGCAGCCCTAACCCTAACACTAACCCAAACCCTAACCATAACCCATACCCTCCGCCGTACACGAACCTCTCCCCGAAACCGTACCCTAAGCCGTACCCTAAGCCTAACCCTAAGCCTAAGCCTAACCCTAGGCTACCCTTGACTGCTTCTGCCTCCAATAGATTTCCTAAACACTAGTGTTTTAAGGAACAGCTTAAAAAGAGAATCCTAATGTGATTTCTTTATAATGGGTGTGTTCCTTATCTTATCCTAGTGTCTAAACTCTTCTCCATGGCTGGACCTCCAAATAATATTCCTTTACGTGCTAAGGGGTATCTAGAGAGTGGGATAGGTTTAATAACTACCCTAACTCTAACGCGTACCCTAACCCTAACCCCTACCCTAACCCTAACACGTACCCTAATCCTAACCAATACCCTAAACAGAGCCCTAACCCTAAAACTAACCCTAACCCTAACCCATACCCTACGCCGTACCCGAAGCCCTCCCCAAACCCGTACCCTAAGCCGTACCCTAAGCCGTACCCTAAGCCTAACCCTAACCCTAGGCTACCCTTGACTGCTTCTGCCTCCAATAGATTTCCTAAGCACTAGTGTTTAACGAACAGCTTAAAAAGAGAATCCTAATGTGATTTCTTTATAATGGGTGTGTTCCTTATCTTATCCTCGTGTATAAACTCTTCTCCAAGGCTGGACCCCCAAATAATATTCCTTTACGTGCTAAGGGGTATCTAGAGAGTGGGATAGGTTTAATAACTACCCTAACCCTAATGCGTACCCTAACCCTAACCCCTACCCTAACCCTAACACGTAACCTAATCCTAACCTGTACCCTAAACGGAGCCCTAACCCTAACACTAACCCTAACCCTAACCCTAACCCATACCCTACGCCGTACCCGAACCCCTCCCCGAACCCGTACCCTAAGCCGTACCCTAAGCCTAACCCCAAGCCTAACCCTAACCCTAGGCTACCCTTGACTGCTTCTGCCTCCAATAGATTTCCTAAGCACTAGTGTTTTAAGGAACAGCTTAAAAAGAGAATCCTAATGTGATTTCTTTATAATGTGTGTGTCCCTTATATTATCTTAGTGTCTAAGCTCTTCTCCATGGATGGACCCCCAAATAATATGGCTTTACGTGCTAAGGGGTATCTAGAGAGTGGGATAGGTTTAATAACTACCCTAACCCTAATGCGTACCCTAACCCTAACCCCTACCCTAACCCTAAGACGTACCCTAATCCTAACCCGTACCCTAAACCGAGCCCTAACCCTAACACTAACCCTAACCCTAACCCTAACCCATACCCTACGCCGTACCCGAAGCCCTCCCCGAACCCGTAACCTAAGCCATACCCTAAGCCTAACCCTAAGCCTAAACCTAACCCTAGGCTACCCTTGACTGCTTCTGCCTCCAATAGATTTCCTAAGCACTAGTGTTTTAAGGAACAGCTTAAAAAGTGAATCCTAATGTGATTTCTTTAAAATGGGTGTGTTCCTTATCTTATACTAGTGTCTAAACTCTTCTCCATGGCTGGACCCCCAAATAATATTCCTTTACGTGCTAAGGGGTATCTAGAGAGTGGGATAGGTTTAATAACTACCCTAAACCTAATGCGTAAACTAACCCTAAATCCTACCCTAACCCTAACACGTAACCTAATCCTAACCCGTACCCTAAACGGAGCCCTAACCCTAACACTAACCCTAACCCTAACCCTAACCCATACCCTACGCCGTACCAGAACCCCTCCCCGAACCCGTACCCTAAGCCGTACACTAAGCCTAACCCTAACCCTAGGCTACCCTAGACTGCTTCTACCTCCAATAGATTTCCTAAGCACTAGTGTTTTAAGGAACAGCTTAAAAAGAGAATCCTAATGTGATTTCTTTATAATGGGTGTGTTCCTTATCTTATCCTAGGGTCTAAACTCTTCTCCATGGCTGGACCTCCAAATAATATTCCTTTACGTGCTAAGGGGTATCTAGAGAGTTGGGTAGGTTTGATAACTACCCTAACCCTAATGCGTACCCTAACCCTAACCCCTACCCTAACCCTAACACGTACCCTAATCCTAAACCGTACCCTAAACAGAGCCCTAACCCTAACACTAACCCTAACCCTAACTCTAACCGATACCCTACGCAGTACCCGAAGGCCTCACCGAACCCGTACCCTTAGCCGTACCCTAAGCCTAACCCTAAGCCTAACCCTAACCCTAGGCTACCCTTGACTGCTTCTGCCTCCAATAGATTTCCTAAGCACTAGTGTTTTAAGGAACAGCTTAAAAAGAGAATCCTAATGTGATTTCTTTATAATGGGTGTGTTCCTTATCTTATCCTAGTGTCAAAACTCTTCTCCATGGCTGGACCCCCAAATAATATTCCTTTACGTGCTAAGGTGTATCTAGAGAGTGGGATAGGTTTAATAACTACCCTAACCCTAACGCGTACCCTAACCCTAACCCCTACCCTAATCCTAACATGTACCCTAATCCTAACCCGTATCCTAAACTGAGCCCTAACCCTAACACTAACCCTAACCCTAACCCTAACCCATACCCTACGCCGTACCCGAACCCCTCCCCGAACCCGTACCCTAAGCCGTACCCTAAGCCTAACCCTAAGCCTAACGCTATCCCTAGGCTACCCTTGACTGCTTCTGCCTCCAATAGATTTCCTAAGCACTAGTGTTTTAAGGAACAGCTTAAAAAGAGAATCCTAATGTGATTTCTTTTTAATGGGTGTGTTCCTTATCTTATCCTAGTGTCTAAACTCTTCTCCATGGCTGAACCCCCAAATAATATTCCTTTACGTGCTAAGGGGTATCTAGAGAGTGGGATAGGTTTAATAACTACCCTAACCCTAATGCGTACCCTAACCCTAACCCCTACCCTAACACTAACACGTACCCTAATCCTAAACCGTACACTAAACCGAGCCCTAACCCTAACACTAACCCTAACCCTAACCCAAACCGATACCCTACGCAGTACCCGAAGCCCTCACCGAACCCGTACCCTAAGCCGTACCCTAAGCCTAACCCTAAGCCTAACCCTAACCCTAAGCTACCCTTGACTGCTTCTGCCTCCAATAGATTTCCTAAGCACTAGTGTTTTAAGGAACAGCTTAAAAAGAGAATCCTAATGTGATTTCTTTATAATGGGTGTGTGCCTTAACTTATCCTAGTGTCAAAACTCTTCTCCATGGCTGGACCCCCAAATAATATTCCTTTACGTGCTAAGGTGTATCTAGAGAGTGGGATAGGTTTAATAACTACCCTAACCCTAACGCGTACCCTAACCCTAACCCCTACCCTAATCCTAACATGTACCCTAATCCTAACCCGTAACCTAAACTGAGCCCTAACCCTAACACTAACCCTAACCCTAACCCATACCCTACGCCGTACCCGAACCCCTCCCCGAACCCGTACCCTAAGCCGTACCCTAATTCTAACCCTAAGCCTAACCCTAACCCTAGGCTACCCTTGACTGCTTCTGCCTCCAATAGAGTTCCTAAGCACTAGTGTTTTAAGGAACAGCTTAAAAAGAGAATCCTAATGTGATTTCTTTATAATGGGTGTGTTCCTTATCTTATCCTAGTGTCTAAACTCTTCTCCATCGCTGGACCTCGAAATAATATTCCTTTACGTGCTAAGGGGTATCTAGAGAGTAAGATAGGTTTAAAAACTACCATAACACTAACGCGTACCCTAACCCGAACCCCTACCCTAACCCTAACACGTACCCTAATCCTAACCAATACCCTAAACGGAGCCCTAACCCTAACACTAACCCTAACCCTAACCCTAACCCATACCCTACGCCGTACGCGAAGCCCTCCCCGAACCCGCACCCTAAGCCGTACCCTAAGCCTAACCCTAAGCCTAACCATAACCCTAGGCTACCCTTGACTGCTTCTGCCTCCAATAGAATTCCTAAGCACTAGTGTTTTAAGGAACAGCTTAAAAAGTGAATCCTAATGTGATTTCTTTAAAATGGGTGTGTTCCTTATCTTATCCTAGTGTCTAAACTCTTCTCCATGGCTGGACCCCCAAATAATATTCCTTTACGTGCTAAGGGGTATCTAGAGAGTGGGATAGGTTTAATAACTACCCTAACCCTAATGCGTACCCTAACCCTAACCCCTACCCTAACCCTAACACGTAACCTAATCCTAACCCGTAACCTAAGCCGTACCCTAAGCCGTACCCTAAGCCTAACCCTAACCCTAGGCTACCCTTGACTGCTTCTGCCTCCAATAGATTTCCTAAGCACTAGTGTTTTAAGGAACAGCTTAAAAAGTGAATCCTAATGTGATTTCTTTAAAATGGGTGTGTTCCTTATCTTATACTAGTGTCTAAACTCTTCTCCATGGCTGGACCCCCAAATAATATTCCTTTACGTGCTAAGGGGTATCTAGAGAGTGGGATAGGTTTAATAACTACCCTAACCCTAATGCGTAAACTAACCCTAAATCCTACCCTAACCCTAACACGTAACCTAATCCTAACCCGTACCCTAAACGGAGCCCTAACCCTAACACTAACCCTAACCCTAACCCTAACCCATACCCTACGCCGTACCAGAACCCCTCCCCGAACCCGTACCCTAAGCC
This sequence comes from Balaenoptera physalus, assembly GCF_965194825.1. Classification (NCBI taxonomy): domain Eukaryota; kingdom Metazoa; phylum Chordata; class Mammalia; order Artiodactyla; family Balaenopteridae; genus Balaenoptera; species Balaenoptera physalus. The sequence goes on from NW_028126401.1 coordinate 824,381, forward strand.
GTACACTAAGCCTAACCCTAACCCTAGGCTACCCTAGACTGCTTCTACCTCCAATAGATTTCCTAAGCACTAGTGTTTTAAGGAACAGCTTAAAAAGAGAATCCTAATGTGATTTCTTTATAATGGGTGTGTTCCTTATCTTATCCTAGTGTCTAAACTCTTCTCCATGGCTGGACCCCCAAATAATATTCCTTTACGTGCTAAGGGGTATCTAGAGAGTTGGGTAGGTTTGATAACTACCCTAACCCTAATGCGTACCCTAACCCTAACCCCTACCCTAACCCTAACACGTACCCTAATCCTAAACCGTACCCTAAACAGAGCCCTAACCCTAACACTAACCCTAACCCTAACTCTAACCGATACCCTACGCAGTACCCGAAGCCCTCACCGAACCCGTACCCTAAGCCGTACCCTAAGCCTAACCCTAAGCCTAACCCTAACCCTAGGCTACCCTTGACTGCTTCTGCCTCCAATAGATTTCCTAAGCACTAGTGTTTTAAGGAACAGCTTAAAAAGAGAATCCTAATGTGATTTCTTTATAATGGGTGTGTTCCTTATCTTATCCTAGTGTCAAAACTCTTCTCCATGGCTGGACCCCCAAATAATATTCCTTTACGTGCTAAGGTGTATCTAGAGAGTGGGATAGGTTTAATAACTACCCTAACCCTAACGCGTACCCTAACCCTAACCCCTACCCTAATCCTAACATGTACCCTAATCCTAACCCGTATCCTAAACTGAGCCCTAACCCTAACACTAACCCTAACCCTAACCCTAACCCATACCCTACGCCGTACCCGAACCCCTCCCCGAACCCGTACCCTAAGCCGTACCCTAAGCCTAACCCTAAGCCTAACGCTATCCCTAGGCTACCCTTGACTGCTTCTGCCTCCAATAGATTTCCTAAGCACTAGTGTTTTAAGGAACAGCTTAAAAAGAGAATCCTAATGTGATTTCTTTTTAATGGGTGTGTTCCTTATCTTATCCTAGTGTCTAAACTCTTCTCCATGGCTGAACCCCCAAATAATATTCCTTTACGTGCTAAGGGGTATCTAGAGAGTGGGATAGGTTTAATAACTACCCTAACCCTAATGCGTACCCTAACCCTAACCCCTACCCTAACACTAACACGTACCCTAATCCTAAACCGTACACTAAACCGAACCCTAACCCTAACACTAACCCTAACCCTAACCCAAACCGATACCCTACGCAGTACCCGAAGCCCTCACCGAACCCGTACCCTAAGCCGTACCCTAAGCCTAACCCTAAGCCTAACCCTAACCCTAAGCTACCCTTGACTGCTTCTGCCTCCAATAGATTTCCTAAGCACTAGTGTTTTAAGGAACAGCTTAAAAAGAGATTCCTAATGTGATTTCTTTACAATGGGTGTGTGCCTTAACTTATCCTAGTGTCAAAACTCTTCTCCATGGCTGGACCCCCAAATAATATTCCTTTACGTGCTAAGGTGTATCTAGAGAGTGGGATAGGTTTAATAACTACCCTAACCCTAACGCGTACCCTAACCCTAACCCCTACCCTAATCCTAACATGTACCCTAATCCTAATCCGTATCCTAAACTGAGCCCTAACCCTAACACTAACCCTAACCCTAACCCATACCCTACGCCGTACCCGAACCCCTCCCCGAACCCGTACCCTAAGCCGTACCCTAATTCTAACCCTAAGCCTAACCCTAACCCTAGGCTACCCTTGACTGCTTCTGCCTCCAATAGATTTCCTAAGCACTAGTGTTTTAAGGAACAGCTTAAAAAGAGAATCCTAATGTGATTTCTTTATAATGGGTGTGTTCCTTATCTTATCCTAGTGTCTAAACTCTTCTCCATCGCTGGACCTCGAAATAATATTCCTTTACGTGCTAAGGGGTATCTAGAGAGTAAGATAGGTTTAAAAACTACCCTAACACTAACGCGTACCCTAACCCGAACCCCTACCCTAACCCTAACACGTACCCTAATCCTAACCAATACCCTAAACGGAGCCCTAACCCTAACACTAACCCTAACCCTAACCCTAACCCATACCCTACGCCGTACGCGAAGCTCTCCCCGAACCCGTACCCTAAGCCGTACCCTAAGCCTAACCCTAAGCCTAACCATAACCCTAGGCTACCCTTGACTGCTTCTGCCTCCAATAGAATTCCTAAGCACTAGTGTTTTAAGGAACAGCTTAAAAAGTGAATCCTAATGTGATTTCTTTAAAATAGGTGTGTTCCTTATCTTATCCTAGTGTCTAAACTCTTCTCCATGGCTGGACCCCCAAATAATATTCCTTTACGTGCTAAGGGGTATCTAGAGAGTGGGATAGGTTTAATAACTACCCTAACCCTAATGCGTAAACTAACCCTAAATCCTACCCTAACCCTAACACGTAACCTAATCCTAACCCGTACCCTAAACGGAGCCCTAACCCTAACACTAACCCTAACCCTAACCCTAACCCATACCCTACGCCGTACCAGAACCCCTCCCCGAACCCGTACCCTAAGCCGTACACTAAGCCTAACCCTAACCCTAGGCTACCCTAGACTGCTTCTACCTCCAATAGATTTCCTAAGCACTAGTGTTTTAAGGAACAGCTTAAAAAGAGAATCCTAATGTGATTTCTTTATAATGGGTGTGTTCCTTATCTTATCCTAGTGTCTAAACTCTTCTCCATGGCTGGACCCCCAAATAATATTCCTTTACGTGCTAAGGGGTATCTAGAGAGTTGGGTAGGTTTGATAACTACCCTAACCCTAATGCGTACCCTAACCCTAACCCCTACCCTAACCCTAACACGTACCCTAATCCTAAACCGTACCCTAAACAGAGCCCTAACCCTAACACTAACCCTAACCCTAACTCTAACCGATACCCTACGCAGTACCCGAAGCCCTCACCGAACCCGTACCCTAAGCCGTACCCTAAGCCTAACCCTAAGCCTAACCCTAACCCTAGGCTACCCTTGACTGCTTCTGCCTCCAATAGATTTCCTAAGCACTAGTGTTTTAAGGAACAGCTTAAAAAGAGAATCCTAATGTGATTTCTTTATAATGGGTGTGTTCCTTATCTTATCCTAGTGTCAAAACTCTTCTCCATGGCTGGACCCCCAAATAATATTCCTTTACGTGCTAAGGTGTATCTAGAGAGTGGGATAGGTTTAATAACTACCCTAACCCTAACGCGTACCCGAACCCTAACCCCTACCCTAATCCTAACATGTACCCTAATCCTAACCCGTATCCTAAACTGAGCCCTAACCCTAACACTAACCCTAACCCTAACCCTAACCCATACCCTACGCCGTACCCGAACCCCTCCCCGAACCCGTACCCTAAGCCGTACCCTAAGCCTAACCCTAAGCCTAACGCTATCCCTAGGCTACCCTTGACTGCTTCTGCCTCCAATAGATTTCCTAAGCACTAGTGTTTTAAGGAACAGCTTAAAAAGAGAATCCTAATGTGATTTCTTTTTAATGGGTGTGTTCCTTATCTTATCCTAGTGTCTAAACTCTTCTCCATGGCTGAACCCCCAAATAATATTCCTTTACGTGCTAAGGGGTATCTAGAGAGTGGGATAGGTTTAATAACTACCCTAACCCTAATGCGTACCCTAACCCTAACCCCTACCCTAACACTAACACGTACCCTAATCCTAAACCGTACACTAAACCGAGCCCTAACCCTAACACTAACCCTAACCCTAACCCAAACCGATACCCTACGCAGTACCCGAAGCCCTCACCGAACCCGTACCCTAAGCCGTACCCTAAGCCTAACCCTAAGCCTAACCCTAACCCTAAGCTACCCTTGACTGCTTCTGCCTCCAATAGATTTCCTAAGCACTAGTGTTTTAAGGAACAGCTTAAAAAGAGAATCCTAATGTGATTTCTTTACAATGGGTGTGTGCCTTAACTTATCCTAGTGTCAAAACTCTTCTCCATGGCTGGACCCCCAAATAATATTCCTTTACGTGCTAAGGTGTATCTAGAGAGTGGGATAGGTTTAATAACTACCCTAACCCTAACGCGTACCCTAACCCTAACCCCTACCCTAATCCTAACATGTACCCTAATCCTAATCCGTATCCTAAACTGAGCCCTAACCCTAACACTAACCCTAACCCTAACCCATACCCTACGCCGTACCCGAACCCCTCCCCGAACCCGTACCCTAAGCCGTACCCTAATTCTAACCCTAAGCCTAACCCTAACCCTAGGCTACCCTTGACTGCTTCTGCCTCCAATAGATTTCCTAAGCACTAGTGTTTTAAGGAACAGCTTAAAAAGAGAATCCTAATGTGATTTCTTTATAATGGGTGTGTTCCTTATCTTATCCTAGTGTCTAAACTCTTCTCCATCGCTGGACCTCGAAATAATATTCCTTTACGTGCTAAGGGGTATCTAGAGAGTAAGATAGGTTTAAAAACTACCCTAACACTAACGCGTACCCTAACCCGAACCCCTACCCTAACCCTAACACGTACCCTAATCCTAACCAATACCCTAAACGGAGCCCTAACCCTAACACTAACCCTAACCCTAACCCTAACCCATACCCTACGCCGTACGCGAAGCCCTCCCCGAACCCGTACCCTAAGCCGTACCCTAAGCCTAACCCTAAGCCTAACCATAACCCTAGGCTACCCTTGACTGCTTCTGCCTCCAATAGAATTCCTAAGCACTAGTGTTTTAAGGAACAGCTTAAAAAGTGAATCCTAATGTGATTTCTTTAAAATGGGTGTGTTCCTTATCTTATCCTAGTGTCTAAACTCTTCTCCATGGCTGGACCCCCAAATAATATTCCTTTACGTGCTAAGGGGTATCTAGAGAGTCGGATAGGTTTAATAACTACCCTAACCCTAATGCGTAAACTAACCCTAAATCCTACCCTAACCCTAACACGTAACCTAATCCTAACCCGTACCCTAAACGGAGCCCTAACCCTAACACTAACCCTAACCCTAACCCTAACCCATACCCTACGCCGTACCAGAACCCCTCCCCGAACCCGTACCCTAAGCCGTACACTAAGCCTAACCCTAACCCTAGGCTACCCTAGACTGCTTCTACCTCCAATAGATTTCCTAAGCACTAGTGTTTTAAGGAACAGCTTAAAAAGAGAATCCTAATGTGATTTCTTTATAATGGGTGTGTTCCTTATCTTATCCTAGTGTCTAAACTCTTCTCCATGGCTGGACCCCCAAATAATATTCCTTTACGTGCTAAGGGGTATCTAGAGAGTTGGGTAGGTTTGATAACTACCCTAACCCTAATGCGTACCCTAACCCTAACCCCTACCCTAACCCTAACACGTACCCTAATCCTAAACCGTACCCTAAACAGAGCCCTAACCCTAACACTAACCCTAACCCTAACTCTAACCGATACCCTACGCAGTACCCGAAGCCCTCACCGAACCCGTACCCTAAGCCGTACCCTAAGCCTAACCCTAAGCCTAACCCTAACCCTAGGCTACCCTTGACTGCTTCTGCCTCCAATAGATTTCCTAAGCACTAGTGTTTTAAGGAACAGCTTAAAAAGAGAATCCTAATGTGATTTCTTTATAATGGGTGTGTTCCTTATCTTATCCTAGTGTCTAAACTCTTCTCCATCGCTGGACCTCGAAATAATATTCCTTTACGTGCTAAGGGGTATCTAGAGAGTAAGATAGGTTTAAAAACTACCCTAACACTAACGCGTACCCTAACCCGAACCCCTACCCTAACCCTAACACGTACCCTAATCCTAACCAATACCCTAAACGGAGCCCTAACCCTAACACTAACCCTAACCCTAACCCTAACCCATACCCTACGCCGTACGCGAAGCCCTCCCCGAACCCGTACCCTAAGCCGTACCCTAAGCCTAACCCTAAGCCTAACCATAACCCTAGGCTACCCTTGACTGCTTCTGCCTCCAATAGAATTCCTAAGCACTAGTGTTTTAAGGAACAGCTTAAAAAGTGAATCCTAATGTGATTTCTTTAAAATGGGTGTGTTCCTTATCTTATCCTAGTGTCTAAACTCTTCTCCATGGCTGGACCCCCAAATAATATTCCTTTACGTGCTAAGGGGTATCTAGAGAGTCGGATAGGTTTAATAACTACCCTAACCCTAATGCGTAAACTAACCCTAAATCCTACCCTAACCCTAACACGTAACCTAATCCTAACCCGTACCCTAAACGGAGCCCTAACCCTAACACTAACCCTAACCCTAACCCTAACCCATACCCTACGCCGTACCAGAACCCCTCCCCGAACCCGTACCCTAAGCCGTACACTAAGCCTAACCCTAACCCTAGGCTACCCTAGACTGCTTCTACCTCCAATAGATTTCCTAAGCACTAGTGTTTTAAGGAACAGCTTAAAAAGAGAATCCTAATGTGATTTCTTTATAATGGGTGTGTTCCTTATCTTATCCTAGTGTCTAAACTCTTCTCCATGGCTGGACCCCCAAATAATATTCCTTTACGTGCTAAGGGGTATCTAGAGAGTTGGGTAGGTTTGATAACTACCCTAACCCTAATGCGTACCCTAACCCTAACCCCTACCCTAACCCTAACACGTACCCTAATCCTAAACCGTACCCTAAACAGAGCCCTAACCCTAACACTAACCCTAACCCTAACTCTAACCGATACCCTACGCAGTACCCGAAGCCCTCACCGAACCCGTACCCTAAGCCGTACCCTAAGCCTAACCCTAAGCCTAACCCTAACCCTAGGCTACCCTTGACTGCTTCTGCCTCCAATAGATTTCCTAAGCACTAGTGTTTTAAGGAACAGCTTAAAAAGAGAATCCTAATGTGATTTCTTTATAATGGGTGTGTTCCTTATCTTATCCTAGTGTCAAAACTCTTCTCCATGGCTGGACCCCCAAATAATATTCCTTTACGTGCTAAGGTGTATCTAGAGAGTGGGATAGGTTTAATAACTACCCTAACCCTAACGCGTACCCTAACCCTAACCCCTACCCTAATCCTAACATGTACCCTAATCCTAACCCGTATCCTAAACTGAGCCCTAACCCTAACACTAACCCTAACCCTAACCCTAACCCATACCCTACGCAGTACCCGAACCCCTCCCCGAACCCGTACCCTAAGCAGTACCCTAAGCCTAACCCTAAGCCTAACGCTATCCCTAGGCTACCCTTGACTGCTTCTGCCTCCAATAGATTTCCTAAGCACTAGTGTTTTAAGGAACAGCTTAAAAAGAGAATCCTAATGTGATTTCTTTTTAATGGGTGTGTTCCTTATCTTATCCTAGTGTCTAAACTCTTCTCCATGGCTGAACCCCCAAATAATATTCCTTTACGTGCTAAGGGGTATCTAGAGAGTGGGATAGGTTTAATAACTACCCTAACCCTAATGCGTACCCTAACCCTAACCCCTACCCTAACACTAACACGTACCCTAATCCTAAACCGTACCCTAAACCGAGCCCTAACCCTAACACTAACCCTAACCCTAACTCTAACCGATACCCTACGCAGTACCCGAAGCCCTCACCGAACCCGTACCCTAAGCCGTACCCTAAGCCTAACCCTAAGCCTAACCCTAACCCTAGGCTACCCTTGACTGCTTCTGCCTCCAATAGATTTCCTAAGCACTAGTGTTTTAAGGAACAGCTTAAAAAGAGAATCCTAATGTGATTTCTTTATAATGGGTGTGTTCCTTATCTTATCCTAGTGTCAAAACTCTTCTCCATGGCTGGACCCCCAAATAATATTCCTTTACGTGCTAAGGTGTATCTAGAGAGTGGGATAGGTTTAATAACTACCCTAACCCTAACGCGTACCCTAACCCTAACCCCTACCCTAATCCTAACATGTACCCTAATCCTAACCCGTATCCTAAACTGAGCCCTAACCCTAACACTAACCCTAACCCTAACCCATACCCTACGCCGTACCCGAACCCCTCCCCGAACCCGTACCCTAAGCCGTACCCTAATTCTAACCCTAAGCCTAACCCTAACCCTAGGCTACCCTTGACTGCTTCTGCCTCCAATAGATTTCCTAAGCACTAGTGTTTTAAGGAACAGCTTAAAAAGAGAATCCTAATGTGATTTCTTTATAATGGGTGTGTTCCATATCTTATCCTAGTGTCTAAACTCTTCTCCATGGGTGGACCTCCTAATAGTATTCCTTTACATGCTAAGGGGTATCTAGAGAGTGGGATAGGTTTAATAACTACCCTAACACTAACGCGTACCCTAACCCTAACCCCTACCCTAACCCTAACACGTACCCTAATCCTAACCAATAACCTAAACCGAGCCCTAACCCTAACACTAACCCTAACCCTAACCCTAACCCATACTCTACGCCGTACCCGAAGCCCTCCCCGAACCTGTACCGTAAGCCGTACCCTAAGCCGTACCCTAAGCCTAACCCTAACCCTAGGCTACCGTTGACTGCTTCTGCCTCCAATAGATTTCCTAAGCACTAGTGTTTTAAGGAACAGCTTAAAAAGAGAATCCTAATGTGATTTCTTTATAATAGGTGTGTTCCTTATCTTATCCTAGTGTCTAAACTCTTCTCCATGGCTGGACCCCCAAATAATATTCCTTTAGGTGCTAAGTGGTATCTAGAGAGTGGGATAGGTTTAATAACTACCCTAACCCTAACCCGTACCCTAACCCTAACCCCTACTCTAACCCTAACACGTACCCTAATCCTATCCCGTACCCTAAACAGAGCCCTAACCCTAACACTAACCCAAACCCTAACCCTAACCCATACCCTCCGCCGTACACGAACCCCTCCCCAAACCCGTACTCTAAGCCGTACCGTAAGCCTAACCCTAAGCCTAACCCTAACCCTAGGCTACCCTTGACTGCTTCTGCCTCCAATAGATTTCCTAAGCACTAGTGTTTTAAGGAACAGCTTAAAAAAGAATCCTAATATGATTTCTTTATAATGGGTGTGTTCCTTATCTTATCCTAGTGTCTAAACTCTTCTCCATGGCTGGACCCCCAAATAATATTCCTTTACGTGCTAAGGGTTGTCTAGAGAGTGGGATAGGTTTAATAACTACCCTAACCCTAATGCGTACCCTAACCCTAACCCCTACCCGAACCCTAACACGTAACCTAATCCTAACCCGTACCCTAAACGGAGCCCTAACCCTAACACTAACCCTAACCCTAACCCTAACCCATACCCTACGCCGTACCCGAAGCCCTCCCCGAACCCGTGCCCTATGCCGTACCCTAAGCCGTACCCTAAGCCTAACCCTAACCCTAGGCTACCCTTGACTGCTTCTGCCTCCAATAGATTTCCTAAGCACTAGTGTTTTAAGGAACAGCTGAAAAAGAGAATCCTAATGTGATTTCTTTATAATGGGTGTGTTCCTTATCTTATCCTAGTGTCTAAACTCTTCTCCATGGCTGGACCTCCAAATAGTATTCCTTTACGTGCTAAGGGGTATCTAGAGAGTGGGATAGGTTTAATAACTACCCTAACACTAACGCGTACCCTAACCCTAACCCCTACCCTAACCCTAACACGTACCCTAATCCCAACCAATAACCTAAACCAAGCCCTAACCCTAACACTAACCCTAACCCTAACCCTAACCCATACTCTACGCCGTACCCGAAGCCCTCCCTGAACCTGTACCCTAAGCCGTACCCTAAGCCGTACCCTAAGCCGTACCCTAACCCTAGGCTACCCTTGACTGCTTCTGCTTCCAATAGATTTCCTAAGCACTAGTGTTTTAAGGAACAGCTTAAAAAGAGAATCCTAATGTGATTTCTTTATAATGGGTGTGTTCCTTATCTTATCCTAGTGTCAAAACTCTTCTCCATGGCTGGACCCCCAAATAATATTCCTTTACGTGCTAAGGTGTATCTAGAGAGTGGGATAGGTTTAATAACTACCCTAACCCTAACGCGTACCCTAACCCTAACCCCTACCCTAATCCTAACATGTACCCTAATCCTAACCCGTATCCTAAACTGAGCCCTAACCCTAACACTAACCCTAACCCTAACCCTAACCCATACCCTACGCCGTACCCGAACCCCTCCCCGAACCCGTACCCTAAGCCGTACCCTAAGCCTAACCCTAAGCCTAACGCTATCCCTAGGCTATCCTTGACTGCTTCTGCCTCCAATAGATTTCCTAAGCACTAGTGTTTTAAGGAACAGCTTAAAAAGAGAATCCTAATGTGATTTCTTTTTAATGGGTGTGTTCCTTATCTTATCCTAGTGTCTAAACTCTTCTCCATGGCTGAACCCCCAAATAATATTCCTTTACGTGCTAAGGGGTATCTAGAGAGTGGGATAGGTTTAATAACTACCGTAACCCTAATGCGTACCCTAACCCTAACCCCTACCCTAACACTAACACGTACCCTAATCCTAAACCGTACACTAAACCGAGCCCTAACCCTAACACTAACCCTAACCCTAACCCAAACCGATACCCTACGCAGTACCCGAAGCCCTCACCGAACCCGTACCCTAAGCCGTACCCTAAGCCTAACCCTAAGCCTAACCCTAACCCTAAGCTACCCTTGACTGCTTCTGCCTCCAATAGATTTCCTAAGCACTAGTGTTTTAAGGAACAGCTTAAAAAGAGAATCCTAATGTGATTTCTTTATAATGGGTGTGTGCCTTAACTTATCCTAGTGTCAAAACTCTTCTCCATGGCTGGACCCCCAAATAATATTCCTTTACGTGCTAAGGTGTATCTAGAGAGTGGGATAGGTTTAATAACTACCCTAAACCTAACGCGTACCCTAACCCTAACCCCTACCCTAATCCTAACATGTACCCTAATCCTAACCCGTATCCTAAACTGAGCCCTAACCCTAACACTAACCCTAACCCTAACCCATACCCTACGCCGTACCCGAACCCCTCCCCGAACCCGTACCCTAAGCCGTACCCTAAGCCTAACCCTAAGCCTAACCCTAACCCTAGGCTACCCTTGACTGCTTCTGCCTCCAATAGATTTCCTAAGCACTAGTGTTTTAAGGAACAGCTTAAAAAGAGAATCCTAATGTGATTTCTTTATAATGGGTGTGTTCCTTATCTTATCCTAGTGTCTAAACTCTTCTCCATCGCTGGACCTCGAAATAATATTCCTTTACGTGCTAAGGGGTATCTAGAGAGTAAGATAGGTTTAAAAACTACCCTAACACTAACGCGTACCCTAACCCGAACCCCTACCCTAACCCTAACACGTACCCTAATCCTAACCAATACCCTAAACGGAGCCCTAACCCTAACACTAACCCTAACCCTAACCCTAACCCATACCCTACGCCGTACGCGAAGCCCTCCCCGAACCCGTACCCTAAGCCGTACCCTAAGCCTAACCCTAAGCCTAACCCTAACCCTAGGCTACCCTTGACTGCTTCTGCCTCCAATAGATTTCCTAAGCACTAGTGTTTTAAGGAACAGCTTAAAAAGAGAATATTAATGTGATTTCTTTATAACGGGTGTGTTCCTTATCTTATCCTAGTGTCTAAACTCTTCTCCATGGCTGGACCCCCAAATAATATTCCTTTACGTGCTAAGGGGTATCTAGAGAGTGGGATAGGTTTAATAACTACCCTAACCCTAAAGCGTACCCTAATCCTAACCCCTACCCTAACCCTAACACGTACCCTAATCCTATCCCGTACCCTAAACGCAGCCCTAACCCTAACACTAACCCAAACCCTAACCATAACCCATACCCTCCGCCGTACACGAACCTCTCCCCGAAACCGTACCCTAAGCCTAACCCTAAGCCTAAGCCTAACCCTAGGCTACCCTTGACTGCTTCTGCCTCCAATAGATTTCCTAAGCACTAGTGTTTTAAGGAACAGCTTAAAAAGAGAATCCTAATGTGATTTCTTTATAATGGGTGTGTTCCTTATCTTATCCTAGTGTCTAAACTCTTCTCCATGGCTGGACCTCCAAATAATATTCCTTTACGTGCTAAGGGGTATCTAGAGAGTGGGATAGGTTTAATAACTACCCTAACACTAACGCGTACCCTAACCCTAACCCCTACCCTAACCCTAACACGTACCCTAATCCTAACCAATACCCTAAACCGAGCCCTACCCCTAACACTAACGCTAACCCTAACCCTAAACCATACCCTACGCAGTACCAGAAGCCCTCCCGGAACCCGTACCCTAAGTCGTACCCTAAGCCGTACCCAAAGCCTAACCCTAACCCTAGGCTACCCTTGACTGCTTCTACCTCCAATAGATTTCCTAAGCACTAGTGTTTTAAGGAACAGCTTAAAAAGAGAATCCTAATGTGATTTCTTTATAATGGGTGTGTTCCTTATCTTATCCTAGTGTCTAAACTCTTCTCCATGGCTGGACGCCCAAATAATATTCCTTTACCTGCTATGGTGTATCTAGAGAGGGGGATAGTTTTAATAACTACACTAACTCTAACGCGTACCCTAACCCTAAACCCTACACAAACCCTAACACGTACCCTAAACCGAGCCCTAACCCTAACACTAATCCTAACCCTAAGCCTAACCCATACCCTACGCCGAACCCGAACCCTTCCCCGAACCCGTACCCTAAGCCGTACCCTAACCCTAACCCTAAGCCTAACACTAACCCTAGGCTACCCTTGACTGCTTCTGCCTCCAATAGATTTCCTAAGCACTAGTGTTTTAAGGAACAGCTTAAAAAGAGAATCCTAATGTGATTTCTTTATAATGGGTGTGTTCCTTATCTTATCCTAGTGTCTAAACTCTTCTCCATGGCTGGACCTCCAAATAATATTCCTTTACGTGCTAAGGGGTATCTAGAGAGTGGGATAGGTTTAATAACTACCATAACACTAACGCGTACCCTAACCCTAACCCCTATCCTAACCCTAACACGTACCCTAATCGTAACAAATACCCTAAACCGAGCCCTAACCCTAACTCTAACCCTAACCCTAACCCTAACCTATACCCTACGCCGTACCCGAAGCCCTCCCCGAACCCGTACGCTAAGCCGTACCCTAAGCCTAACCCTAAGCCTAACCCTAACCCTAGGCTACCCTTGACTGCTTCTGCCTCCAATAGATTTCCTAAGCACTAGTGTTTTAAGGAACAGCTTAAAAAGAGAATCCTAATGTGATTTCTTTATAATGGGTGTGTTCCTTATCTTATCCTAGTGTCTAAACTCTTCTCCATGGCTGGACCCACAAATAATATTCCTTTACGTGCTAAGGGGTATCTAGAGAGTGGGATAGGTTTAATAATTACCCTAACCCTAATGCGTACCCTAACCCTAACCCCTACCCTAACCCTAACTCGTAACCTAATCCTAACCCGTACCCTAAACGGAGCCCTAACCCTAACCCTAACCCTAACCCTAACCCTAACCCATACCCTACACTGTACCCGAACCCCTCCCCGAACCCGTACCCTAAGCCGTACCCTAAGCCTAACCCCAAGCCTAACCCTAACCCTAGGCTACCCTTGACTGCTTCTGCCTCCAATAGATTTCCTAAGCACTAGTGTTTTAAGGAACAGCTTAAAAAGAGAATCCTAATGTGATTTCTTTATAATGGGTGTGTTCCTTATCTTATCCTAGTGTCAAAACTCTTCTCCATGGCTGGACCCCCAAATAATATTCCTTTACGTGCTAAGGTGTATCTAGAGAGTGGGATAGGTTTAATAACTACCCTAACCCTAACGCGTACCCTAACCCTAACCCCTAACCTAATCCTAACATGTACCCTAATCCTAACCCGTATCCTAAACTGAGCCCTAACCCTAACACTAACCCTAACCCTAACCCTAACCCATACCCTACGCCGTACCCGAACCCCTCCCCGAACCCGTACCCTAAGCCGTACCCTAAGCCTAACCCTAACCCTAGGCTACCCTTGACTGCTTCTGCCTCCAATAGATTTCCTAAGCACTAGTGTTTTAAGGAACAGCTTAAAAAGAGAATCGTAATGTGATTTCTTTATAATGGGTGTTTTCCTTATCTTATCCTAGTGTCTAAACTCTTCTCCATGGCTGGACCCACAAATAATATTCCTTTACGTGCTAAGGGGTATCTAGAGAGTGGGATAGGTTTAATAACTACCCTAACCCTAATGCGTACCCTAACCCTAACCCCTACCCTAACCCTAACACGTACCCTAAACCTAAACCGTACCCTAAACCGAGCCCTAACCCTAACACTAACCCTAACCTTAACCCTAACCGATACCCTACGCAGTACCCGAAGCCCTCACCGAACCCGTACCCTAAGCCGTACCCTAGCCCTAACCCTAAGCCTAACCCTAACCCTAGGCTACCCTTGACTGCTTCTGCCTCCAATAGATTTCCTAAGCACTAGTGTTTTAAGGAACAGCTTAAAAAGAGCATCCTAATGTGATTTCTTTATAATGGGTGTGTTCCTTATCTTATCCTAGTGTCTAAACTCTTCTCCATGGCTGGACCCCCAAATAATATTCCTTTACGTGCTAAGGGGTATCTAGAGAGTGGAATAGGTTTAATAACTACCCTAACCCTAATGCGTACCCTAACCCTAACCCCTACCCTAACCCTAACACGTAACCTAATCCTAACCCGTACCCTAAACGGAGCCCTAACCCTAACACTAACCCTAACCCTAACCCTAACCCATACCCTACGCCGTACCCGAAGCCCTCCCCGAACCCGTGCCCTATGCCGTACCCTAAGCCGTACCCTAAGCCTAACACTAACCCTAGGCTACCCTTGACTGCTTCTGCCTCCAATAGATTTCCTAAGCACTAGTGTTTTAAGGAACAGCTGAAAAAGAGAATCCTAATGTGATTTCTTTATAATGGGTGTGTTCCTTATCTTATCCTAGTGTCTAAACTCTTCTCCAAGGCTGGACCTCCAAATAGTATTCCTTTATGTGCTAAGGGGTATCTAGAGAGTGGGATAGGTTTAATAACTACCCTAACACTAACGCGTACCCTAACCCTAACCCCTACCCTAACCCTAACACGTACCCTAATCCCAACCAATAACCTAAACCGAGCCCTAACCCTAACACTAACCCTAACCCTAACCCTAACCCATACTCTACGCCGTACCCGAAGCCCTCCCTGAACCTGTACCCTAAGCCGTACCCTAAGCCGTACCCTAAGCCTAACCCTAAGCCTAACGCTATCCCTAGGCTACCCTTGACTGCTTCTGCCTCCAATAGATTTCCTAAGCACTAGTGTTTTAAGGAACAGCTTAAAAAGAGAATCCTAATGTGATTTCTTTTTAATGGGTGTGTTCCTTATCTTATCCTAGTGTCTAAACTCTTCTCCATGGCTGAACCCCCAAATAATATTCCTTTACGTGCTAAGGGGTATCTAGAGAGTGGGATAGGTTTAATAACTACCGTAACCCTAATGCGTACCCTAACCCTAACCCCTACCCTAACACTAACACGTACCCTAATCCTAAACCGTACACTAAACCGAGCCCTAACCCTAACACTAACCCTAACCCTAACCCAAACCGATACCCTACGCAGTACCCGAAGCCCTCACCGAACCCGTACCCTAAGCCGTACCCTAAGCCTAACCCTAAGCCTAACCCTAACCCTAAGCTACCCTTGACTGCTTCTGCCTCCAATAGATTTCCTAAGCACTAGTGTTTTAAGGAACAGCTTAAAAAGAGAATCCTAATGTGATTTCTTTATAATGGGTGTGTGCCTTAACTTATCCTAGTGTCAAAACTCTTCTCCATGGCTGGACCCCCAAATAATATTCCTTTACGTGCTAAGGTGTATCTAGAGAGTGGGATAGGTTTAATAACTACCCTAAACCTAACGCGTACCCTAACCCTAACCCCTACCCTAATCCTAACATGTACCCTAATCCTAACCCGTATCCTAAACTGAGCCCTAACCCTAACACTAACCCTAACCCTAACCCATACCCTACGCCGTACCCGAACCCCTCCCCGAACCCGTACCCTAAGCCGTACCCTAAGCCTAACCCTAAGCCTAACCCTAACCCTAGGCTACCCTTGACTGCTTCTGCCTCCAATAGATTTCCTAAGCACTAGTGTTTTAAGGAACAGCTTAAAAAGAGAATCCTAATGTGATTTCTTTATAATGGGTGTGTTCCTTATCTTATCCTAGTGTCTAAACTCTTCTCCATCGCTGGACCTCGAAATAATATTCCTTTACGTGCTAAGGGGTATCTAGAGAGTAAGATAGGTTTAAAAACTACCCTAACACTAACGCGTACCCTAACCCGAACCCCTACCCTAACCCTAACACGTACCCTAATCCTAACCAATACCCTAAACGGAGCCCTAACCCTAACACTAACCCTAACCCTAACCCTAACCCATACCCTACGCCGTACGCGAAGCCCTCCCCGAACCCGTACCCTAAGCCGTACCCTAAGCCTAACCCTAAGCCTAACCCTAACCCTAGGCTACCCTTGACTGCTTCTGCCTCCAATAGATTTCCTAAGCACTAGTGTTTTAAGGAACAGCTTAAAAAGAGAATATTAATGTGATTTCTTTATAACGGGTGTGTTCCTTATCTTATCCTAGTGTCTAAACTCTTCTCCATGGCTGGACCCCCAAATAATATTCCTTTACGTGCTAAGGGGTATCTAGAGAGTGGGATAGGTTTAATAACTACCCTAACCCTAAAGCGTACCCTAATCCTAACCCCTACCCTAACCCTAACACGTACCCTAATCCTATCCCGTACCCTAAACGCAGCCCTAACCCTAACACTAACCCAAACCCTAACCATAACCCATACCCTCCGCCGTACACGAACCTCTCCCCGAAACCGTACCCTAAGCCTAACCCTAAGCCTAAGCCTAACCCTAGGCTACCCTTGACTGCTTCTGCCTCCAATAGATTTCCTAAGCACTAGTGTTTTAAGGAACAGCTTAAAAAGAGAATCCTAATGTGATTTCTTTATAATGGGTGTGTTCCTTATCTTATCCTAGTGTCTAAACTCTTCTCCATGGCTGGACCTCCAAATAATATTCCTTTACGTGCTAAGGGGTATCTAGAGAGTGGGATAGGTTTAATAACTACCCTAACACTAACGCGTACCCTAACCCTAACCCCTACCCTAACCCTAACACGTACCCTAATCCTAACCAATACCCTAAACCGAGCCCTACCCCTAACACTAACGCTAACCCTAACCCTAAACCATACCCTACGCAGTACCAGAAGCCCTCCCGGAACCCGTACCCTAAGTCGTACCCTAAGCCGTACCCAAAGCCTAACCCTAACCCTAGGCTACCCTTGACTGCTTCTACCTCCAATAGATTTCCTAAGCACTAGTGTTTTAAGGAACAGCTTAAAAAGAGAATCCTAATGTGATTTCTTTATAATGGGTGTGTTCCTTATCTTATCCTAGTGTCTAAACTCTTCTCCATGGCTGGACGCCCAAATAATATTCCTTTACCTGCTATGGTGTATCTAGAGAGGGGGATAGTTTTAATAACTACACTAACTCTAACGCGTACCCTAACCCTAAACCCTACACAAACCCTAACACGTACCCTAAACCGAGCCCTAACCCTAACACTAATCCTAACCCTAAGCCTAACCCATACCCTACGCCGAACCCGAACCCCTCCCCGAACCCGTACCCTAAGCCGTACCCTAACCCTAACCCTAAGCCTAACACTAACCCTAGGCTACCCTTGACTGCTTCTGCCTCCAATAGATTTCCTAAGCACTAGTGTTTTAAGGAACAGCTTAAAAAGAGAATCCTAATGTGATTTCTTTATAATGGGTGTGTTCCTTATCTTATCCTAGTGTCTAAACTCTTCTCCATGGCTGGACCTCCAAATAATATTCCTTTACGTGCTAAGGGGTATCTAGAGAGTGGGATAGGTTTAATAACTACCATAACACTAACGCGTACCCTAACCCTAACCCCTATCCTAACCCTAACACGTACCCTAATCGTAACAAATACCCTAAACCGAGCCCTAACCCTAACTCTAACCCTAACCCTAACCCTAACCTATACCCTACGCCGTACCCGAAGCCCTCCCCGAACCCGTACGCTAAGCCGTACCCTAAGCCTAACCCTAAGCCTAACCCTAACCCTAGGCTACCCTTGACTGCTTCTGCCTCCAATAGATTTCCTAAGCACTAGTGTTTTAAGGAACAGCTTAAAAAGAGAATCCTAATGTGATTTCTTTATAATGGGTGTGTTCCTTATCTTATCCTAGTGTCTAAACTCTTCTCCATGGCTGGACCCACAAATAATATTCCTTTACGTGCTAAGGGGTATCTAGAGAGTGGGATAGGTTTAATAATTACCCTAACCCTAATGCGTACCCTAACCCTAACCCCTACCCTAACCCTAACTCGTAACCTAATCCTAACCCGTACCCTAAACGGAGCCCTAACCCTAACCCTAACCCTAACCCTAACCCTAACCCATACCCTACACTGTACCCGAACCCCTCCCCGAACCCGTACCCTAAGCCGTACCCTAAGCCTAACCCCAAGCCTAACCCTAACCCTAGGCTACCCTTGACTGCTTCTGCCTCCAATAGATTTCCTAAGCACTAGTGTTTTAAGGAACAGCTTAAAAAGAGAATCCTAATGTGATTTCTTTATAATGGGTGTGTTCCTTATCTTATCCTAGTGTCAAAACTCTTCTCCATGGCTGGACCCCCAAATAATATTCCTTTACGTGCTAAGGTGTATCTAGAGAGTGGGATAGGTTTAATAACTACCCTAACCCTAACGCGTACCCTAACCCTAACCCCTAACCTAATCCTAACATGTACCCTAATCCTAACCCGTATCCTAAACTGAGCCCTAACCCTAACACTAACCCTAACCCTAACCCTAACCCATACCCTACGCCGTACCCGAACCCCTCCCCGAACCCGTACCCTAAGCCGTACCCTAAGCCTAACCCTAACCCTAGGCTACCCTTGACTGCTTCTGCCTCCAATAGATTTCCTAAGCACTAGTGTTTTAAGGAACAGCTTAAAAAGAGAATCGTAATGTGATTTCTTTATAATGGGTGTTTTCCTTATCTTATCCTAGTGTCTAAACTCTTCTCCATGGCTGGACCCACAAATAATATTCCTTTACGTGCTAAGGGGTATCTAGAGAGTGGGATAGGTTTAATAACTACCCTAACCCTAATGCGTACCCTAACCCTAACCCCTACCCTAACCCTAACACGTACCCTAAACCTAAACCGTACCCTAAACCGAGCCCTAACCCTAACACTAACCCTAACCTTAACCCTAACCGATACCCTACGCAGTACCCGAAGCCCTCACCGAACCCGTACCCTAAGCCGTACCCTAGCCCTAACCCTAAGCCTAACCCTAACCCTAGGCTACCCTTGACTGCTTCTGCCTCCAATAGATTTCCTAAGCACTAGTGTTTTAAGGAACAGCTTAAAAAGAGCATCCTAATGTGATTTCTTTATAATGGGTGTGTTCCTTATCTTATCCTAGTGTCTAAACTCTTCTCCATGGCTGGACCCCCAAATAATATTCCTTTACGTGCTAAGGGGTATCTAGAGAGTGGAATAGGTTTAATAACTACCCTAACCCTAATGCGTACCCTAACCCTAACCCCTACCCTAACCCTAACACGTAACCTAATCCTAACCCGTACCCTAAACGGAGCCCTAACCCTAACACTAACCCTAACCCTAACCCTAACCCATACCCTACGCCGTACCCGAAGCCCTCCCCGAACCCGTGCCCTATGCCGTACCCTAAGCCGTACCCTAAGCCTAACACTAACCCTAGGCTACCCTTGACTGCTTCTGCCTCCAATAGATTTCCTAAGCACTAGTGTTTTAAGGAACAGCTGAAAAAGAGAATCCTAATGTGATTTCTTTATAATGGGTGTGTTCCTTATCTTATCCTAGTGTCTAAACTCTTCTCCAAGGCTGGACCTCCAAATAGTATTCCTTTATGTGCTAAGGGGTATCTAGAGAGTGGGATAGGTTTAATAACTACCCTAACACTAACGCGTACCCTAACCCTAACCCCTACCCTAACCCTAACACGTACCCTAATCCCAACCAATAACCTAAACCGAGCCCTAACCCTAACACTAACCCTAACCCTAACCCTAACCCATACTCTACGCCGTACCCGAAGCCCTCCCTGAACCTGTACCCTAAGCCGTACCCTAAGCCGTACCCTAAGCCTAACCCTAAGCCTAACGCTATCCCTAGGCTACCCTTGACTGCTTCTGCCTCCAATAGATTTCCTAAGCACTAGTGTTTTAAGGAACAGCTTAAAAAGAGAATCCTAATGTGATTTCTTTTTAATGGGTGTGTTCCTTATCTTATCCTAGTGTCTAAACTCTTCTCCATGGCTGAACCCCCAAATAATATTCCTTTACGTGCTAAGGGGTATCTAGAGAGTGGGATAGGTTTAATAACTACCCTAACACTAACACGTACCCTAATCCTAAACCGTACACTAAACCGAGCCCTAACCCTAACACTAACCCTAACCCTAACCCAAACCGATACCCTACGCAGTACCCGAAGCCCTCAACGAACCCGTAACCTAAGCCGTACCCTAAGCCTAACCCTAAGCCTAACCCTAACCCTAAGCTACCCTTGACTGCTTCTGCCTCCAATAGATTTCCTAAGCACTAGTGTTTTAAGGAACAGCTTAAAAAGAGAATCCTAATGTGATTTCTTTATAATGGGTGTGTGCCTTAACTTATCCTAGTGTCAAAACTCTTCTCCATGGCTGGACCCCCAAATAATATTCCTTTACGTGCTAAGGTGTATCTAGAGAGTGGGATAGGTTTAATAACTACCCTAACCCTAACGCGTACCCTAACCGTAACCCCTACCCTAATCCTAACATGTACCCTAATCCTAACCCGTATCCTAAACTGAGCCCTAACCCTAACACTAACCCTAACCCTAACCCATACCCTACGCCGTACCCGAACACCTCCCCGAACCCGTACCCTAAGCCGTACCCTAAGCCTAACCCTAAGCCTAACCCTAACCCTAGGCTACCCTTGACTGCTTCTGCCTCCAATAGATTTCCTAAGCACTAGTGTTTTAAGGAACAGCTTAAAAAGAGAATCCTAATGTGATTTCTTTATAATGGGTGTGTTCCTTATCTTATCCTAGTGTCTAAACTCTTCTCCATCGCTGGACCTCGAAATAATATTCCTTTACGTGCTAAGGGGTATCTAGAGAGTAAGATAGGTTTAAAAACTACCCTAACACTAACGCGTACCCTAACCCGAACCCCTACCCTAACCCTAACACGTACCCTAATCCTAACCAATACCCTAAACGGAGCCCTAACCCTAACACTAACCCTAACCCTAACCCTAACCCATACCCTACGCCGTACACGAAGCCCTCCCCGAACCCGTACCCTAAGCCGTACCCTAAGCCTAACCCTAAGCCTAACCATAACCCTAGGCTACCCTTGACTGCTTCTGCCTCCAATAGAATTCCTAAGCCCTAGTGTTTTAAGGAACAGCTTAAAAAGTGAATCCTAATGTGATTTCTTTAAAATGGGTGTGTTCCTTATCTTATCCTAGTGTCTAAATTCTTCTCCATGGCTGGACCCCCAAATAATATTCCTTTACGTGCTAAGGGGTATCTAGAGAGTGGGATAGGTTTAATAACTACCCTAAACCTAATGCGTAAACTAACCCTAAATCCTACCCTAACCCTAACACGTAACCTAATCCTAACCCGTACCCAAAACGGAGCCCTAACCCTAACACTAACCCTAACCCTAACCCTAACCCATACCCTACGCCGTACCAGAACCCCTCCCTGAACCCGTACCCTAAGCCGTACACTAAGCCTAACCCTAACAGTAGGCTACCCTAGACTGCTTCTACCTCCAATAGATTTCCTAAGCACTAGTGTTTTAAGGAACAGCTTAAAAAGAGAATCCTAATGTGATTTCTTTTTAATGGGTGTGTTCCTTATCTTATCCTAGTGTCTAAACTCTTCTCCATGGCTGAACCCCCAAATAATATTCCTTTACGTGCTAAGGGGTATCTAGAGAGTGGGATAGGTTTAATAACTACCCTAACCCTAATGCATACCCTAACCATAACCCCTACCCTAACACTAACACGTACCCTAATCCTAAACCGTACACTAAACCGAGCCCTAACCCTAACACTAACCCTAACCCTAACCCAAACCGATACCCTACGCAGTACCCGAAGCCCTCACCGAACCCGTACCCTAAGCCGTACCCTAAGCCTAACCCTAAGCCTAACCCTAACCCTAAGCTACCCTTGACTGCTTCTGCCTCCAATAGATTTCCTAAGCACTAGTGTTTTAAGGAACAGCTTAAAAAGAGAATCCTAATGTGATTTCTTTATAATGGGTGTGTGCCTTAACTTATCCTAGTGTCAAAACTCTTCTCCATGGCTGGACCCCCAAATAATATTCCTTTACGTGCTAAGGGGTATCTAGAGAGTGGGATAGGTTTAATAACTACCCTAACCCTAAAGCGTACCCTAACCCTAACCCCTACCCTAACCCTAACACGTAACCTAATCCTAACCCGTAACCTAAGCCGTACCCTAAGCCGTACCCTAAGCCTAACCCTAACCCTAGGCTACCCTTGACTGCTTCTGCCTCCAATAGATTTCCTAAGCACTAGTGTTTTAAGGAACAGCTTAAAAAGAGAATCCTAATGTGATTTCTTTATAATGGGTGTGTTCCAAATCTTATCCTAGTGTCTAAACTCTTCTCCATGGGTGGACCTCCTAATAGTATTCCTTTACATGCTAAGGGGTATCTAGAGAGTGGGATAGGTTTAATAACTACCCTAACACTAACGCGTACCCTAACCCTAACCCCTACCCTAACCCTAACACGTACCCTAATCCTAACCAATAACCTAAACCGAGCCCTAACCCTAACACTAACCCTAACCCTAACCCTAACCCATACTCTACGCCGTACCCGAAGCCCTCCCCGAACCTGTACCGTAAGCCGTACCCTAAGCCGTACCCTAAGCCTAACCCTAACCCTAGGCTACCGTTGACTGCTTCTGCCTCCAATAGATTTCCTAAGCACTAGTGTTTTAAGGAACAGCTTAAAAAGAGAATCCTAATGTGATTTCTTTATAATAGGTGTGTTCCTTATCTTATCCTAGTGTCTAAACTCTTCTCCATGGCTGGACCCCCAAATAATATTCCTTTAGGTGCTAAGTGGTATCTAGAGAGTGGGATAGGTTTAATAACTACCCTAACCCTAACCCGTACCCTAACCCTAACCCCTACTCTAACCCTAACACGTACCCTAATCCTATCCCGTACCCTAAACAGAGCCCTAACCCTAACACTAACCCAAACCCTAACCCTAACCCATACCCTCCGCCGTACACGAACCCCTCCCCAAACCCGAGCTCTAAGCCGTACCGTAAGCCTAACCCTAAGCCTAACCCTAACCCTAGGCTACCCTTGACTGCTTCTGCCTCCAATAGATTTCCTAAGCACTAGTGTTTTAAGGAACAGCTTAAAAAAGAATCCTAATGTGATTTCTTTATAATGGGTGTGTTCCTTATCTTATCCTAGTGTCTAAACTCTTCTCCATGGCTGGACCCCCAAATAATATTCCTTTACGTGCTAAGGGTTGTCTAGAGAGTGGGATAGGTTTAATAACTACCCTAACCCTAACGCGTACCCTAACCCTAACCCCTACCCGAACCCTAACACGTAACCTAATCCTAACCCGTACCCTAAACGGAGCCCTAACCCTAACACTAACCCTAACCCTAACCCTAACCCATACCCTACGCCGTACCCGAAGCCCTCCCCGAACCCGTGCCCTATGCCGTACCCTAAGCCGTACCCTAAGCCTAACCCTAACCCTAGGCTACCCTTGACTGCTTCTGCCTCCAATAGATTTCCTAAGCACTAGTGTTTTAAGGAACAGCTGAAAAAGAGAATCCTAATGTGATTTCTTTATAATGGGTGTGTTCCTTATCTTATCCTAGTGTCTAAACTCTTCTCCATGGCTGGACCTCCAAATAGTATTCCTTTACGTGCTAAGGGGTATCTAGAGAGTGGGATAGGTTTAATAACTACCCTAACACTAACGCGTACCCTAACCCTAACCCCTACCCTAACCCTAACACGTACCCTAATCCCAACCAATAACCTAAACCAAGCCCTAACCCTAACACTAACCCTAACCCTAACCCTAACCCATACTCTACGCCGTACCCGAAGCCCTCCCTGAAACTGTACCCTAAGCCGTACCCTAAGCCGTACCCTAAGCCGTACCCTAACCCTAGGCTACCCTTGACTGCTTCTGCTTCCAATAGATTTCCTAAGCACTAGTGTTTTAAGGAACAGCTTAAAAAGAGAATCCTAATGTGATTTCTTTATAATGGGTGTGTTCCTTATCTTATCCTAGTGTCAAAACTCTTCTCCATGGCTGGACCCCCAAATAATATTCCTTTACGTGCTAAGGTGTATCTAGAGAGTGGGATAGGTTTAATAACTACCCTAACCCTAACGCGTACCCTAACCCTAACCCCTACCCTAATCCTAACATGTACCCTAATCCTAACCCGTATCCTAAACTGAGCCCTAACCCTAACATTAACCCTAACCCTAACCCTAACCCATACCCTACGCCGTACCCGAACCCCTCCCCGAACCCGTACCCTAAGCCGTACCCTAAGCCTAACCCTAAGCCTAACGCTATCCCTAGGCTACCCTTGACTGCTTCTGCCTCCAATAGATTTCCTAAGCACTAGTGTTTTAAGGAACAGCTTAAAAAGAGAATCCTAATGTGATTTCTTTTTACTGGGTGTGTTCCTTATCTTATCCTAGTGTCTAAACTCTTCTCCATGGCTGAACCCCCAAATAATATTCCTTTACGTGCTAAGGGGTATCTAGAGAGTGGGATAGGTTTAATAACTACCGTAACCCTAATGCGTACCCTAACCCTAACCCCTACCCTAACACTAACACGTACCCTAATCCTAAACCGTACACTAAACCGAGCCCTAACCCTAACACTAACCCTAACCCTAACCCAAACCGATACCCTACGCAGTACCCGAAGCCCTCACCGAACCCGTACCCTAAGCCGTACCCTAAGCCTAACCCTAAGCCTAACCCTAACCCTAAGCTACCCTTGACTGCTTCTGCCTCCAATAGATTTCCTAAGCACTAGTGTTTTAAGGAACAGCTTAAAAAGAGAATCCTAATGTGATTTCTTTATAATGGGTGTGTGCCTTAACTTATCCTAGTGTCAAAACTCTTCTCCATGGCTGGACCCCCAAATAATATTCCTTTACGTGCTAAGGTGTATCTAGAGAGTGGGATAGGTTTAATAACTACCCTAAACCTAACGCGTACCCTAACCCTAACCCCTACCCTAATCCTAACATGTACCCTAATCCTAACCCGTATCCTAAACTGAGCCCTAACCCTAACACTATCCCTAACCCTAACCCATACCCTACGCCGTACCCGAACCCCTCCCCGAACCCGTACCCTAAGCCGTACCCTAAGCCTAACCCTAAGCCTAACCCTAACCCTAGGCTACCCTTGACTGCTTCTGCCTCCAATAGATTTCCTAAGCACTAGTGTTTTAAGGAACAGCTTAAAAAGAGAATCCTTATGTGATTTCTTTATAATGGGTGTGTTCCTTATTTATCCTAGTGTCTAAACTCTTCTCCATCGCTGGACCTCGAAATAATATTCCTTTACGTGCTAAGGGGTATCTAGAGAGTAAGATAGGTTTAAAAACTACCCTAACACTAACGCGTACCCTAACCCGAACCCCTACCCTAACCCTAACACGTACCCTAATCCTAACCAATACCCTAAACGGAGCCCTAACCCTAACACTAACCCTAACCCTAACCCTAACCCATACCCTACGCCGTACGCGAAGCCCTCCCCGAACCCGTACCCTAAGCCGTACCCTAAGCCTAACCCTAAGCCTAACCCTAACCCTAGGCTACCCTTGACTGCTTCTGCCTCCAATAGATTTCCTAAGCACTAGTGTTTTAAGGAACAGCTTAAAAAGAGAATATTAATGTGATTTCTTTATAACGGGTGTGTTCCTTATCTTATCCTAGTGTCTAAACTCTTCTCCATGGCTGGACCCCCAAATAATATTCCTTTACGTGCTAAGGGGTATCTAGAGAGTGGGATAGGTTTAATAACTACCCTAACCCTAAAGCGTACCCTAATCCTAACCCCTACCCTAACCCTAACACGTACCCTAATCCTATCCCGTACCCTAAACGCAGCCCTAACCCTAACACTAACCCAAACCCTAACCATAACCCATACCCTCCGCCGTACACGAACCTCTCCCCGAAACCGTACCCTAAGCCTAACCCTAAGCCTAAGCCTAACCCTAGGCTACCCTTGACTGCTTCTGCCTCCAATAGATTTCCTAAGCACTAGTGTTTTAAGGAACAGCTTAAAAAGAGAATCCTAATGTGATTTCTTTATAATGGGTGTGTTCCTTATCTTATCCTAGTGTCTAAACTCTTCTCCATGGCTGGACCTCCAAATAATATTCCTTTACGTGCTAAGGGGTATCTAGAGAGTGGGATAGGTTTAATAACTACCCTAACACTAACGCGTACCCTAACCCTAACCCCTACCCTAACCCTAACACGTACCCTAATCCTAACCAATACCCTAAACCGAGCCCTACCCCTAACACTAACGCTAACCCTAACCCTAAACCATACCCTACGCAGTACCAGAAGCCCTCCCGGAACCCGTACCCTAAGTCGTACCCTAAGCCGTACCCAAAGCCTAACCCTAACCCTAGGCTACCCTTGACTGTTTCTACCTCCAATAGATTTCCTAAGCACTAGTGTTTTAAGGAACAGCTTAAAAAGAGAATCCTAATGTGATTTCTTTATAATGGGTGTGTTCCTTATCTTATCCTAGTGTCTAAACTCTTCTCCATGGCTGGACGCCCAAATAATATTCCTTTACCTGCTATGGTGTATCTAGAGAGGGGGATAGTTTTAATAACTACACTAACTCTAACGCGTACCCTAACCCTAAACCCTACACAAACCCTAACACGTACCCTAAACCGAGCCCTAACCCTAACACTAATCCTAACCCTAAGCCTAACCCATACCCTACGCCGAACCCGAACCCCTCCCCGAACCCGTACGCTAAGCCGTACCCTAAGCCTAACCCTAAGCCTAACCCTAACCCTAGGCTACCCTTGACTGCTTCTGCCTCCAATAGATTTCCTAAGCACTAGTGTTTTAAGGAACAGCTTAAAAAGAGAATCCTAATGTGATTTCTTTATAATGGGTGTGTTCCTTATCTTATCCTAGTGTCTAAACTCTTCTCCATGGCTGGACCCACAAATAATATTCCTTTACGTGCTAAGGGGTATCTAGAGAGTGGGATAGGTTTAATAATTACCCTAACCCTAATGCGTACCCTATCCCTAACCCCTACCCTAACCCTAACTCGTAACCTAATCCTAACCCGTACCCTAAACGGAGCCCTAACCCTAACCCTAACCCTAACCCTAACCCTAACCCATACCCTACACTGTACCCGAACCCCTCCCCGAACCCGTACCCTAAGCCGTACCCTAAGCCTAACCCCAAGCCTAACCCTAACCCTAGGCTACCCTTGACTGCTTCTGCCTCCAATAGATTTCCTAAGCACTAGTGTTTTAAGGAACAGCTTAAAAAGAGAATCCTAATGTGATTTCTTTATAATGGGTGTGTTCCTTATCTTATCCTAGTGTCAAAACTCTTCTCCATGGCTGGACCCCCAAATAATATTCCTTTACGTGCTAAGGTGTATCTAGAGAGTGGGATAGGTTTAATAACTACCCTAACCCTAACGCGTACCCTAACCCTAACCCCTAACCTAATCCTAACATGTACCCTAATCCTAACCCGTATCCTAAACTGAGCCCTAACCCTAACACTAACCCTAACTCTAACCCTAACCCATACCCTACGCCGTACCCGAACCCCTCCCCGAACCCGTACCCTAAGCCGTACCCTAAGCCTAACCCTAACCCTAGGCTACCCTTGACTGCTTCTGCCTCCAATAGATTTCCTAAGCACTAGTGTTTTAAGGAACAGCTTAAAAAGAGAATCGTAATGTGATTTCTTTATAATGGGTGTTTTCCTTATCTTATCCTAGTGTCTAAACTCTTCTCCATGGCTGGACCCACAAATAATATTCCTTTACGTGCTAAGGGGTATCTAGAGAGTGGGATAGGTTTAATAACTACCCTAACCCTAATGCGTACCCTAACCCTAACCCCTACCCTAACCCTAACACGTACCCTAAACCTAAACCGTACCCTAAACCGAGCCCTAACCCTAACACTAACCCTAACCTTAACCCTAACCGATACCCTACGCAGTACCCGAAGCCCTCACCGAACCCGTACCCTAAGCCGTACCCTAGCCCTAACCCTAAGCCTAACCCTAACCCTAGGCTACCCTTGACTGCTTCTGCCTCCAATAGATTTCCTAAGCACTAGTGTTTTAAGGAACAGCTTAAAAAGAGCATCCTAATGTGATTTCTTTATAATGGGTGTGTTCCTTATCTTATCCTAGTGTCTAAACTCTTCTCCATGGCTGGACCCCCAAATAATATTCCTTTACGTGCTAAGGGGTATCTAGAGAGTGGAATAGGTTTAATAACTACCCTAACCCTAATGCGTACCCTAACCCTAACCCCTACCCTAACCCTAACACGTAACCTAATCCTAACCCGTACCCTAAACGGAGCCCTAACCCTAACACTAACCCTAACCCTAACCCTAACCCATACCCTACGCCGTACCAGAACCCCTCCCTGAACCTGTACCCTAAGCCGTACCCTAAGCCGTACCCTAAGCCTAACCCTAAGCCTAACGCTATCCCTAGGCTACCCTTGACTGCTTCTGCCTCCAATAGATTTCCTAAGCACTAGTGTTTTAAGGAACAGCTTAAAAAGAGAATCCTAATGTGATTTCTTTTTAATGGGTGTGTTCCTTATCTTATCCTAGTGTCTAAACTCTTCTCCATGGCTGAACCCCCAAATAATATTCCTTTACATGCTAAGGGGTATCTAGAGAGTGGAATAGGTTTAATAACTACCCTAACACTAACACGTACCCTAATCCTAAACCGTACACTAAACCGAGCCCTAACCCTAACACTAACCCTAACCCTAAACCTAACCCATACCCTATGCCGTACCCGAACCCCTCCGTGAACCCGTACCCTAAGCCGTACCCTAAGCCTAACCCTAAGCCTATCCCTAACCCTAGGCTACCCTTGACTGCTTCTGCCTCCAATAGATTTCCTAAGCACTAGTGTTTTAAGGAACAGCTTAAAAAGAGAATCCTAATGTGATTTCTTTATAATGGGTGTGTTCCTTATCTTATCCTCGTGTCTAAACTCTTCTCCAAGGCTGGACCCCCAAATAATATTCCTTTACGTGCTAAGGGGTATCTAGAGAGTGGGATAGGTTTAATAACTACCCTAACCCTAATGCGTAGCCTAACCCTAACCCCTACCCTAACCCTAACACGTAACCTAATCCTACCCTGTACCCTAAACGGAGCCCTAACCCTAACACTAACCCTAACCCTAACCCTAACCCATACCCTACGCCGTACCCGAACCCCTCCCCGAACCCGTACCCTAAGCCGTACCCTAAGCCTAACCCCAAGCCTAACCCTAACCCTAGGCTACCCTTGACTGCTTCTGCCTCCAATAGATTTCCTAAGCACTAGTGTTTTAAGGAACAGCTTAAAAAGAGAATCCTAATGTGATTTCTTTATAATGTGTGTGTCCCTTATATTATCTTAGTGTCTAAGCTCTTCTCCATGGATGGACCCCCAAATAATATGGCTTTACGTGCTAAGGGGTATCTAGAGAGTGGGATAGGTTTAATAACTACCCTAACCCTAATGCGTACCCTAACCCTAACCCCTACCCTAACCCTAAGACGTACCCTAATCCTAACCCGTACCCTAAACCGAGCCCTAACCCTAACACTAACCCTAACCCTAACCCTAACCCATACCCTACGCCCTACCCGAAGCCCTCCCCGAACTCGTAACCTAAGCCATACCCTAAGCCTAACCCTAAGCCTAACCCTAACCCTAGGCTACCCTTGACTGCTTCTGCCTCCAATCGATTTCCTAAGCACTAGTGTTTTAAGGAACAGCTTAAAAAGAGAATCCTAATGTGATTTCTTTATAATGGGTGTGTTCCTTATCTTATCCTAGTGTCTAAACTCTTCTCCATGGCTGGACTTCCAAATAATATTGCTTTACGTGCTAAGGGGTATCTAGAGAGTGGGATAGGTTTAATAACTACCCTAACACTAACGCGTACCCTAACCCTAACCCCTACCCTAACCCTAACACGTACCCTAATCCTAACCAATACCCTAAACCGAGCCCTACCCCTAACACTAACGCTAACCCTAACCCTAAACCATACCCTACGCAGTACCAGAAGCCCTCCCGGAACCCGTACCCTAAGTCGTACCCTAAGCCGTACCCAAAGCCTAACCCTAACCCTAGGCTACCCTTGACTGCTTCTACCTCCAATAGATTTCCTAAGCACTAGTGTTTTAAGGAACAGCTTAAAAAGAGAATCCTAATGTGATTTCTTTATAATGGGTGTGTTCCTTATCTTATCCTAGTGTCTAAACTCTAATCCATGGCTGGACGCCCAAATAATATTCCTTTACCTGCTATGGTGTATCTAGAGAGTGGGATAGTTTTAATAACTACACTAACTCTAACGTGTACCCTAACCCTAAACCCTACACAAACCCTAACACGTACCCTAAACCGAGCCCTAACCCTAACACTAATCCTAACCCTAAGCCTAACCCATACCCTACGCCGAACCCGAACCCCTCCCCGAACCCGTACCCTAAGCCGTACCCTAACCCTAACCCTAAGCCTAACACTAACCCTAGGCTACCCTTGACTGCTTCTGCCTCCAATAGATTTCCTAAGCACTAGTGTTTTAAGGAACAGCTTAAAAAGAGAATCCTAATGTGATTTCTTTATAATGGGTGTGTTCCTTATCTTATCCTAGTGTCTAAACTCTTCTCCATGGCTGGACCTCCAAATAATATTCCTTTACGTGCTAAGGGGTATCTATAGAGTGGGATAGGTTTAATAACTACCATAACACTAACGCGTACCCTAACCCTAACCCCTATCCTAACCCTAACACGTACCCTAATCGTAACAAATACCCTAAACCGAGCCCTAACCCTAACTCTAACCCTAACCCTAACCCTAATCTATACCCTACGCCGTACCCGAAGCCCTCCCCGAACCCGTACCCTAAGCCGTACCCTAAGCCTAACCCTAAGTCTAACCCTAACCCTTGGCTACCCTTGACTGCTTCTGCCTCCAATAGATTTCCTAAGCACTAGTGTTTTAAGGAACAGCTTAAAAAGAGAATCCTAATGTGATTTCTTTATAATGGGTGTGTTCCTTATCTTATCCTAGGGTCTAAACTCTTCTCCATGGCTGGACCCACAAATAATATTCCTTTACGTGCTAAGGGGTATCTAGAGAGTGGGATAGGTTTAATAATTACCCTAACCCTAATGCGTACCCTAACCCTAACCCCTACCCTAACCCTAACTCGTAACCTAATCCTAACCCGTACCCTAAACGGAGCCCTAACCCTAACCCTAACCCTAACCCTAACCCTAACCCATACCCTACACTGTACCCGAACCCCTCCCCGAACCCGTACCCTAAGCCGTACCCTAAGCCTAACCCCAAGCCTAACCCTAACCCTAGGCTACCCTTGACTGCTTCTGCCTCCAATAGATTTCCTAAGCACTAGTGTTTTAAGGAACAGCTTAAAAAGAGAATCCTAATGTGATTTCTTTATAATGGGTGTGTTCCTTATCTTATCCTAGTGTCAAAACTCTTCTCCATGGCTGGACCCCCAAATAATATTCCTTTACGTGCTAAGGTGTATCTAGAGAGTGGGATAGGTTTAATAACTACCCTAACCCTAACGCGTACCCTAACCCTAACCCCAAACCTAATCCTAACATGTACCCTAATCCTAACCCGTATCCTAAACTGAGCCCTAACCCTAACACTAACCCTAACCCTAACCCTAACCCATACCCTACGCCGTACCCGAACCCCTCCCCGAACCCGTACCCTAAGCCGTACCCTAAGCCTAACCCTAAGCCTCACCCTAACCCTAGGCTACCCTTGACTGCTTCTGCCTCCAATAGATTTCCTAAGCACTAGTGTTTTAAGGAACAGCTTAAAAAGAGAATCCTAATGTGATTTCTTTATAATGGGTGTGTTTCTTATCTTATCCTAGTGTCTAAACTCTTCTCCATCGCTGGACCTCGAAATAATATTCCTTTACGTGCTAAGGGGTATCTAGAGAGTAAGATAGGTTTAAAAACTACCCTAACACTAACGCGTACCCTAACCCGAACCCCTACCCTAACCCTAACACGTACCCTAATCCTAACCAATACCCTAAACGGAGCCCTAACCCTAACACTAACCCTAACCCTAACCCTAACCCATACCCTACGCCGTACGCGAAGCCCTCCCTGAACCCGTACCCTAAGCCGTACCCTAAGCCTAACCCTAAGCCTATCCCTAACCCTAGGCTACCCTTGACTGCTTCTGCCTCCAATAGATTTCCTAAGCACTAGTGTTTTAAGGAACAGCTTAAAAAGAGAATCCTAATGTGATTTCTTTATAATGGGTGTGTTCCTTATCTTATCCTCGTGTCTAAACTCTTCTCCAAGGCTGGACCCCCAAATAATATTCCTTTACGTGCTAAGGGGTATCTAGAGAGTGGGATAGGTTTAATAACTACCCTAACCCTAATGCGTACCCTAACCCTAACCCCTACCCTAACCCTAACACGTAACCTAATCCTAACTTGTACCCTAAACGGAGCCCTAACCCTAACACTAACCCTAACCCTAACCCTAACCCATACCCTACGCCGTACCCGAACCCCTCCCCGAACCCGTACCCTAAGCCGTACCCTAAGCCTAACCCCAAGCCTAACCCTAACCCTAGGCTACCCTTGACTGCTTCTGCCTCCAATAGATTTCCTAAGCACTAGTGTTTTAAGGAACAGCTTAAAAAGAGAATCCTAATGTGATTTCTTTATAATGTGTGTGTCCCTTATATTATCTTAGTGTCTAAGCTCTTCTCCATGGATGGACCCCCAAATAATATGGCTTTACGTGCTAAGGGGTATCTAGAGAGTGGGATAGGTTTAATAATTACCCTAACCCTAATGCGTACCCTAACCCTAACCCCTACCCTAACCGTA
Source organism: Balaenoptera physalus (assembly GCF_965194825.1). NCBI lineage: Eukaryota > Metazoa > Chordata > Mammalia > Artiodactyla > Balaenopteridae > Balaenoptera > Balaenoptera physalus. Next base: position 857,642 of record NW_028126401.1, read on the forward strand.
AGACGTACCCTAATCCTAACCCGTACCCTAAACCGAGCCCTAACCCTAACACTAACCCTAACCCTAACCCTAACCCATACCCTACGCCGTACCCGAAGCCCTCCCCGAACCCGTAACCTAAGCCATACCCTAAGCCTAACCCTAAGCCTAACCCTAACCCTAGGCTACCCTTGACTGCTTCTGCCTCCAATAGATTTCCTAAGCACTAGTGTTTTAAGGAACAGCTTAAAAAGAGAATCCTAATGTGATTTCTTTATAATGGGTGTGTTCCTTATCTTATCCTAGTGTCTAAACTCTTCTCCATGGCTGGACTTCCAAATAATATTCCTTTACGTGCTAAGGGGTATCTAGAGAGTGGGATAGGTTTAATAACTACCCTAACACTAACGCGTACCCTAACCCTAACCCCTACCCTAACCCTAACACGTACCCTAATCCTAACCAATACCCTAAACCGAGCTCTACCCCTAACACTAACGCTAACCCTAACCCTAAACCATACCCTACGCAGTACCAGAAGCCCTCCCGGAACCCGTACCCTAAGTCGAACCCTACGCCGTACCCAAAGCCTAACCCTAACCCTAGGCTACCCTTGACTGCTTCTACCTCCAATAGATTTCCTAAGCACTAGTGTTTTAAGGAACAGCTTAAAAAGAGAATCCTAATGTGATTTCTTTATAATGGGTGTGTTCCTTATCTTATCCTAGTGTCTAAACTCTTCTCCATGGCTGGACGCCCAAATAATATTCCTTTACCTGCTATGGTGTATCTAGAGAGTGGGATAGTTTTAATAACTACACCAACTCTAACGTGTACCCTAACCCTAAACCCTACACAAACCCTAACACGTACCCTAAACCGAGCCCTAACCCTAACACTAATCCTAACCCTAAGCCTAACCCATACCCTACGCCGAACCCGAACCCCTCCCCGAACCCGTACCCTAAGCCGTACCCTAACCCTAACCCTAAGCCTAACACTAACCCTAGGCTACCCTTGACTGCTTCTGCCTCCAATAGATTTCCTAAGCACTAGTGTTTTAAGGAACAGCTTAAAAAGAGAATCCTAATGTGATTTCTTTATAATGGGTGTGTTCCTTATCTTATCCTAGTGTCTAAACTCTTCTCCATGGCTGGACCTCCAAATAATATTCCTTTACGTGCTAAGGGGTATCTAGAGAGTGGGATAGGTTTAATAACTACCATAACACTAACGCGTACCCTAACCCTAACCCCTATCCTAACCCTAACACGTACCCTAATCGTAACAAATACCCTAAACCGAGCCCTAACCCTAACTCTAACCCTAACCCTAACCCTAACCTATACCCTACGCCGTACCCGAAGCCCTCCCCGAACCCGTACCCTAAGTCGTACCCTAAGCCTAACCCTAAGCCTAACCCTAACCCTAGGCTACCCTTGACTGCTTCTGCCTCCAATAGATTTCCTAAGCACTAGTGTTTTAAGGAACAGCTTAAAAAGAGAATCCTAATGTGATTTCTTTATAATGGGTGTGTTCCTTATCTTATCCTAGTGTCAAAACTCTTCTCCATGGCTGGACCCCCAAATAATATTCCTTTACGTGCTAAGGTGTATCTAGAGAGTGGGATAGGTTTAATAACTACCCTAACCCTAACGCGTACCCTAACCCTAACCCCTAACCTAATCCTAACATGTACCCTAATCCTAACCCGTATCCTAAACTGAGCCCTAACCCTAACACTAACCCTAACCCTAACCCTAACCCATACCCTACGCCGTACCCGAACCCCTCCCCGAACCCGTACCCTAAGCCGTACCCTAAGCCTAACCCTAACCCTAGGCTACCCTTGACTGCTTCTGCCTCCAATAGATTTCCTAAGCACTAGTGTTTTAAGGAACAGCTTAAAAAGAGAATCCTAATGTGATTTCTTTATAATGGGTGTGTTTCTTATCTTATCCTAGTGTCTAAACTCTTCTCCATCGCTGGACCTCGAAATAATATTCCTTTACGTGCTAAGGGGTATCTAGAGAGTAAGATAGGTTTAAAAACTACCCTAACACTAACGCGTACCCTAACCCGAACCCCTACCCTAACCCTAACACGTACCCTAATCCTAACCAATACCCTAAACGGAGCCCTAACCCTAACACTAACCCTAACCCTAACCCTAACCCATACCCTACGCCGTACGCGAAGCCCACCCCGAACCCGTACCCTAAGCCGTACCCTAAGCCTAACCCTAAGCCTAACCATAACCCTAGGCTACCCTTGACTGCTTCTGCCTCCAATAGAATTCCTAAGCACTAGTGTTTTAAGGAACAGCTTAAAAAGTGAATCCTAATGTGATTTCTTTAAAATGGGTGTGTTCCTTATCTTATCCTAGTGTCTAAACTCTTCTCCATGGCTGGACCCCCAAATAATATTCCTTTAAGTGCTAAGGGGTATCTAGAGAGTGGGATAGGTTTAATAACTACCCTAACCCTAATGCGTAAACTAACCCTAAATCCTACCCTAACCCTAACACGTAACCTAATCCTAACCCGTACCCTAAACGGAGCCCTAACCCTAACACTAACCCTAACCCTAACCCTAACCCATACCCTACGCCGTACCAGAACCCCTCCCCGAACCCGTACCCTAAGCCGTACACTAAGCCTAACCCTAAGCCTAACCCTAACCCTAGGCTACCCTTGACTGCTTCTGCCTCCAATAGATTTCCTAAGCACTAGTGTTTTAAGGAACAGCTTAAAAAGAGAATCCTAATGTGATTTCTTTATAATGGGTGTGTTCCTTATCTTATCCTAGTGTCAAAACTCTTCTCCATGGCTGGACCCCCAAATAATATTCCTTTACGTGCTAAGGTGTATCTAGAGAGTGGGATAGGTTTAATAACTACCCTAACCCTAACGCGTACCCTAACCCTAACCCCTACCCTAATCCTAACATGTACCCTAATCCTAACCCGTATCCTAAACTGAGCCCTAACCCTAACACTAACCCTAACCCTAACCCTAACCCATACCCTACGCCGTACCCGAACCCCTCCCCGAACCCGTACCCTAAGCCGTACCCTAAGCCTAACCCTAAGCCTAACGCTATCCCTAGGCTACCCTTGACTGCTTCTGCCTCCAATAGATTTCCTAAGCACTAGTGTTTTAAGGAACAGCTTAAAAAGAGAATCCTAATGTGATTTCTTTTTAATGGGTGTGTTCCTTATCTTATCCTAGTGTCTAAACTCTTCTCCATGGCTGAACCCCCAAATAATATTCCTTTACGTGCTAAGGGGTATCTAGAGAGTGGGATAGGTTTAGTAACTACCCTAACCCTAATGCGTACCCTAACCCTAACCCCTACCCTAACACTAACATGTACCCTAATCCTAAACCGTACACTAAACCGAGCCCTAACCCTAACACTAACCCTAACCCTAAACCTAACCCATACCCTATTCCGTACCCGAACCCCTCCGTGAACCCGTACCCTAAGCCGTACCCTAAGCCTAACCCTAAGCCTATCCCTAACCCTAGGCTACCCTTGACTGCTTCTGCCTCCAATAGATTTCCTAAGCACTAGTGTTTTAAGGAACAGCTTAAAAAGAGAATCCTAATGTGATTTCTTTATAATGGGTGTGTTCCTTATCTTATATTCGTGTCTAAACTCTTCTCCAAGGCTGGACCCCCAAATAATATTCCTTTACGTGCTAAGGGGTATCTAGAGAGTGGGATAGGTTTAATAACTACCCTAACCCTAATGCGTACCCTAACCCTAACCCCTACCCTAACCCTAACACGTAACCTAATCCTAACCTGTACCCTAAACGGAGCCCTAACCCTAACACTAACCCTAACCCTAACCCTAACCCATACCCTACGCCGTACCCGAACCCCTCCCCGAACCCGTACCCTAAGCCGTACCCTAAGCCTAACCCCAAGCCTAACCCTAACCCTAGGCTACCCTTGACTGCTTCTGCCTCCAATAGATTTCCTAAGCACTAGTGTTTTAAGGAACAGCTTAAAAAGAGAATCCTAATGTGATTTCTTTATAATGTGTGTGTCCCTTATATTATCTTAGTGTCTAAGCTCTTCTCCATGGATGGACCCCCAAATAATATGGCTTTACGTGCTAAGGGGTATCTAGAGAGTGGGATAGGTTTAATAATTACCCTAACCCTAATGCGTACCCTAACCCTAACCCCTACCCTAACCCTAAGACGTACCCTAATCCTAACCCGTACCCTAAACCGAGCCCTAACCCTAACACTAACCCTAACCCTAACCCTAACCCATACCCTACGCCGTACCCGAAGCCCTCCCCGAACCCGTAACCTAAGCCATACCCTAAGCCTAACCCTAAGCCTAACCCTAACCCTAGGCTACCCTTGACTGCTTCTGCCTCCAATAGATTTCCTAAGCACTAGTGTTTTAAGGAACAGCTTAAAAAGAGAATCCTAATGTGATTTCTTTATAATGGGTGTGTTCCTTATCTTATCCTAGTGTCTAAACTCTTCTCCATGGCTGGACTTCCAAATAATATTCCTTTACGTGCTAAGGGGTATCTAGAGAGTGGGATAGGTTTAATAACTACCCTAACACTAACGCGTACCCTAACCCTAACCCCTACCCTAACCCTAACACGTACCCTAATCCTAACCAATACCCTAAACCGAGCTCTACCCCTAACACTAACGCTAACCCTAACCCTAAACCATACCCTACGCAGTACCAGAAGCCCTCCCGGAACCCGTACCCTAAGTCGTACCCTACGCCGTACCCAAAGCCTAACCCTAACCCTAGGCTACCCTTGACTGCTTCTACCTCCAATAGATTTCCTAAGCACTAGTGTTTTAAGGAACAGCTTAAAAAGAGAATTCTAATGTGATTTCTTTATAATGGGTGTGTTCCTTATCTTATCCTAGTGTCTAAACTCTTCTCCATGGCTGGACGCCCAAATAATATTCCTTTACCTGCTATGGTGTATCTAGAGAGTGGGATAGTTTTAATAACTACACTAACTCTAACGTGTACCCTAACCCTAAACCCTACACAAACCCTAACACGTACCCTAAACCGAGCCCTAACCCTAACACTAATCCTAACCCTAAGCCTAACCCATACCCTACGCCGAACCCGAACCCCTCCCCGAACCCGTACCCTAAGCCGTACCCTAACCCTAACCCTAAGCCTAACACTAACCCTAGGCTACCCTTGACTGCTTCTGCCTCCAATAGATTTCCTAAGCACTAGTGTTTTAAGGAACAGCTTAAAAAGAGAATCCTAATGTGATTTCTTTATAATGGGTGTGTTCCTTATCTTATCCTAGTGTCTAAACTCTTCTCCATGGCTGGACCTCCAAATAATATTACTTTACGTGCTGAGGGGTATCTAGAGAGTGGGATAGGTTTAATAACTACCATAACACTAACACGTACCCTAACCCTAACCCCTATCCTAACCCTAACACGTACCCTAATCGTAACAAATACCCTAAACCGAGCCCTAACCCTAACTCTAACCCTAACCCTAACCCTAACCTATACCCTACGCCGTACCCGAAGCCCTCCCCGAACCCGTACCCTAAGTCGTACCCTAAGCCTAACCCTAAGCCTAACCCTAACCCTAGGCTACCCTTGACTGCTTCTGCCTCCAATAGATTTCCTAAGCACTAGTGTTTTAAGGAACAGCTTAAAAAGAGAATCCTAATGTGATTTCTTTATAATGGGTGTGTTCCTTATCTTATCCTAGTGTCAAAACTCTTCTCCATGGCTGGACCCCCAAATAATATTCCTTTACGTGCTAAGGTGTATCTAGAGAGTGGGATAGGTTTAATAACTACCCTAACCCTAACGCGTACCCTAACCCTAACCCCTAACCTAATCCTAACATGTACCCTAATCCTAACCCGTATCCTAAACTGAGCCCTAACCCTAACACTAACCCTAACCCTAACCCTATCCCATACCCTACGCCGTACCCGAACCCCTACCCGAACCCGTACCCTAAGCCGTACCCTAAGCCTAACCCTAACCCTAGGCTACCCTTGACTGCTTCTGCCTCCAATAGATTTCCTAAGCACTAGTGTTTTAAGGAACAGCTTAAAAAGAGAATCGTAATGTGATTTCTTTATAATGGGTGTTTTCCTTATCTTATCCTAGTGTCTAAACTCTTCTCCATGGCTGGACCCACAAATAATATTCCTTTACGTGCTAAGGGGTATCTAGAGAGTGGGATAGGTTTAATAACAACCCTAACCCTAATGCGTACCCTAACCCTAACCCCTACCCTAACCCTAACACGTACCCTAAACCTAAACCGTACCCTAAACCGAGCCCTAACCCTAACACTAACCCTAACCTTAACCCTAACCGATACCCTACGCAGTACCCGAAGCCCTCACCGAACCCGTACCCTAAGCCGTACCCTAGCCCTAACACTAAGCCTAACCCTAACCCTAGGCTACCCTTGACTGCTTCTGCCTCCAATAGATTTCCTAAGCACTAGTGTTTTAAGGAACAGCTTAAAAAGAGCATCCTAATGTGATTTCTTTATAATGGGTGTGTTCCTTATCTTATCATAGTGTCTAAACTCTTCTCCATGGCTGGACCCCCAAATAATATTCCTTTACGTGCTAAGGGGTATCTAGAGAGTGGAATAGGTTTAATAACTACCCTAACCCTAATGCGTACCCTAACCCTAACCCCTACCCTAACCCTAACACGTAACCTAATCCTAACCCGTACCCTAAACGGAGCCCTAACCCTAACACTAACCCTAACCCAAACCCTAACCCATACCCTACGCCGTACCCGAAGCCCTCCCTGAACCCGTGCCCTATGCCGTACCCTAAGCCGTACCCTAAGCCTAACCCTAACCCTAGGCTACCCTTGACTGCTTCTGCCTCCAATAGATTTCCTAAGGACTAGTGTTTTAAGGAACAGCTGAAAAAGAGAATCCTAATGTGATTTCTTTATAATGGGTGTGTTCCTTATCTTATCCTAGTGTCTAAACTCTTCTCCATGGCTGGACTTCCAAATAGTATTCCTTTACGTGCTAAGGGGTATCTAGAGAGTGGGATAGGTTTAATAACTACCCTAACACTAACGCGTACCCTAACCCTAACCCCTACCCTAACCCTAACACGTACCCTAATCCCAACCAATAACCTAAACCGAGCCCTAACCCTAACACTAACCCTAACCCTAACCCTAACCCATACTCTACGCCGTACCCGAAGCCCTCCCTGAACCTGTACCCTAAGCCGTACCCTAAGCCGTACCCTAAGCCTAACCCTAACCCTAGGCTACCCTTGACTGCTTCTGCTTCCAATAGATTTCCTAAGCACTAGTGTTTTAAGGAACAGCTTAAAAAGAGAATCCTAATGTGATTTCTTTATAATGGGTGTGTTCCTTATCTTATCCTAGTGTCAAAACTCTTCTCCATGGCTGGACCCCCAAATAATATTCCTTTACGTGCTAAGGTGTATCTAGAGAGTGGGATAGGTTTAATAACTACCCTAACCCTAACGCGTACCCTAACCCTAACCCCTACCCTAATCCTAACATATACCCTAATCCTAACCCGAATCCTAAACTGAGCCCTAACCCTAACACTAACCCTAACCCTAACCCTAACCCATACCCTACGCCGTACCCGAACCCCTCCCCGAACCCGTAACCTAAGCCGTACCCTAAGCCTAACCCTAAGCCTAACGCTATCCCTAGGCTACCCTTGACTGCTTCTGCCTCCAATAGATTTCCTAAGCACTAGTGTTTTAAGGAACAGCTTAAAAAGAGAATCCTAATGTGATTTCTTTTTAATGGGTGTGTTCCTTATCTTATCCTAGTGTCTAAACTCTTCTCCATGGCTGAACCCCCAAATAATATTCCTTTACGTGCTAAGGGGTATCTAGAGAGTGGGATAGGTTTAATAACTACCCTAACCCTAATGCGTACCCTAACCCTAACCCCTACCCTAACACTAACACGTACCCTAATACTAAACCGTACACTAAACCGAGCCCTAACCCTAACACTAACCCTAACCCTAACCCAATCCGATACCCTACGCAGTGCCCGAAGCCCTCACCGAACCCGTAACCTAAGCCGTACCCTAAGCCTAACCCTAAGCCTAACCCTAACCCTAAGATACCCTTGACTGCTTCTGCCTCCAATAGATTTCCTAAGCACCAATGTTTTAAGGAACAGCTTAAAAAGAGAATCCTAATGTGATTTCTTTATAATGGGTGTGTGCCTTAACTTATCCTAGTGTCAAAACTCTTCTCCATGGCTGGACCCCCAAATAATATTCCTTTACGTGCTAAGGTGTATCTAGAGAGTGGGATAGGTTTAATAACTACCCTAACCCTAACGCGTACCCTAACCCTAACCCCTACCCTAATCCTAACATGTACCCTAATCCTAACCCGTATCCTAAACTGAGCCCTAACCCTAACACTAACCCTAACCCTAACCCCTACCCTACGCCGTACCCGAACCCCTCCCCGAACCCGTACCCTAAGCCGTACCCTAAGCCTAACCCTAAACCTAACCCTAACCCTAGGCTACCCTTGACTGCTTCTGCCTCCAATAGAATTCCTAAGCCCTAGTGTTTTAAGGAACAGCTTAAAAAGTGAATCCTAATGTGATTTCTTTAAAATGGGTGTGTTCCTTATCTTATCCTAGTGTCTAAACTCTTCTCCATGGCTGGACCCCCAAATAATATTCCTTTACGTGCTAAGGGGTATCTAGAGAGTGGGATAGGTTTAATACCTACCCTAAACCTAATGCGTAAACTAACCCTAACCCCTACCCTAACCCTAACACGTAACCTAATCCTAACCCGTACCCAAAACGGAGCCCTAACCCTAACACTAACCCTAACCCTAACCCTAACCCATACCCTACGCCGTACCAGAACCCCTCCCTGAACCCGTACCCTAAGCCGTACACTAAGCCTAACCCTAACCCTAGGCTACCCTAGACTGCTTCTACCTCCAATAGATTTCCTAAGCACTAGTGTTTTAAGGAACAGCTTAAAAAGAGAATCCTAATGTGATTTCTTTATAATGGGTGTGTTCCTTATCTTATCCTAGTGTCTAAACTCGTCTCCATGGCTGGACCCCCAAATTATATTCCTTTACGTGCTAAGGGGTATCTAGAGAGTTGGGTAGGTTTGATAACAACCCTAACCCTAATGCGTACCCTAACCCTAACCCCTACCCTAACCCTAACACGTACCTTAATCCTAAACCGTACCCTAAACAGAGCCCTAACCCTAACACTAACCCTAACCCTAACTCTAACCGATACCCTACGCAGTACCCGAAGCCCTCACCGAACCCGTACCCTAAGCCGTACCCTAAGCCTAACCCTAAGCCTAACCCTAACCCTAGGCTACCCTTGACTGCTTCTCCCTCCAATAGATTTCCTAAGCACTAGTGTTTTAAGGAACAGCTTAAAAAGAGAATCCTAATGTGATTTCTTTATAATGGGTGTGTTCCTTATCTTATCCTAGTGTCAAAACTCTTCTCCATGGCTGGACCCCCAAATAATATTCCTTTACGTGCTAAGGTGTATCTAGAGAGTGGGATAGGTTTAATAACTACCCTAACCCTAACGCGTACACTAACCCTAACCCCTACCCTAATCCTAACATGTACCCTAATCCTAACCCGTATCCTAAACTGAGCCCTAACCCTAACACTAACCCTAACCCTAACCCTAACCCATACCCTACGCCGTACCCGAACCCCTCCCCGAACCCGTACCCTAAGCCGTACCCTAATCCTAACCCTAAGCCTAACGCTATCCCTAGGCTACCCTTGACTGCTTCTGCCTCCAATAGATTTCCTAAGCACTAGTGTTTTAAGGAACAGCTTAAAAAGAGAATCCTAATGTGATTTCTTTTTAATGGGTGTGTTCCTTATCTTATCCTAGTGTCTAAACTCTTCTCCATGGCTGAACCCCCAAATAATATTCCTTTACGTGCTAAGGGGTATCTAGAGAGTGGGATAGGTTTAATAACTACCCTAACCCTAATGCGTACCCTAACCCTAACCCCTACCCTAACACTAACACGTACCGTAATCCTAAACCGTACACTAAACCGAGCCCTAACCCTAACACTAAACCTAACCCTAACCCAAACCGATACCCTACGCAGTACCCGAAGCCCTCACCGAACCCGTACCCTAAGCCGTACCCTAAGCCTAACCCTAAGCCTAACCCTAACCCTAAGCTACCCTTGACTGCTTCTGCCTCCAATAGATTTCCTAAGCACTAGTGTTTTAAGGAACAGCTTAAAAAGAGAATCCTAATGTGATTTCTTTATAATGGGTGTGTGCCTTAACTTATCCTAGTGTCAAAACTCTTCTCCATGGCTGGACCCCCAAATAATATTCCTTTACGTTCTAAGGTGTATCTAGAGAGTGGGATAGGTTTAATAACTACCCTAACCCTAACGCGTACCCTAACCCTAACCCCTACCCTAATCCTAACATGTACCCTAATCCTAACCCGTATCCTAAACTGAGCCCTAACCCTAACACTAACCCTAACCCTAACCCATACCCTACGCCGTACCCGAACCCCTCCCCGAACCCGTACCCTAAGCCGTACCCTAAGCCTAACCCTAAGCCTAACCCTAACCCTAGGCTACCCTTGACTGCTTCTGCCTCCAATAGATTTCCTAAGCACTAGTGTTTTAAGGAACAGCTTAAAAAGAGAATCCTAATGTGATTTCTTTATAATGGGAGTGTTCCTTATCTTATCCTAGTGTCTAAACTCTTCTCCATCGCTGGACCTCGAAATAATATTCCTTTACGTGCTAAGGGGTATCTAGAGAGTAAGATAGGTTTAAAAACTACCCTAACACTAACGCGTACCCTAACCCGAACCCCTACCCTAACCCTAACACGTACCCTAATCCTAACCAATACCCTAAACGGAGCCCTAACCCTAACACTAACCCTAACCCTAACCCTAACCCATACCCTACGCCGTACGCGAAGCCCTCCCCGAACCCGTACCCTAAGCCGTACCCTAAGCCTAACCCTAAGCCTAACCATAACCCTAGGCTACCATTGACTGCTTCTGCCTCCAATAGAATTCCTAAGCACTAGTGTTTTAAGGAACAGCTTAAAAAGTGAATCCTAATGTGATTTCTTTAAAATGGGTGTGTTCCTTATCTTATCCTAGTGTCTAAACTCTTCTCCATGGCTGGACCCCCAAATAATATTCCTTTACGTGCTAAGGGGTATCTAGAGAGTGGGATAGGTTTAATAACTACCCTAACACTAACGCGTACCCTAACCCTAACCCCTACCCTAATCCTAACATGTACCCTAATCCTAACCCGTATCCTAAACTGAGCCCTAACCCTAACACTAACCCTAACCCTAACCCATACCCTACGCCGTACCCGAACCCCTCCCCGAACCCGTACCCTAAGCCGTACCCTAATTCTAACCCTAAGCCTAACCCTAACCCTAGGCTACCCTTGACTGCTTCTGCCTCCAATAGATTTCCTAAGCACTAGTGTTTTAAGGAACAGCTTAAAAAGAGAATCCTAATGTGATTTCTTTATAATGGGTGTGTTCCTTATCTTATCCTAGTGTCTAAACTCTTCTCCATGGCTGCACCCCCAAATAATATTCCTTTACGTGCAAAGGGGTATCTAGAGAGAAAGATAGGTTTAAAAACTACCCTAACACTAACGCGTACCCTAACTCTAACCCCTACCCTAACCCTAACACGTAACCTAATCCTAACCCGTAACCTAAGCCGTACCCTAAGCCGTACCCTAAGCCTAACCCTAACCCTAGGCTACCCTTGACTGCTTCTGCCTCCAATAGATTTCCTAAGCACTAGTGTTTTAAGGAACAGCTTAAAAAGAGAATCCTAATGTGATTTCTTTATAATGGGTGTGTTCCATATCTTATCCTAGTGTCTAAATTCTTCTCCATGGGTGGACCTCCTAATAGTATTCCTTTACGTGCTAAGGGGTATCGAGAGAGTGGGATAGGTTTAATAACTACCCTAACACTAACGCGTACCCTAACCCTAACCCCTACCCTAACCCTAACACGTACCCTAATCCTAACCAATAACCTAAACCGAGCCCTAACCCTAACACTAACCCTAACCCTAACCCTAACCCATACTCTACGCCGTACCCGAAGCCCTCCCCGAACCTGTACCCTAAGCCGTACCCTAAGCCGTACCCTAAGCCTAACCCTAACCCTAGGCTACCCTTGACTGCTTCTGCCTCCAATAGATTTCCTAAGCCCTAGTGTTTTAAGGAACAGCTTAAAAAGAGAATCCTAATGTGATTTCTTTATAATGGGTGTGTTCCTTATCTTATCCTAGTGTCAAAACTCTTCTCCATGGCTGGACCCCGAAATAGTATTCCTTTACGTGCTAAGGTGTATCTAGAGAGTGGGATAGGTTAAATAACTACCCTAACCCTAACGCGTACCCTAACCCTAACCCCTACCCTAATCCTAACATGTACCCTCATCCTCACCCGTATCCTAAACTGAGGCCAAACGCTAACACTAACCCTAACCCTATCCCTAACACATACCCTACGCCGTACCCGAACCCCTCCCCGAAACCGTACCCTAAGCCGTACCCTAAGCCTAACCCTAAGCCTAACCCTAACCCTAGGCTACCCTTGACTGCTTCTGCCTCCAATAGATTTCCTAAGCACTAGTGTTTTAAGGAACAGCTTAAAAAGAGAATCCTAATGTGATTTCTTTATAATGGGTGTGTTCCTTATCTTATCCTAGTGTCTAAACTCTTCTCCATGGCTGGACCCCCAAATAATATTCCTTTACGTGCTAAGGGGTATCTAGAGAGTGGGATAGGTTTAATAACTACCCTAACCCTAATGCGTACTCTAACCCTAACCCTAACACGTAACCTAATCCTAACCCGTACCCTAAACGGAGCCCTAACCCTAACACTAACCCTAACCCTAACCCATACCCTACGCCGTACCAGAACCCCTCCCCGAACCCTACCCTAAGCCTAACCCCAAGCCTAACCCTAACCCTAGGCTACCCTTGACTGCTTCTGCCTCCAATAGATTTCCTAAGCACTAGTGTTTTAAGGAACAGCTTAAAAAGAGAATCCTAATGTGATTTCTTTATAATGGGTGTGTTCCTTATCTTATCCTAGTGTCTAAACTCTTCTCCATGGCTGGACCCCCAAATAATATTCCTTTATGTGCTAAGGGGTATCTAGAGAGTGGGATAGGTTTAATAACTACCCTAACCCTAATGCGTACCCTAACCCTAACCCCTACCCTAACCCTAACACCTACCCTAATCCTAACCCGTACCCTAAACCGAGCCCTAACCCTAACACTAACCCTAACCCTAACCCTAACCCATACCCTACGCCGTACCCGAACCCCTCCCCGAACCCATACCCTAAGCCGTACCCTAAGCCTAACCCTAATCCTAGGCTACCCTTGACTGCTTCTGCCTCCAATAGATTTCCTAAGCACTAGTGTTTTAAGGAACAGCTTAAAAAGAGAATCCTAATGTGATTTCTTTATAATGGGTGTGTTCCTTATCTTATCCTAGTGTCTAAACTCTTCTCCATGGCTGGACCTCCAAATAATATTCCTTTACGTGCTAAGGGGTATCTAGAGAGTGGGATAGGTTTAATAACTACCCTAACACTAACACGTACCCTAACCCGAACCCCTACCCTAACCCTAACACGTACCCTAATCCTAACCAATAACCTAAACCGAGCCCTAACCCTAACACTAAGCCTAACCCTAACCCTAACCCACACCCTACGCCATACCCGAAGCCCTCCCCGAAACTGTACCCTAAGCCGTACCCTAAGCCGTACCCTAAGCCGTACCCTAACCCTAGGCTACCCTTGACTGCTTCTGCCTCCAATAGATTTCCTAAGCACTAGTGTTTTAAGGAACAGCTTAAAAAGAGAATCCTAATGTGATTTCTTTATAATGGGTGTGTTCCTTATCTTATCCTAGTGTCTAAACTCTTCTCCATGGCTGAACCCCCAAATAATATTCCTTTACGTGCTAAGGGGTATGTAGAGAGTGGGATAGGTTTAATAACTACCCTAACCCTAATGCGTACCCTAACCCTAACCCCTACCCTAACCCTAACACGTACCCTAATCCTAAACCGTACCCTAAACCGAGCCCTAACCCTAACACTAACCCTAACCCTAACCCTAACCGATACCCTACGCAGTACCCGAAGCCCTCACCGAACCCATACCCTAAGCCGTACCCTAAGCCTAACCCTAAGCCTAACCCTAACCCTAGGCTACCCTTGACTGCTTTTGCCTCCAATAGATTTCCTAAGCACTAGTGTTTTAAGGAACAGCTTAAAAAGAGAATCCTAATGTGATTTCTTTATAATGGGTGTGTTCCTTATCTTATCCTAGTGTCTAAACTCTTCTCCATGGCTGGACCCCCAAATAATATTCCTTTATGTGCTAAGGGGTATCTAGAGAGTGGGATAGGTTTAATAACTACCCTAACCCTAATGCGTACCCTAACCCTAACCCCTAGCCTAACCCTAACACCTACCCTAATCCTAACCCGTACCCTAAACCGAGCCCTAACCCTAACACTAACCCTAACCCTAACCCTAACCGATACCCTACGCCGTACCCGAAGCCCTCACCGAACCCGTACCCTAAGCCGTACCCTAAGCGTAACCCTAAGCCTACCCCTAACCCTAGGCTACCCTTGACTGCTTCTGCCTCCAATAGATTTCCTAAGCACTAGTGTTTTAAGGAACAGCTTAAAAAGAGAATCCTAATGTGATTTCTTTATAATGGGTGTGTTCCTTATCTTATCCTAGTGTCTAAACTCTTCTCCATGGCTGGACCTCCAAATAATATTCCTTTACGTGCTAAGGGGTATCTAGAGAGTGGGATAGGTTTAATAACTACCCTAACCCTAACGCGTACCCTAACCCTAACCCCTACCCTAATCCTAACATGTACCCTAATCCTAACCCGTATCCTAAACTGAGCCCTAACCCTAACACTAACCCTAACCCTAACCCATACCCTACGCCGTACCCGAACCCCTCCCCGAACCCGTACCCTAAGCCGTACCCTAAGCCTAACCCTAAGCCTAAACCTAACCCTAGGCTACCCTTGACTGCTTCTGCCTCCAATAGATTTCCTAAGCACTAGTGTTTTAAGGAACAGCTTAAAAAGAGAATCCTAATGTGATTTCTTTATAATGGGTGTGTTCCTTATCTTATCCTAGTGTCTAAACTCTTCTCCACGGCTGGACCACGAAATAATATTCCTTTACGTGCTAAGGGGTATCTAGAGAGTAAGATAGGTTTAAAAACTACCCTAACACTAACGCGTACCCTCACCCGAACCCCTACCCTAACCCTAACACGTACCCTAATCCTAACCAATACCCTAAACGGAGCCCTAACCCTAACACTAACCCTAACCCTAACCCATACCCTACGCCGTACGAGAAGCCCTCCCCGAACCCGTACCCTAAGCCGTACCCTAAGCCTAACCGTAAGCCTAACCATAACCCTAGGCTACCCTTGACTGCTTCTGCCTCCAATAGAATTCCTAAGCACTAGTGTTTTAAGGAACAGCTTAAAAAGTGAATCCTAATGTGAGTTCTTTAAAATGGGTGTGTTCCTTATCTTATCCTAGTGTCTAAATTCTTCTCCATGGCTGGAACCCCAAATAATATTCCTTTACGTGCTAAGGGGTATCTAGAGAGTGGGATAGGTTTAATAACTACCCTAACCCTAATGCGTAAACTAACCCTAAACCCTACCCTAACCCTAACACGTAACCTAATCCTAACCCGTACCCTAAACGGAGCCCTAACCCTAACACTAACCCTAACCCTAACCCTAACCCATACCCTACGCCGTACCAGAACCCCTCCCCGAACCCGTACCCTAAGCCGTACCCTAAGCCTAACCCTAACCCTAGGCTACCCTAGACTGCTTCTGCCTCCAATAGATTTCCTAAGCACTAGTGTTTTAAGGAACAGCTTAAAAAGAGAATCCTAATGTGATTTCTTTATAATGGGTGTGTTCCTTATCTTATCCTAGGGTCTAAACTCTTCTCCATGGCTGGACCCCCAAATAATATTCCTTTACGTGCTAAGGGGTATCTAGAGAGTGGGATAGGTTTGATAACTACCCTAACCCTAATGTGTACCCTAACCCTTACCCCTACCCTAACCCTAACACGTACCCTAATCCTAAACCGTACCCTAAACCGAGCCCTAACCCTAACACTAACCCTAACCCTAACCCTAACCGATACCCTACGCAGTACCCGAAGCCCTCACCGAACCCGTACCCTAAGCCGTACCCTAAGCCTAACCCTAAGCCTAACCCTAACCCTAGGCTACCCTTGACTGCTTCTGCCTCCAATAGATTTCCTAAGCACTAGTGCTTTAAGGAACAGCTTAAAAAGAGAATCCTAATGTGATTTCTTTATAATGGGTGTGTTCCTTAGCTTATCCTAGTGTCTAAACTCTTCTCCATGGCTGGACCCCCAAATAATATTCCTTTACGTGCTAAGGGGTATCTAGAGAGTGGGATAGGTTTAATAACTACCCTAACCCTAATGCGTACCCTAACCCTAACCCCTACCCTAACCCTAACACGTAACCTAATCCTAACCCGTACCCTAAACGGAGCCCTAACCCTAACACTAACCCTAACCCTAACCCTAACCCATACCCTGCGCCGAACCCGAAGCCCTCCCCGAACCCGTACCCTAAGCCGTACCCTAAGCCGTACCCTAAGCCTAACCCTAACCCTAGCTACCCTTGACTGCTTCTGCCTCCAATAGATTTCCTAAGCACTAGTGTTTTAAGGAACAGCTTAAAAAGAGAATCCTAATGTGATTTCTTTATAATGGGTGTGTTCCTTATCTTATCCTAGTGTCTAAACTCTTCTCCATGGCTGGACCTCGAAATAATATTCCTTTACGTGCTAAGGGGTATCTAGAGAGTGGGATAGGTTTCATAACTACCCTAACCCTAATGTGTACCCTAACCCTAACCCCTACCCTAACCCTAACACGTACCCTAATCCTAAACCGTAACCTAAACCGAGCCCTAACCCTAACACTAACCCTAACCCTAACCCTAACCGATACCCTACGCAGTACCCGAAGCCCTCACCGAACCCGTACCCTAAGCCGTACCCTAAGCCTAACCCTAAGCCTAACCCTAACCCTAGGCTACCCTTGACTGCTTCTGCCTCCAATAGATTTCCTAAGCACTAGTGTTTTAAGGAACAGCTTAAAAAGAGAATCCTAATGTGATTTCTTTATAACGGGTGTGTTCCTTATCTTATCCTAGTGTCTAAACTCTTCTCCATTGCTGGACCCCCAAATAATATTCCTTTACGTGCTAAGGGGTATCTAGAGAGTAGGATAGGTTTAATAACTACCCTAACCCTAATGCGTACCCTAACCCTAACCCCTACCCTAACCCTAACACGTAACCTAATCCTAACCCGTAACCTAAGCCGTACCCTAAGCCGTACCCTAAGCCTAACCCTAACCCTAGGCTACCCTTGACTGCTTCTGCCTCCAATAGATTTCCTAAGCACTAGTGTTTTAAGGAACAGCTTAAAAAGAGAATCCTAATGTGATTTCTTTATAATGGGTGTGTTCCTTATCTTATCCTAGTGTCAAAACTCTTCTCCATGGCTCGACCCCGAAATAATATTCCTTTACGGGCTAAGGTGTATCTAGAGAGTGGGATAGGTTAAATAACTACCCTAACCCTAACGCGTACCCTAACCCTAACCCCTACCCTAATCCTAACATGTACCCTAATCCTCACCCGTATCCTAAACTGAGGCCTAACCCTAACACTAACCCTAACCCTAACCCTAACCGATACCCTACGCCGTACCCGTAGCCCTCACCGAACCCGTACCCTAAGCCGTACCCTAAGCGTAACCCTAAGCCTAACCCTAACCCTAGGCTACCCTTGACTGCTTCTGCCTCCAATAGATTTCCTAAGCACTAGTGTTTTAAGGAACAGCTTAAAAAGAGAATCCTAATGTGATTTCTTTATAATGGGTGTGTTCCTTATCTTATCCTAGTGTCTAAACTCTTCTCCATGGCTGGACCCCCAAATAATATTCCTTTAGGTGCTAAGGGGTATCTAGAGAGTGGGATAGGTTTAATAACTACCCTAACCCTAATGCGTACCCTAACCCTAACCCCTACCCTAACCCTAACACGTAACCTAATCCTAACCCGTACCCTAAACGGAGCCCTAACCCTAACACTAACCCTAACCCTAACCCATACCCTACGCCGTACCCAAACCCCTCCCCGAACCCGTACCCTAAGCCGTACCCTCACCCTAACCCTAAGCCTAACCCTAACCCTAGGCTACCCTTGACTGCTTCTGCCTCCAATAGATTTCCTAAGCACTAGTGTTTTAAGGAAGAGCTTAAAAAGAGAATCCTAATGTGATTTCTTTATAATGGGTGTGTTCCTTATCTTATCCTAGTGTCTAAACTCTTCTCCATGGCTGGACCTCGAAATAATATTCCTTTACGTGCTAAGGGGTATCTAGAGAGTGGGATAGGTTTAAAAACTGCCCTAACACTAACGCGTACCCTAACCCGAACCCCTACCCTAACCCTAACACGTACGCTAATCCTAACCAATACCCTAAACGGAGCCCTAACCCTAACACTAACCCTAACCCTAATCCTAACCCATACCCTACGCCGTACCCGAAGCCCTCCCCGAACCCGTACCCTAAGCCGTACCCTAAGCCTAACCCTAAGCCTAACCCTAACCCTAGGCTACCCTTGACTGCTTCTGCCTCCAATAGATTTCCTAAGCACTAGTATTTTAAGGAACAGCTTAAAAAGAGAATCCTAATGTGATTTCTTTATAATGGGTGTGTTCCTTATCTTATCCTAGTGTCTAAACTCTTCTCCATGGCTGGACCTCGAAATAATATTCCTTTACGTGCTAAGGGGTATCTAGAGAGTGGGATAGGTTTAAAAACTACCCTAACACTAACGCGTACCCTAACCCGAACCCCTACCCTAACCCTAACACGTACCCTAATCCTAACCAATACCCTAAACCGAGCCCTAACCCTAACACTAACCCTAACCCTAACCCTAACCGATACCCTACGCAGTACCCGAAGCCCTCACCGAACCCGTACCCTAAGCCGTACCCTAAGCGTAACCCTAAGCCTAACCCTAACCCTAGGCTACCCTTGACTGCTTCTGCCTCCAATAGATTTCCTAAGCACTAGTGTTTTAAGGAACAGCTTAAAAAGAGAATCCTAATGTGATTTCTTTATAATGGGTGTGTTCCTTATCTTATCCTAGTGTCTAAACTCTTCTCCATGGCTGGACCCCCAAATAATATTCCTTTAGGTGCTAAGGGGTATCTAGAGAGTGGGATAGGTTTAATAACTACCCTAACCCTAATGCGTACCCTAACCCTAACCCCTACCCTAACCCTAACACGTAACCTAATCCTAACCCGTACCCTAAACGGAGCCCTAACCCTAACACTAACCCTAACCCTAACCCATACCCTACGCCGTACCCAAATCCCTCCCCGAACCCGTACCCTAAGCCGTACCCTCACCCTAACCCTAAGCCTAACCCTAACCCTAGGCTACCCTTGACTGCTTCTGCCTCCAATAGATTTCCTAAGCACTAGTGTTTTAAGGAACAGCTTAAAAAGAGAATCCTAATGTGATTTCTTTATAATGGGTGTGTTCCTTATCTTATCCTAGTGTCTAAACTCTTCTCCATGGCTGGATCTCCAAATAATATTCCTTTACGTGCTAAGGGGTATCTAGAGAGTGGGATAGGTTTAATAACTACCCTAACACTAAGGCGTACCGTAACCCTAACCCCTACCCTAACCCTAACACGTACCCTAATCCTAAACAATACCCTAAACCGAGCCCTAACCCTAACCCTAACCCTAACCCTAACCCTAACCCATACCCTACTCCGTACCCGAAGCCCTCCCCGAACCCGTACCCTAAGCCGTACCCTAAGCCTAAACCTAACCCTAGGCTACCCTTGACTGCTTCTGCCTCCAATAGATTTCCTAAGCACTAGTGTTTTAAGGAACAGCTTAAAAAGAGAATCCTAATGTGATTTATTTATAATGGGTGTGTTCCTTATCTTATCCTAGTGTCTAAACTCTTATCCATGGCTGGACCTCCAAATAGTATTCCTTTACGTGCTAAGGGGTATCTAGATAGTGGGATAGGTTTAATAACTACCCTAACCCTAATGCGTACCCTAACCCTAACCCCTACCCTAACCCTAACACGTAACCTAATCCTAACCCGTACCCTAAACGGAGCCCTAACCCTAACACTAACCCTAACCCTAACCCTAACCCATACCCTACGCCGTACCCGAAGCCCTCCCCGAACTCGTACCCTAAGCCGTACCCTAAGCCGTACCCTAAGCCTAACCCTATCCCTAGGCTACCCTTGACTGCTTCTGCCTCCAATAGATTTCCTAAGCATTAGTGTTTTAAGGAACAGCTTAAAAAGAGAATCCTAATGTGATTTCTTTATAATGGGTGTGTTCCTTATCTTATCCTAGTGTCTAAACTCTTCTCCATGGCTGGACCCCCAAATAATATTCCTTTACGTGCTAAGGGGTATCTAGAGAGTGGGATAGGTTTAATAACTACCCTAAAACTAATGCGTAAACTAACCCTAACCCCTACCCTAAACCTAACGCGTAACCTAATCCTAACCCGTACCCAAACGGAGCCCTAACCCTAACACTAACCCTAACCCTAACCCTAACCCATACCCTACGCCGTACCCGAACCCCTCCCTGAACCCGTACCCTAAGCCTAACCCTAAGCCTAACCCTAACCCTAGGCTACCCTTGACTGCTTCTGCCTCCAATAGAATTCCTAAGCACTAGTGTTTTAAGGAACAGCTTAAAAAGGGAATCCTAATGTGATTTCTTTAAAATGGGTGTGTTCCTTATCTTATCCTAGGGTCTAAACTCTTCTCCATGGCTGGACCCCCAAATAATATTCCTTTACGTGCTAAGAGGTATCTAGAGAGTGGGATAGGTTTAATAACTACCCTAACCCTAATGCGTACTCTAACCCTAACACCTACCCTAACCCTAACACGTAACCTAATCCTAACCCGTACCCTAAACGGAGCCCTAACCCTAACACTAACCCTAACCCTAACCCATACCCTACGCCGTACCAGAACCCCTCCCCGAACCCTACCCTAAGCCTAACCCCAAGCCTAACCCTAACCCTAGGCTAACCTTGACTGCTTCTGCCTCCAATAGATTTCCTAAGCACTAGTGTTTTAAGGAACAGCTTAAACAGAGAATCCTAATGTGATTTCTTTATAATGGGTGTGTTCCTTATCTTATCCTAGTGTCTAAACTCTTCTCCATGCCTGGACCCCCAAATAATATTCCTTTATGTGCTAAGGGGTATCTAGAGAGTGGGATAGGTTTAATAACTACCCTAACCCTAATGCGTACCCTAACCCTAACCCCTACCCTAACCCTAACACCTACCCTAATCCTAACCCGTACCCTAAACCGAGCCCTAACCCTAACACTAACCCTAACCCTAACCCTAACCCATACCCTACGCCGTACCCGAACCCCTCCCCGAACCCATACCCTAAGCCGTACCCTAAGCCTAACCCTAATCCTAGGCTACCCTTGACTGCTTCTGCCTCCAATAGATTTCCTAAGCACTAGTGTTTTAAGGAACAGCTTAAAAAGAGAATCCTAATGTGATTTCTTTATAATGGGTGTGTTCCTTATCTTATCCTAGTGTCTAAACTCTTCTCCATGGCTGGACCTCCAAATAATATTCCTTTACGTGCTAAGGGGTATCTAGAGAGTGGGATAGGTTTAATAACTACCCTAACACTAACGCGTACCCTAACCCGAACCCCTACCCTAACCCTAACACGTACCCTAAGCCTAACCAATACCCTAAACCGAGCCCTAACCCTAACACTAAGCCTAACCCTAACCCTAACCCACACCCTACGCCATACCCGAAGCCCTCCACGAAACTGTACCCTAAGCCGTACCCTAAGCCGTACCCTAAGCCGTACCTTAACCCTAGGCTACCCTTGACTGCTTCTGCCTCCAATAGATTTCCTAAGCACTAGTGTTTTAAGGAACAGCTTAAAAAGAGAATCCTAATGTGATTTCTTTATAATGGGTGTGTTCCTTATCTTATCCTAGTGTCTAAACTCTTCTCCATGGCTGGACCCCCAAATAATATTCCTTTACGTGCTAAGCGGTATCTAGAGAGTGGGATAGGTTTAATAACTACCCTAACCCTAATGCGTACCCTAACCCTAACCCCTACCCTAACCCTAACACGTACCCTAATCCTAAACCGTACCCTAAACCGAGCCCTAACCCTAACACTAACCCTAACCCTAACCCTAACCGATACCCTACGCAGTACCCGAAGCCCTCACCGAACCCATACCCTAAGCCGTACCCTAAGCCTAACCCTAATCCTAACCCTAACCCTAGGCTACCCTTGACTGCTTTTGCCTCCAATAGATTTCCTAAGCACTAGTGTTTTAAGGAACAGCTTAAAAAGAGAATCGTAATGTGATTTCTTTATAATGGGTGTGTTCCTTATCTTATCCTAGTGTCTAAACTCTTCTCCATGGCTGGACCCCCAAATAATATTCCTTTATGTGCTAAGGGGTATCTAGAGAGTGGGATAGGTTTAATAACTACCCTAACCCTAATGCGTACCCTAACCCTAACCCCTAGCCTAACCCTAACACCTACCCTAATCCTAACCCGTACCCTAAACCGAGCCCTAACCCTAACACTAACCCTAACCCTAACCCTAACCGATACCCTACGCCGTACCCGAAGCCCTCACCGAACCCGTACCCTAAGCCGTACCCTAAGCGTAACCCTGAGCCTAACCCTAACCCTAGGCTACCCTTGACTGCTTCTGCCTCCAATAGATTTCCTAAGCACTAGTGTTTTAAGGAACAGCTTAAAAAGAGAATCCTAATGTGATTTCTTTATAATGGGTGTGTTCCTTATCTTATCCTAGTGTCTAAACTCTTCTCCATGGCTGGACCCCCAAATAATATTCCTTTAGGTGCTAAGGTGTATCTAGAGAGTGGGATAGGTTTAATAACTACCCTAACCCTAATGCGTACCCTAACCCTAACCCCTACCCTAACCCTAACACGTAACCTAATCCTAACCCGTACCCTAAACGGAGCCCTAACCCTAACACTAACCCTAACCCTAACCCATACCCTACGCCGTACCCAAACCCCTCCCCGAACCCGTACCCTAAGCCGTACCCTCACCCTAACCCTAAGCCTAACCCTAACCCTAGGCTACCCTTGACTGCTTCTGCCTCCAATAGATTTCCTAAGCACTAGTGTTTTAAGGAACAGCTTAAAAAGAGAATCCTAATGTGATTTCTTTATAATGGGTGTGTTCCTTATCTTATCCTAGTGTCTAAACTCTTCTCCATGGCTGGACCCCCAAATAATATTCCTTTACGTGCTAAGGGGTATCTAGAGAGTGGGATAGGTTTAATAACTACCCTAACCCTAATGCGTAAACTAACCCTAACCCCTACCCTAACCCTAACACGTAACCTAATCCTAACCCGTACCCTAAATGGAGCCCTAACCCTAACACTAACCCTAACCCTAACCCTAACCCATACCCTACGCCGTACCAGAACCCCTCCCCGAACCCGTACCCTAAGCCTAACCCCAAGCCTAACCCTAACCCTAGGCTACCCTTGACTGCTTCTGCCTCCAATAGATTTCCTAAGCACTAGTGTTTTAAGGAACAGCTTAAAAAGAGAATCCTAATGTGATTTCTTTATAATGGGTGTGTTCCTTATCTTATCCTAGTGTCTAAACTCTTCTCCATGGCTGGACCTCGAAATAATATTCCTTTACGTGCTAAGGGGTATCTAGAGAGTGGGATAGGTTTAAAAACTACCCTAACACTAACGCGTACCCTAACCCGAACCCCTACCCTAACCCTAACACGTACGCTAATCCTAACCAATACCCTAAACGGAGCCCTAACCCTAACACTAACCCTAACCCTAATCCTAACCCATACCCTACGCCGTACCCGAAGCCCTCCCCGAACCCGTACCCTAAGCCGTACCCTAAGCCTAACCCTAAGCCTAACCCTAACCCTAGGCTACCCTTGACTGCTTCTGCCTCCAATAGATTTCCTAAGCACTAGTATTTTAAGGAACAGCTTAAAAAGAGAATCCTAATGTGATTTCTTTATAATGGGTGTGTTCCTTATCTTATCCTAGTGTCTAAACTCTTCTCCATGGCTGGACCTCGAAATAATATTCCTTTACGTGCTAAGGGGTATCTAGAGAGTGGGTAGGTTTAAAAACTACCCTAACACTAACGCGTACCCTAACCCGAACCCCTACCCTAACCCTAACACGTACCCTAATCCTAACCAATACCCTAAACCGAGCCCTAACCCTAACACTAACCCTAACCCTAACCCTAACCGATACCCTACGCAGTACCCGAAGCCCTCACCGAAACCGTACCCTAAGCCGTACCCTAAGCGTAACCCTAAGCCTAACCCTAACCCTAGGCTACCCTTGACTGCTTCTGCCTCCAATAGATTTCCTAAGCACTAGTGTTTTAAGGAACAGCTTAAAAAGAGAATCCTAATGTGATTTCTTTATAATGGGTGTGTTCCTTATCTTATCCTAGTGTCTAAACTCTTCTCCATGGCTGGACCCCCAAATAATATTCCTTTAGGTGCTAAGGGGTATCTAGAGAGAGGGATAGGTTTAATAACTACCCTAACCCTAATGCGTACCCTAACCCTAACCCCTACCCTAACCCTAACACGTAACCTAATCCTAACCCGTACCCTAAACGGAGCCCTAACCCTAACACTAACCCTAACCCTAACCCATACCCTACGCCGTACCCAAACCCCTCCCCGAACCCGTACCCTAAGCCGTACCCTCACCCTAACCCTAAGCCTAACCCTAACCCTAGGCTACCCTTGACTGCTTCTGCCTCCAATAGATTTCCTAAGCACTAGTGTTTTAAGGAACAGCTTAAAAAGAGAATCCTAATGTGATTTCTTTATAATGGGTGTGTTCCTTATCTTATCCTAGTGTCTAAACTCTTCTCCATGGCTGGACCTCCAAATAATATTCCTTTACGTGCTAAGGGGTATCTAGAGAGTGGGATAGGTTTAATAACTACCCTAACACTAAGGCGTACCGTAACCCTAACCCCTACCCTAACCCTAACACGTACCCTAATCCTAAACAATACCCTAAACCGAGCCCTAACCCTAACCCTAACCCTAACCCTAACCCTAACCCATACCCTACTCCGTACCCGAAGCCCTCCCCGAACCCGTACCCTAAGCCGTACCCTAAGCCTAAACCTAACCCTAGGCTACCCTTGACTGCTTCTGCCTCCAATAGATTTCCTAAGCACTAGTGTTTTAAGGAACAGCTTAAAAAGAGAATCCTAATGTGATTTATTTATAATGGGTGTGTTCCTTATCTTATCCTAGTGTCTAAACTCTTATCCATGGCTGGACCTCCAAATAGTATTCCTTTACGTGCTAAGGGGTATCTAGAGAGTGGGATAGGTTTAATAACTACCCTAACCCTAATGCGTACCCTAACCCTAACCCCTACCCTAACCCTAACACGTAACCTAATCCTAACCCGTACCCTAAACGGAGCCCTAACCCTAACACTAACCCTAACCCTAACCCTAACCCATACCCTACGCCGTACCCGAAGCCCTCCCCGAACTCGTACCCTAAGCCGTACCCTAAGCCGTACCCTAAGCCTAACCCTATCCCTAGGCTACCCTTGACTGCTTCTGGCTCCAATAGATTTCCTAAGCACTAGTGTTTTAAGGAACAGCTTAAAAAGAGAATCCTAATGTGATTTCTTTATAATGGGTGTGTTCCTTATCTTATCCTAGTGTCTAAACTCTTCTCCATGGCTGGACCCCCAAATAATATTCCTTTACGTGCTAAGGGGTATCTAGAGAGTGGGATAGGTTTAATAACTACCCTAAAACTAATGCGTAAACTAACCCTAACCCCTACCCTAACCCTAACGCGTAACCTAATCCTAACCCGTACCCAAACGGAGCCCTAACCCTAACACTAACCCTAACCCTAACCCTAACCCATACCCTACGCCGTACCAGAACCCCTCCCCGAACCCGTACCCTAAGCCTAACCCCAAGCCTAACCCTAACCCTAGGCTACCCTTGACTGCTTCTGCCTCCAATAGATTTCCTAAGCACTAGTGTTTTTAGGAACAGCTTAAAAAGAGAATCCTAATGTGATTTCTTTATAATGGGTGTGTTCCTTATCTTATCCTAGTGTCTAAACTCTTCTCCATGGCTGGACCTCGAAATAATATTCCTTTACGTGCTAAGGGGTATCTAGAGAGTGGGATAGGTTTAAAAACTACCCTAACACTAACGCGTACCCTAACCCGAACCCCTACCCTAACCCTAACACGAACCCTAATCCTAACCAATACCCTAAACGGAGACCTAACCCTAACACTAACCCTAACCCTAACCCATACCCTACGCCGTACCAGAACCCCTCCCCGAACCCTACCCTAAGCCTAACCCCAAGCCTAACCCTAACCCTAGGCTACCCTTGACTGCTTCTGCCTCCAATAGATTTCCTAAGCACTAGTGTTTTAAGGAACAGCTTAAAAAGAGAATCCTAATGTGATTTCTTTATAATGGGTGTGTTCCTTATCTTATCCTAGTGTCTAAACTCTTCTCCATGGCTGGACCCCCAAATAATATTCCTTTATGTGCTAAGGGGTATCTAGAGAGTGGGATAGGTTTAATAACTACCCTAACCCTAATGCGTACCCTAACCCTAACCCCTACCCTAACCCTAACACCTACCCTAATCCTAACCCGTACCCTAAACCGAGCCCTAACCCTAACACTAACCCTAACCCTAACCCTAACCCATACCCTACGCCGTACCCGAACCCCTCCCCGAACCCATACCCTAAGCCGTACCCTAAGCCTAACCCTAATCCTAGGCTACCCTTGACTGCTTCTGCCTCCAATAGATTTCCTAAGCACTAGTGTTTTAAGGAACAGCTTAAAAAGAGAATCCTAATGTGATTTCTTTATAATGGGTGTGTTCCTTATCTTATCCTAGTGTCTAAACTCTTCTCCATGGCTGGACCTCCAAATAATATTCCTTTACGTGCTAAGGGGTATCTAGAGAGTGGGATAGGTTTAATAACTACCCTAACACTAACACGTACCCTAACCCGAACCCCTACCCTAACCCTAACACGTACCCTAATCCTAACCAATAACCTAAACCGAGCCCTAACCCTAACACTAAGCCTAACCCTAACCCTAACCCACACCCTACGCCATACCCGAAGCCCTCCCCGAAACTGTACCCTAAGCCGTACCCTAAGCCGTACCCTAAGCCGTACCCTAACCCTAGGCTACCCTTGACTGCTTCTGCCTCCAATAGATTTCCTAAGCACTAGTGTTTTAAGGAACAGCTTAAAAAGAGAATCCTAATGTGATTTCTTTATAATGGGTGTGTTCCTTATCTTATCCTAGTGTCTAAACTCTTCTCCATGGCTGGACCCCCAAATAATATTCCTTTACGTGCTAAGCGGTATCTAGAGAGTGGGATAGGTTTAATAACTACCCTAACCCTAATGCGTACCCTAACCCTAACCCCTACCCTAACCCTAACACGTACCCTAATCCTAACCCGTATCCTAAACTGAGCCCTAACCCTAACACTAACCCTAACCCTAACCCATACCCTACGCCGTACCCGAACCCCTCCCCGAACCCGTACCCTAAGCCGTACCCTAAGCCTAACCCTAAGCCTAACCCTAACCCTAGGCTACCCTTGACTGCTTCTGCCTCCAATAGATTTCCTAAGCACTAGTGTTTTAAGGAACAGCTTAAAAAGAGAATCCTAATGTGATTTCTTTATAATGGGTGTGTTCCTTATCTTATCCTAGTGTCTAAACTCTTCTCCACGGCTGGACCACGAAATAATATTCCTTTACGTGCTAAGGGGTATCTAGAGAGTAAGATAGGTTTAAAAACTACCCTAACACTAACGCGTACCCTCACCCGAACCCCTACCCTAACCCTAACACGTACCCTAATCCTAACCAATACCCTAAACGGAGCCCTAACCCTAACACTAACCCTAACCCTAACCCATACCCTACGCCGTACGAGAAGCCCTCCCCGAACCCGTACCCTAAGCCGTACCCTAAGCCTAACCGTAAGCCTAACCATAACCCTAGGCTACCCTTGACTGCTTCTGCCTCCAATAGAATTCCTAAGCACTAGTGTTTTAAGGAACAGCTTAAAAAGTGAATCCTAATGTGAGTTCTTTAAAATGGGTGTGTTCCTTATCTTATCCTAGTGTCTAAATTCTTCTCCATGGCTGGAACCCCAAATAATATTCCTTTACGTGCTAAGGGGTATCTAGAGAGTGGGATAGGTTTAATAACTACCCTAACCCTAATGCGTAAACTAACCCTAAACCCTACCCTAACCCTAACACGTAACCTAATCCTAACCCGTACCCTAAACGGAGCCCTAACCCTAACACTAACCCTAACCCTAACCCTAACCCATACCCTACGCCGTACCAGAACCCCTCCCCGAACCCGTACCCTAAGCCGTACCCTAAGCCTAACCCTAACCCTAGGCTACCCTAGACTGCTTCTGCCTCCAATAGATTTCCTAAGCACTAGTGTTTTAAGGAACAGCTTAAAAAGAGAATCCTAATGTGATTTCTTTATAATGGGTGTGTTCCTTATCTTATCCTAGGGTCTAAACTCTTCTCCATGGCTGGACCCCCAAATAATATTCCTTTACGTGCTAAGGGGTATCTAGAGAGTGGGATAGGTTTGATAACTACCCTAACCCTAATGTGTACCCTAACCCTTACCCCTACCCTAACCCTAACACGTACCCTAATCCTAAACCGTACCCTAAACCGAGCCCTAACCCTAACACTAACCCTAACCCTAACCCTAACCGATACCCTACGCAGTACCCGAAGCCCTCACCGAACCCGTACCCTAAGCCGTACCCTAAGCCTAACCCTAAGCCTAACCCTAACCCTAGGCTACCCTTGACTGCTTCTGCCTCCAATAGATTTCCTAAGCACTAGTGCTTTAAGGAACAGCTTAAAAAGAGAATCCTAATGTGATTTCTTTATAATGGGTGTGTTCCTTAGCTTATCCTAGTGTCTAAACTCTTCTCCATGGCTGGACCCCCAAATAATATTCCTTTACGTGCTAAGGGGTATCTAGAGAGTGGGATAGGTTTAATAACTACCCTAACCCTAATGCGTACCCTAACCCTAACCCCTACCCTAACCCTAACACGTAACCTAATCCTAACCCGTACCCTAAACGGAGCCCTAACCCTAACACTAACCCTAACCCTAACCCTAACCCATACCCTGCGCCGAACCCGAAGCCCTCCCCGAACCCGTACCCTAAGCCGTACCCTAAGCCGTACCCTAAGCCTAACCCTAACCCTAGCTACCCTTGACTGCTTCTGCCTCCAATAGATTTCCTAAGCACGAGTGTTTTAAGGAACAGCTTAAAAAGAGAATCCTAATGTGATTTCTTTATAATGGGTGTGTTCCTTATCTTATCCTAGTGTCTAAACTCTTCTCCATGGCTGGACCTCGAAATAATATTCCTTTACGTGCTAAGGGGTATCTAGAGAGTGGGATAGGTTTCATAACTACCCTAACCCTAATGTGTACCCTAACCCTAACCCCTACCCTAACCCTAACACGTACCCTAATCCTAAACCGTAACCTAAACCGAGCCCTAACCCTAACACTAACCCTAACCCTAACCCTAACCGATACCCTACGCAGTACCCGAAGCCCTCACCGAACCCGTACCCTAAGCCGTACCCTAAGCCTAACCCTAAGCCTAACCCTAACCCTAGGCTACCCTTGACTGCTTCTGCCTCCAATAGATTTCCTAAGCACTAGTGTTTTAAGGAACAGCTTAAAAAGAGAATCCTAATGTGATTTCTTTATAACGGGTGTGTTCCTTATCTTATCCTAGTGTCTAAACTCTTCTCCATTGCTGGACCCCCAAATAATATTCCTTTACGTGCTAAGGGGTATCTAGAGAGTAGGATAGGTTTAATAACTACCCTAACCCTAATGCGTACCCTAACCCTAACCCCTACCCTAACCCTAACACGTAACCTAATCCTAACCCGTAACCTAAGCCGTACCCTAAGCCGTACCCTAAGCCTAACCCTAACCCTAGGCTACCCTTGACTGCTTCTGCCTCCAATAGATTTCCTAAGCACTAGTGTTTTAAGGAACAGCTTAAAAAGAGAATCCTAATGTGATTTCTTTATAATGGGTGTGTTCCTTATCTTATCCTAGTGTCAAAACTCTTCTCCATGGCTCGACCCCGAAATAATATTCCTTTACGTGCTAAGGTGTATCTAGAGAGTGGGATAGGTTAAATAACTACCCTAACCCTAACGCGTACCCTAACCCTAACCCCTACCCTAATCCTAACATGTACCCTAATCCTCACCCGTATCCTAAACTGAGGCCTAACCCTAACACTAACCCTAACCCTAACCCTAACCGATACCCTACGCCGTACCCGTAGCCCTCACCGAACCCGTACCCTAAGCCGTACCCTAAGCGTAACCCTAAGCCTAACCCTAACCCTAGGCTACCCTTGACTGCTTCTGCCTCCAATAGATTTCCTAAGCACTAGTGTTTTAAGGAACAGCTTAAAAAGAGAATCCTAATGTGATTTCTTTATAATGGGTGTGTTCCTTATCTTATCCTAGTGTCTAAACTCTTCTCCATGGCTGGACCCCCAAATAATATTCCTTTATGTGCTAAGGGGTATCTAGAGAGTGGGATAGGTTTAATAACTACCCTAACCCTAATGCGTACCCTAACCCTAACCCCTACCCTAACCCTAACACCTACCCTAATCCTAACCCGTACCCTAAACCGAGCCCTAACCCTAACACTAACCCTAACCCTAACCCTAACCCATACCCTACGCCGTACCCGAACCCCTCCCCGAACCCATACCCTAAGCCGTACCCTAAGCCTAACCCTAATCCTAGGCTACCCTTGACTGCTTCTGCCTCCAATAGATTTCCTAAGCACTAGTGTTTTAAGGAACAGCTTAAAAAGAGAATCCTAATGTGATTTCTTTATAATGGGTGTGTTCCTTATCTTATCCTAGTGTCTAAACTCTTCTCCATGGCTGGACCTCCAAATAATATTCCTTTACGTGCTAAGGGGTATCTAGAGAGTGGGATAGGTTTAATAACTACCCTAACACTAACACGTACCCTAACCCGAACCCCTACCCTAACCCTAACACGTACCCTAATCCTAACCAATAACCTAAACCGAGCCCTAACCCTAACACTAAGCCTAACCCTAACCCTAACCCACACCCTACGCCATACCCGAAGCCCTCCCCGAAACTGTACCCTAAGCCGTACCCTAAGCCGTACCCTAAGCCGTACCCTAACCCTAGGCTACCCTTGACTGCTTCTGCCTCCAATAGATTTCCTAAGCACTAGTGTTTTAAGGAACAGCTTAAAAAGAGAATCCTAATGTGATTTCTTTATAATGGGTGTGTTCCTTATCTTATCCTAGTGTCTAAACTCTTCTCCATGGCTGGACCCCCAAATAATATTCCTTTACGTGCTAAGCGGTATCTAGAGAGTGGGATAGGTTTAATAACTACCCTAACCCTAATGCGTACCCTAACCCTAACCCCTACCCTAACCCTAACACGTACCCTAATCCTAACCCGTATCCTAAACTGAGCCCTAACCCTAACACTAACCCTAACCCTAACCCATACCCTACGCCGTACCCGAACCCCTCCCCGAACCCGTACCCTAAGCCGTACCCTAAGCCTAACCCTAAGCCTAACCCTAACCCTAGGCTACCCTTGACTGCTTCTGCCTCCAATAGATTTCCTAAGCACTAGTGTTTTAAGGAACAGCTTAAAAAGAGAATCCTAATGTGATTTCTTTATAATGGGTGTGTTCCTTATCTTATCCTAGTGTCTAAACTCTTCTCCACGGCTGGACCACGAAATAATATTCCTTTACGTGCTAAGGGGTATCTAGAGAGTAAGATAGGTTTAAAAACTACCCTAACACTAACGCGTACCCTCACCCGAACCCCTACCCTAACCCTAACACGTACCCTAATCCTAACCAATACCCTAAACGGAGCCCTAACCCTAACACTAACCCTAACCCTAACCCATACCCTACGCCGTACGAGAAGCCCTCCCCGAACCCGTACCCTAAGCCGTACCCTAAGCCTAACCGTAAGCCTAACCATAACCCTAGGCTACCCTTGACTGCTTCTGCCTCCAATAGAATTCCTAAGCACTAGTGTTTTAAGGAACAGCTTAAAAAGTGAATCCTAATGTGAGTTCTTTAAAATGGGTGTGTTCCTTATCTTATCCTAGTGTCTAAATTCTTCTCCATGGCTGGAACCCCAAATAATATTCCTTTACGTGCTAAGGGGTATCTAGAGAGTGGGATAGGTTTAATAACTACCCTAACCCTAATGCGTAAACTAACCCTAAACCCTACCCTAACCCTAACACGTAACCTAATCCTAACCCGTACCCTAAACGGAGCCCTAACCCTAACACTAACCCTAACCCTAACCCTAACCCATACCCTACGCCGTACCAGAACCCCTCCCCGAACCCGTACCCTAAGCCGTACCCTAAGCCTAACCCTAACCCTAGGCTACCCTAGACTGCTTCTGCCTCCAATAGATTTCCTAAGCACTAGTGTTTTAAGGAACAGCTTAAAAAGAGAATCCTAATGTGATTTCTTTATAATGGGTGTGTTCCTTATCTTATCCTAGGGTCTAAACTCTTCTCCATGGCTGGACCCCCAAATAATATTCCTTTACGTGCTAAGGGGTATCTAGAGAGTGGGATAGGTTTGATAACTACCCTAACCCTAATGTGTACCCTAACCCTTACCCCTACCCTAACCCTAACACGTACCCTAATCCTAAACCGTACCCTAAACCGAGCCCTAACCCTAACACTAACCCTAACCCTAACCCTAACCGATACCCTACGCAGTACCCGAAGCCCTCACCGAACCCGTACCCTAAGCCGTACCCTAAGCCTAACCCTAAGCCTAACCCTAACCCTAGGCTACCCTTGACTGCTTCTGCCTCCAATAGATTTCCTAAGCACTAGTGCTTTAAGGAACAGCTTAAAAAGAGAATCCTAATGTGATTTCTTTATAATGGGTGTGTTCCTTAGCTTATCCTAGTGTCTAAACTCTTCTCCATGGCTGGACCCCCAAATAATATTCCTTTACGTGCTAAGGGGTATCTAGAGAGTGGGATAGGTTTAATAACTACCCTAACCCTAATGCGTACCCTAACCCTAACCCCTACCCTAACCCTAACACGTAACCTAATCCTAACCCGTACCCTAAACGGAGCCCTAACCCTAACACTAACCCTAACCCTAACCCTAACCCATACCCTGCGCCGAACCCGAAGCCCTCCCCGAACCCGTACCCTAAGCCGTACCCTAAGCCGTACCCTAAGCCTAACCCTAACCCTAGCTACCCTTGACTGCTTCTGCCTCCAATAGATTTCCTAAGCACTAGTGTTTTAAGGAACAGCTTAAAAAGAGAATCCTAATGTGATTTCTTTATAATGGGTGTGTTCCTTATCTTATCCTAGTGTCTAAACTCTTCTCCATGGCTGGACCTCGAAATAATATTCCTTTACGTGCTAAGGGGTATCTAGAGAGTGGGATAGGTTTCATAACTACCCTAACCCTAATGTGTACCCTAACCCTAACCCCTACCCTAACCCTAACACGTACCCTAATCCTAAACCGTAACCTAAACCGAGCCCTGACCCTAACACTAACCCTAACCCTAACCCTAACCGATACCCTACGCAGTACCCGAAGCCCTCACCGAACCCGTACCCTAAGCCGTACCCTAAGCCTAACCCTAAGCCTAACCCTAACCCTAGGCTACCCTTGACTGCTTCTGCCTCCAATAGATTTCCTAAGCACTAGTGTTTTAAGGAACAGCTTAAAAAGAGAATCCTAATGTGATTTCTTTATAACGGGTGTGTTCCTTATCTTATCCTAGTGTCTAAACTCTTCTCCATTGCTGGACCCCCAAATAATATTCCTTTACGTGCTAAGGGGTATCTAGAGAGTAGGATAGGTTTAATAACTACCCTAACCCTAATGCGTACCCTAACCCTAACCCCTACCCTAACCCTAACACGTAACCTAATCCTAACCCGTAACCTAAGCCGTACCCTAAGCCGTACCCTAAGCCTAACCCTAACCCTAGGCTACCCTTGACTGCTTCTGCCTCCAATAGATTTCCTAAGCACTAGTGTTTTAAGGAACAGCTTAAAAAGAGAATCCTAATGTGATTTCTTTATAATGGGTGTGTTCCTTATCTTATCCTAGTGTCAAAACTCTTCTCCATGGCTCGACCCCGAAATAATATTCCTTTACGTGCTAAGGTGTATCTAGAGAGTGGGATAGGTTAAATAACTACCCTAACCCTAACGCGTACCCTAACCCTAACCCCTACCCTAATCCTAACATGTACCCTAATCCTCACCCGT
Source organism: Balaenoptera physalus (assembly GCF_965194825.1). Classification (NCBI taxonomy): domain Eukaryota; kingdom Metazoa; phylum Chordata; class Mammalia; order Artiodactyla; family Balaenopteridae; genus Balaenoptera; species Balaenoptera physalus. The sequence goes on from NW_028126401.1 coordinate 892,385, forward strand.
ATCCTAAACTGAGGCCTAACCCTAACACTAACCCTAACCCTAACCCTAACCGATACCCTACGCCGTACCCGTAGCCCTCACCGAACCCGTACCCTAAGCCGTACCCTAAGCGTAACCCTAAGCCTAACCCTAACCCTAGGCTACCCTTGACTGCTTCTGCCTCCAATAGATTTCCTAAGCACTAGTGTTTTAAGGAACAGCTTAAAAAGAGAATCCTAATGTGATTTCTTTATAATGGGTGTGTTCCTTATCTTATCCTAGTGTCTAAACTCTTCTCCATGGCTGGACCCCCAAATAATATTCCTTTAGGTGCTAAGGGGTATCTAGAGAGTGGGATAGGTTTAATAACTACCCTAACCCTAATGCGTACCCTAACCCTAACCCCTACCCTAACCCTAACACGTAACCTAATCCTAACCCGTACCCTAAACGGAGCCCTAACCCTAACACTAACCCTAACCCTAACCCATACCCTACGCCGTACCCAAACCCCTCCCCGAACCCGAACCCTAAGCCGTACCCTCACCCTAACCCTAAGCCTAACCCTAACCCTAGGCTACCCTTGACTGCTTCTGCCTCCAATAGATTTCCTAAGCACTAGTGTTTTAAGGAACAGCTTAAAAAGAGAATCCTAATGTGATTTCTTTATAATGGGTGTGTTCCTTATCTTATCCTAGTGTCTAAACTCTTCTCCATGGCTGGACCTCCAAATAATATTCCTTTACGTGCTAAGGGGTATCTAGAGAGTGGGATAGGTTTAATAACTACCCTAACCCTAATGCGTACCCTAACCCTAACCCCTACCCTAACCCTAACACGTAACCTAATCCTAACCCGTACCCTAAACGGAGCCCTAACCCTAACACTAACCCTAACCCTAACCCTAACCCATACCCTACGCCGTACCCGAAGCCCTCCCCGAACTCGTACCCTAAGCCGTACCCTAAGCCGTACCCTAAGCCTAACCCTATCCCTAGGCTACCCTTGACTGCTTCTGCCTCCAATAGATTTCCTAAGCACTAGTGTTTTAAGGAACAGCTTAAAAAGAGAATCCTAATGTGATTTCTTTATAATGGGTGTGTTCCTTATCTTATCCTAGTGTCTAAACTCTTCTCCATGGCTGGACCCCCAAATAATATTCCTTTACGTGCTAAGGGGTATCTAGAGAGTGGGATAGATTTAATAACTACCCTAACCCTAATGCGTAAACTAACCCTAACCCCTACCCTAACCCTAACACGTAACCTAATCCTAACCCGTACCCTAAATGGAGCCCTAACCCTAACACTAACCCTAACCCTAACCCTAACCCATACCCTACGCCGTACCAGAACCCCTCCCCGAACCCGTACCCTAAGCCTAACCCCAAGCCTAACCCTAACCCTAGGCTACCCTTGACTGCTTCTGCCTCCAATAGATTTCCTAAGCACTAGTGTTTTAAGGAAGAGCTTAAAAAGAGAATCCTAATGTGATTTCTTTATAATGGGTGTGTTCCTTATCTTATCCTAGTGTCTAAACTCTTCTCCATGGCTGGACCTCGAAATAATATTCCTTTACGTGCTAAGGGGTATCTAGAGAGTGGGATAGGTTTAAAAACTGCCCTAACACTAACGCGTATCCTAACCCGAACCCCTACCCTAACCCTAACACGTACGCTAATCCTAACCAATACCCTAAACGGAGCCCTAACCCTAACACTAACCCTAACCCTAATCCTAACCCATACCCTACGCCGTACCCGAAGCCCTCCCCGAACCCGTACCCTAAGCCGTACCCTAAGCCTAACCCTAAGCCTAACCCTAACCCTAGGCTACCCTTGACTGCTTCTGCCTCCAATAGATTTCCTAAGCACTAGTATTTTAAGGAACAGCTTAAAAAGAGAATCCTAATGTGATTTCTTTATAATGGGTGTGTTCCTTATCTTATCCTAGTGTCTAAACTCTTCTCCATGGCTGGACCTCGAAATAATATTCCTTTACGTGCTAAGGGGTATCTAGAGAGTGGGATAGGTTTAAAAACTACCCTAACACTAACGCGTACCCTAACCCGAACCCCTACCCTAACCCTAACACGTACCCTAATCCTAACCAATACCCTAAACCGAGCCCTAACCCTAACACTAACCCTAACCCTAACCCTAACCGATACCCTACGCAGTACCCGAAGCCCTCACCGAACCCGTACCCTAAGCCGTACCCTAAGCGTAACCCTAAGCCTAACCCTAACCCTAGGCTACCCTTGACTGCTTCTGCCTCCAATAGATTTCCTAAGCACTAGTGTTTTAAGGAACAGCTTAAAAAGAGAATCCTAATGTGATTTCTTTATAATGGGTGTGTTCCTTATCTTATCCTAGTGTCTAAACTCTTCTCCATGGCTGGACCCCCAAATAATATTCCTTTAGGTGCTAAGGGGTATCTAGAGAGTGGGATAGGTTTAATAACTACCCTAACCCTAATGCGTACCCTAACCCTAACCCCTACCCTAACCCTAACACGTAACCTAATCCTAACCCGTACCCTAAACGGAGCCCTAACCCTAACACTAACCCTTACCCTAACCCATACCCTACGCCGTACCCAAACCCCTCCCCGAACCCGTACCCTAAGCCGTACCCTCACCCTAACCCTAAGCCTAACCCTAACCCTAGGCTACCCTTGACTGCTTCTGCCTCCAATAGATTTCCTAAGCACTAGTGTTTTAAGGAACAGCTTAAAAAGAGAATCCTAATGTGATTTCTTTATAATGGGTGTGTTCCTTATCTTATCCTAGTGTCTAAACTCTTCTCCATGGCTGGATCTCCAAATAATATTCCTTTACGTGCTAAGGGGTATCTAGAGAGTGGGATAGGTTTAATAACTACCCTAACACTAAGGCGTACCGTAACCCTAACCCCTACCCTAACCCTAACACGTACCCTAATCCTAAACAATACCCTAAACCGAGCCCTAACCCTAACCCTAACCCTAACCCTAACCCTAACCCATACCCTACTCCGTACCCGAAGCCCTCCCCGAACCCGTACCCTAAGCCGTACCCTAAGCCTAAACCTAACCCTAGGCTACCCTTGACTGCTTCTGCCTCCAATAGATTTCCTAAGCACTAGTGTTTTAAGGAACAGCTTAAAAAGAGAATCCTAATGTGATTTATTTATAATGGGTGTGTTCCTTATCTTATCCTAGTGTCTAAACTCTTATCCATGGCTGGACCTCCAAATAGTATTCCTTTACGTGCTAAGGGGTATCTAGAGAGTGGGATAGGTTTAATAACTACCCTAACCCTAATGCGTACCCTAACCCTAACCCCTACCCTAACCCTAACACGTAACCTAATCCTAACCCGTACCCTAAACGGAGCCCTAACCCTAACACTAACCCTAACCCTAACCCTAACCCATACCCTACGCCGTACCCGAAGCCCTCCCCGAACTCGTACCCTAAGCCGTACCCTAAGCCGTACCCTAAGCCTAACCCTATCCCTAGGCTACCCTTGACTGCTTCTGCCTCCAATAGATTTCCTAAGCATTAGTGTTTTAAGGAACAGCTTAAAAAGAGAATCCTAATGTGATTTCTTTATAATGGGTGTGTTCCTTATCTTATCCTAGTGTCTAAACTCTTCTCCATGGCTGGACCCCCAAATAATATTCCTTTACGTGCTAAGGGGTATCTAGAGAGTGGGATAGGTTTAATAACTACCCTAAAACTAATGCGTAAACTAACCCTAACCCCTACCCTAACCCTAACGCGTAACCTAATCCTAACCCGTACCCAAACGGAGCCCTAACCCTAACACTAACCCTAACCCTAACCCTAACCCATACCCTACGCCGTACCCGAACCCCTCCCTGAACCCGTACCCTAAGCCTAACCCTAAGCCTAACCCTAACCCTAGGCTACCCTTGACTGCTTCTGCCTCCAATAGAATTCCTAAGCACTAGTGTTTTAAGGAACAGCTTAAAAAGGGAATCCTAATGTGATTTCTTTAAAATGGGTGTGTTCCTTATCTTATCCTAGGGTCTAAACTCTTCTCCATGGCTGGACCCCCAAATAATATTCCTTTACGTGCTAAGAGGTATCTAGAGAGTGGGATAGGTTTAATAACTACCCTAACCCTAATGCGTACTCTAACCCTAACCCCTACCCTAACCCTAACACGTAACCTAATCCTAACCCGTACCCTAAACGGAGCCCTAACCCTAACACTAACCCTAACCCTAACCCATACCCTACGCCGTACCAGAACCCCTCCCCGAACCCTACCCTAAGCCTAACCCCAAGCCTAACCCTAACCCTAGGCTAACCTTGACTGCTTCTGCCTCCAATAGATTTCCTAAGCACTAGTGTTTTAAGGAACAGCTTAAAAAGAGAATCCTAATGTGATTTCTTTATAATGGGTGTGTTCCTTATCTTATCCTAGTGTCTAAACTCTTCTCCATGGCTGGACCCCCAAATAATATTCCTTTATGTGCTAAGGGGTATCTAGAGAGTGGGATAGGTTTAATAACTACCCTAACCCTAATGCGTACCCTAACCCTAACCCCTACCCTAACCCTAACACCTACCCTAATCCTAACCCGTACCCTAAACCGAGCCCTAACCCTAACACTAACCCTAACCCTAACCCTAACCCATACCCTACGCCGTACCCGAACCCCTCCCCGAACCCATACCCTAAGCCGTACCCTAAGCCTAACCCTAATCCTAGGCTACCCTTGACTGCTTCTGCCTCCAATAGATTTCCTAAGCACTAGTGTTTTAAGGAACAGCTTAAAAAGAGAATCCTAATGTGATTTCTTTATAATGGGTGTGTTCCTTATCTTATCCTAGTGTCTAAACTCTTCTCCATGGCTGGACCTCCAAATAATATTCCTTTACGTGCTAAGGGGTATCTAGAGAGTGGGATAGGTTTAATAACTACCCTAACACTAACGCGTACCCTAACCCGAACCCCTACCCTAACCCTAACACGTACCCTAAGCCTAACCAATACCCTAAACCGAGCCCTAACCCTAACACTAAGCCTAACCCTAACCCTAACCCACACCCTACGCCATACCCGAAGCCCTCCACGAAACTGTACCCTAAGCCGTACCCTAAGCCGTACCCTAAGCCGTACCTTAACCCTAGGCTACCCTTGACTGCTTCTGCCTCCAATAGATTTCCTAAGCACTAGTGTTTTAAGGAACAGCTTAAAAAGAGAATCCTAATGTGATTTCTTTATAATGGGTGTGTTCCTTATCTTATCCTAGTGTCTAAACTCTTCTCCATGGCTGGACCCCCAAATAATATTCCTTTACGTGCTAAGCGGTATCTAGAGAGTGGGATAGGTTTAATAACTACCCTAACCCTAATGCGTACCCTAACCCTAACCCCTACCCTAACCCTAACACGTACCCTAATCCTAAACCGTACCCTAAACCGAGCCCTAACCCTAACACTAACCCTAACCCTAACCCTAACCGATACCCTACGCAGTACCCGAAGCCCTCACCGAACCCATACCCTAAGCCGTACCCTAAGCCTAACCCTAATCCTAACCCTAACCCTAGGCTACCCTTGACTGCTTTTGCCTCCAATAGATTTCCTAAGCACTAGTGTTTTAAGGAACAGCTTAAAAAGAGAATCGTAATGTGATTTCTTTATAATGGGTGTGTTCCTTATCTTATCCTAGTGTCTAAACTCTTCTCCATGGCTGGACCCCCAAATAATATTCCTTTATGTGCTAAGGGGTATCTAGAGAGTGGGATAGGTTTAATAACTACCCTAACCCTAATGCGTACCCTAACCCTAACCCCTAGCCTAACCCTAACACCTACCCTAATCCTAACCCGTACCCTAAACCGAGCCCTAACCCTAACACTAACCCTAACCCTAACCCTAACCGATACCCTACGCCGTACCCGAAGCCCTCACCGAACCCGTACCCTAAGCCGTACCCTAAGCGTAACCCTGAGCCTAACCCTAACCCTAGGCTACCCTTGACTGCTTCTGCCTCCAATAGATTTCCTAAGCACTAGTGTTTTAAGGAACAGCTTAAAAAGAGAATCCTAATGTGATTTCTTTATAATGGGTGTGTTCCTTATCTTATCCTAGTGTCTAAACTCTTCTCCATGGCTGGACCCCCAAATAATATTCCTTTAGGTGCTAAGGTGTATCTAGAGAGTGGGATAGGTTTAATAACTACCCTAACCCTAATGCGTACCCTAACCCTAACCCCTACCCTAACCCTAACACGTAACCTAATCCTAACCCGTACCCTAAACGGAGCCCTAACCCTAACACTAACCCTAACCCTAACCCATACCCTACGCCGTACCCAAACCCCTCCCCGAACCCGTACCCTAAGCCGTACCCTCACCCTAACCCTAAGCCTAACCCTAACCCTAGGCTACCCTTGACTGCTTCTGCCTCCAATAGATTTCCTAAGCACTAGTGTTTTAAGGAACAGCTTAAAAAGAGAATCCTAATGTGATTTCTTTATAATGGGTGTGTTCCTTATCTTATCCTAGTGTCTAAACTCTTCTCCATGGCTGGACCCCCAAATAATATTCCTTTACGTGCTAAGGGGTATCTAGAGAGTGGGATAGGTTTAATAACTACCCTAACCCTAATGCGTAAACTAACCCTAACCCCTACCCTAACCCTAACACGTAACCTAATCCTAACCCGTACCCTAAATGGAGCCCTAACCCTAACACTAACCCTAACCCTAACCCTAACCCATACCCTACGCCGTACCAGAACCCCTCCCCGAACCCGTACCCTAAGCCTAACCCCAAGCCTAACCCTAACCCTAGGCTACCCTTGACTGCTTCTGCCTCCAATAGATTTCCTAAGCACTAGTGTTTTAAGGAACAGCTTAAAAAGAGAATCCTAATGTGATTTCTTTATAATGGGTGTGTTCCTTATCTTATCCTAGTGTCTAAACTCTTCTCCATGGCTGGACCTCGAAATAATATTCCTTTACGTGCTAAGGGGTATCTAGAGAGTGGGATAGGTTTAAAAACTACCCTAACACTAACGCGTACCCTAACCCGAACCCCTACCCTAACCCTAACACGTACGCTAATCCTAACCAATACCCTAAACGGAGCCCTAACCCTAACACTAACCCTAACCCTAATCCTAACCCATACCCTACGCCGTACCCGAAGCCCTCCCCGAACCCGTACCCTAAGCCGTACCCTAAGCCTAACCCTAAGCCTAACCCTAACCCTAGGCTACCCTTGACTGCTTCTGCCTCCAATAGATTTCCTAAGCACTAGTATTTTAAGGAACAGCTTAAAAAGAGAATCCTAATGTGATTTCTTTATAATGGGTGTGTTCCTTATCTTATCCTAGTGTCTAAACTCTTCTCCATGGCTGGACCTCGAAATAATATTCCTTTACGTGCTAAGGGGTATCTAGAGAGTGGGTAGGTTTAAAAACTACCCTAACACTAACGCGTACCCTAACCCGAACCCCTACCCTAACCCTAACACGTACCCTAATCCTAACCAATACCCTAAACCGAGCCCTAACCCTAACACTAACCCTAACCCTAACCCTAACCGATACCCTACGCAGTACCCGAAGCCCTCACCGAAACCGTACCCTAAGCCGTACCCTAAGCGTAACCCTAAGCCTAACCCTAACCCTAGGCTACCCTTGACTGCTTCTGCCTCCAATAGATTTCCTAAGCACTAGTGTTTTAAGGAACAGCTTAAAAAGAGAATCCTAATGTGATTTCTTTATAATGGGTGTGTTCCTTATCTTATCCTAGTGTCTAAACTCTTCTCCATGGCTGGACCCCCAAATAATATTCCTTTAGGTGCTAAGGGGTATCTAGAGAGAGGGATAGGTTTAATAACTACCCTAACCCTAATGCGTACCCTAACCCTAACCCCTACCCTAACCCTAACACGTAACCTAATCCTAACCCGTACCCTAAACGGAGCCCTAACCCTAACACTAACCCTAACCCTAACCCATACCCTACGCCGTACCCAAACCCCTCCCCGAACCCGTACCCTAAGCCGTACCCTCACCCTAACCCTAAGCCTAACCTTAACCCTAGGCTACCCTTGACTGCTTCTGCCTCCAATAGATTTCCTAAGCACTAGTGTTTTAAGGAACAGCTTAAAAAGAGAATCCTAATGTGATTTCTTTATAATGGGTGTGTTCCTTATCTTATCCTAGTGTCTAAACTCTTCTCCATGGCTGGACCTCCAAATAATATTCCTTTACGTGCTAAGGGGTATCTAGAGAGTGGGATAGGTTTAATAACTACCCTAACACTAAGGCGTACCGTAACCCTAACCCCTACCCTAACCCTAACACGTACCCTAATCCTAAACAATACCCTAAACCGAGCCCTAACCCTAACCCTAACCCTAACCCTAACCCTAACCCATACCCTACTCCGTACCCGAAGCCCTCCCCGAACCCGTACCCTAAGCCGTACCCTAAGCCTAAACCTAACCCTAGGCTACCCTTGACTGCTTCTGCCTCCAATAGATTTCCTAAGCACTAGTGTTTTAAGGAACAGCTTAAAAAGAGAATCCTAATGTGATTTATTTATAATGGGTGTGTTCCTTATCTTATCCTAGTGTCTAAACTCTTATCCATGGCTGGACCTCCAAATAGTATTCCTTTACGTGCTAAGGGGTATCTAGAGAGTGGGATAGGTTTAATAACTACCCTAACCCTAATGCGTACCCTAACCCTAACCCCTACCCTAACCCTAACACGTAACCTAATCCTAACCCGTACCCTAAACGGAGCCCTAACCCTAACACTAACCCTAACCCTAACCCTAACCCATACCCTACGCCGTACCCGAAGCCCTCCCCGAACTCGTACCCTAAGCCGTACCCTAAGCCGTACCCTAAGCCTAACCCTATCCCTAGGCTACCCTTGACTGCTTCTGGCTCCAATAGATTTCCTAAGCACTAGTGTTTTAAGGAACAGCTTAAAAAGAGAATCCTAATGTGATTTCTTTATAATGGGTGTGTTCCTTATCTTATCCTAGTGTCTAAACTCTTCTCCATGGCTGGACCCCCAAATAATATTCCTTTACGTGCTAAGGGGTATCTAGAGAGTGGGATAGGTTTAATAACTACCCTAAAACTAATGCGTAAACTAACCCTAACCCCTACCCTAACCCTAACGCGTAACCTAATCCTAACCCGTACCCAAACGGAGCCCTAACCCTAACACTAACCCTAACCCTAACCCTAACCCATACCCTACGCCGTACCAGAACCCCTCCCCGAACCCGTACCCTAAGCCTAACCCCAAGCCTAACCCTAACCCTAGGCTACCCTTGACTGCTTCTGCCTCCAATAGATTTCCTAAGCACTAGTGTTTTTAGGAACAGCTTAAAAAGAGAATCCTAATGTGATTTCTTTATAATGGGTGTGTTCCTTATCTTATCCTAGTGTCTAAACTCTTCTCCATGGCTGGACCTCGAAATAATATTCCTTTACGTGCTAAGGGGTATCTAGAGAGTGGGATAGGTTTAAAAACTACCCTAACACTAACGCGTACCCTAACCCGAACCCCTACCCTAACCCTAACACGAACCCTAATCCTAACCAATACCCTAAACGGAGACCTAACCCTAACACTAACCCTAACCCTAACCCATACCCTACGCCGTACCAGAACCCCTCCCCGAACCCTACCCTAAGCCTAACCCCAAGCCTAACCCTAACCCTAGGCTACCCTTGACTGCTTCTGCCTCCAATAGATTTCCTAAGCACTAGTGTTTTAAGGAACAGCTTAAAAAGAGAATCCTAATGTGATTTCTTTATAATGGGTGTGTTCCTTATCTTATCCTAGTGTCTAAACTCTTCTCCATGGCTGGACCCCCAAATAATATTCCTTTATGTGCTAAGGGGTATCTAGAGAGTGGGATAGGTTTAATAACTACCCTAACCCTAATGCGTACCCTAACCCTAACCCCTACCCTAACCCTAACACCTACCCTAATCCTAACCCGTACCCTAAACCGAGCCCTAACCCTAACACTAACCCTAACCCTAACCCTAACCCATACCCTACGCCGTACCCGAACCCCTCCCCGAACCCATACCCTAAGCCGTACCCTAAGCCTAACCCTAATCCTAGGCTACCCTTGACTGCTTCTGCCTCCAATAGATTTCCTAAGCACTAGTGTTTTAAGGAACAGCTTAAAAAGAGAATCCTAATGTGATTTCTTTATAATGGGTGTGTTCCTTATCTTATCCTAGTGTCTAAACTCTTCTCCATGGCTGGACCTCCAAATAATATTCCTTTACGTGCTAAGGGGTATCTAGAGAGTGGGATAGGTTTAATAACTACCCTAACACTAACACGTACCCTAACCCGAACCCCTACCCTAACCCTAACACGTACCCTAATCCTAACCAATAACCTAAACCGAGCCCTAACCCTAACACTAAGCCTAACCCTAACCCTAACCCACACCCTACGCCATACCCGAAGCCCTCCCCGAAACTGTACCCTAAGCCGTACCCTAAGCCGTACCCTAAGCCGTACCCTAACCCTAGGCTACCCTTGACTGCTTCTGCCTCCAATAGATTTCCTAAGCACTAGTGTTTTAAGGAACAGCTTAAAAAGAGAATCCTAATGTGATTTCTTTATAATGGGTGTGTTCCTTATCTTATCCTAGTGTCTAAACTCTTCTCCATGGCTGGACCCCCAAATAATATTCCTTTACGTGCTAAGCGGTATCTAGAGAGTGGGATAGGTTTAATAACTACCCTAACCCTAATGCGTACCCTAACCCTAACCCCTACCCTAACCCTAACACGTACCCTAATCCTAACCCGTATCCTAAACTGAGCCCTAACCCTAACACTAACCCTAACCCTAACCCATACCCTACGCCGTACCCGAACCCCTCCCCGAACCCGTACCCTAAGCCGTACCCTAAGCCTAACCCTAAGCCTAACCCTAACCCTAGGCTACCCTTGACTGCTTCTGCCTCCAATAGATTTCCTAAGCACTAGTGTTTTAAGGAACAGCTTAAAAAGAGAATCCTAATGTGATTTCTTTATAATGGGTGTGTTCCTTATCTTATCCTAGTGTCTAAACTCTTCTCCACGGCTGGACCACGAAATAATATTCCTTTACGTGCTAAGGGGTATCTAGAGAGTAAGATAGGTTTAAAAACTACCCTAACACTAACGCGTACCCTCACCCGAACCCCTACCCTAACCCTAACACGTACCCTAATCCTAACCAATACCCTAAACGGAGCCCTAACCCTAACACTAACCCTAACCCTAACCCATACCCTACGCCGTACGAGAAGCCCTCCCCGAACCCGTACCCTAAGCCGTACCCTAAGCCTAACCGTAAGCCTAACCATAACCCTAGGCTACCCTTGACTGCTTCTGCCTCCAATAGAATTCCTAAGCACTAGTGTTTTAAGGAACAGCTTAAAAAGTGAATCCTAATGTGAGTTCTTTAAAATGGGTGTGTTCCTTATCTTATCCTAGTGTCTAAATTCTTCTCCATGGCTGGAACCCCAAATAATATTCCTTTACGTGCTAAGGGGTATCTAGAGAGTGGGATAGGTTTAATAACTACCCTAACCCTAATGCGTAAACTAACCCTAAACCCTACCCTAACCCTAACACGTAACCTAATCCTAACCCGTACCCTAAACGGAGCCCTAACCCTAACACTAACCCTAACCCTAACCCTAACCCATACCCTACGCCGTACCAGAACCCCTCCCCGAACCCGTACCCTAAGCCGTACCCTAAGCCTAACCCTAACCCTAGGCTACCCTAGACTGCTTCTGCCTCCAATAGATTTCCTAAGCACTAGTGTTTTAAGGAACAGCTTAAAAAGAGAATCCTAATGTGATTTCTTTATAATGGGTGTGTTCCTTATCTTATCCTAGGGTCTAAACTCTTCTCCATGGCTGGACCCCCAAATAATATTCCTTTACGTGCTAAGGGGTATCTAGAGAGTGGGATAGGTTTGATAACTACCCTAACCCTAATGTGTACCCTAACCCTTACCCCTACCCTAACCCTAACACGTACCCTAATCCTAAACCGTACCCTAAACCGAGCCCTAACCCTAACACTAACCCTAACCCTAACCCTAACCGATACCCTACGCAGTACCCGAAGCCCTCACCGAACCCGTACCCTAAGCCGTACCCTAAGCCTAACCCTAAGCCTAACCCTAACCCTAGGCTACCCTTGACTGCTTCTGCCTCCAATAGATTTCCTAAGCACTAGTGCTTTAAGGAACAGCTTAAAAAGAGAATCCTAATGTGATTTCTTTATAATGGGTGTGTTCCTTAGCTTATCCTAGTGTCTAAACTCTTCTCCATGGCTGGACCCCCAAATAATATTCCTTTACGTGCTAAGGGGTATCTAGAGAGTGGGATAGGTTTAATAACTACCCTAACCCTAATGCGTACCCTAACCCTAACCCCTACCCTAACCCTAACACGTAACCTAATCCTAACCCGTACCCTAAACGGAGCCCTAACCCTAACACTAACCCTAACCCTAACCCTAACCCATACCCTGCGCCGAACCCGAAGCCCTCCCCGAACCCGTACCCTAAGCCGTACCCTAAGCCGTACCCTAAGCCTAACCCTAACCCTAGCTACCCTTGACTGCTTCTGCCTCCAATAGATTTCCTAAGCACGAGTGTTTTAAGGAACAGCTTAAAAAGAGAATCCTAATGTGATTTCTTTATAATGGGTGTGTTCCTTATCTTATCCTAGTGTCTAAACTCTTCTCCATGGCTGGACCTCGAAATAATATTCCTTTACGTGCTAAGGGGTATCTAGAGAGTGGGATAGGTTTCATAACTACCCTAACCCTAATGTGTACCCTAACCCTAACCCCTACCCTAACCCTAACACGTACCCTAATCCTAAACCGTAACCTAAACCGAGCCCTAACCCTAACACTAACCCTAACCCTAACCCTAACCGATACCCTACGCAGTACCCGAAGCCCTCACCGAACCCGTACCCTAAGCCGTACCCTAAGCCTAACCCTAAGCCTAACCCTAACCCTAGGCTACCCTTGACTGCTTCTGCCTCCAATAGATTTCCTAAGCACTAGTGTTTTAAGGAACAGCTTAAAAAGAGAATCCTAATGTGATTTCTTTATAACGGGTGTGTTCCTTATCTTATCCTAGTGTCTAAACTCTTCTCCATTGCTGGACCCCCAAATAATATTCCTTTACGTGCTAAGGGGTATCTAGAGAGTAGGATAGGTTTAATAACTACCCTAACCCTAATGCGTACCCTAACCCTAACCCCTACCCTAACCCTAACACGTAACCTAATCCTAACCCGTAACCTAAGCCGTACCCTAAGCCGTACCCTAAGCCTAACCCTAACCCTAGGCTACCCTTGACTGCTTCTGCCTCCAATAGATTTCCTAAGCACTAGTGTTTTAAGGAACAGCTTAAAAAGAGAATCCTAATGTGATTTCTTTATAATGGGTGTGTTCCTTATCTTATCCTAGTGTCAAAACTCTTCTCCATGGCTCGACCCCGAAATAATATTCCTTTACGTGCTAAGGTGTATCTAGAGAGTGGGATAGGTTAAATAACTACCCTAACCCTAACGCGTACCCTAACCCTAACCCCTACCCTAATCCTAACATGTACCCTAATCCTCACCCGTATCCTAAACTGAGGCCTAACCCTAACACTAACCCTAACCCTAACCCTAACCGATACCCTACGCCGTACCCGTAGCCCTCACCGAACCCGTACCCTAAGCCGTACCCTAAGCGTAACCCTAAGCCTAACCCTAACCCTAGGCTACCCTTGACTGCTTCTGCCTCCAATAGATTTCCTAAGCACTAGTGTTTTAAGGAACAGCTTAAAAAGAGAATCCTAATGTGATTTCTTTATAATGGGTGTGTTCCTTATCTTATCCTAGTGTCTAAACTCTTCTCCATGGCTGGACCCCCAAATAATATTCCTTTATGTGCTAAGGGGTATCTAGAGAGTGGGATAGGTTTAATAACTACCCTAACCCTAATGCGTACCCTAACCCTAACCCCTACCCTAACCCTAACACCTACCCTAATCCTAACCCGTACCCTAAACCGAGCCCTAACCCTAACACTAACCCTAACCCTAACCCTAACCCATACCCTACGCCGTACCCGAACCCCTCCCCGAACCCATACCCTAAGCCGTACCCTAAGCCTAACCCTAATCCTAGGCTACCCTTGACTGCTTCTGCCTCCAATAGATTTCCTAAGCACTAGTGTTTTAAGGAACAGCTTAAAAAGAGAATCCTAATGTGATTTCTTTATAATGGGTGTGTTCCTTATCTTATCCTAGTGTCTAAACTCTTCTCCATGGCTGGACCTCCAAATAATATTCCTTTACGTGCTAAGGGGTATCTAGAGAGTGGGATAGGTTTAATAACTACCCTAACACTAACACGTACCCTAACCCGAACCCCTACCCTAACCCTAACACGTACCCTAATCCTAACCAATAACCTAAACCGAGCCCTAACCCTAACACTAAGCCTAACCCTAACCCTAACCCACACCCTACGCCATACCCGAAGCCCTCCCCGAAACTGTACCCTAAGCCGTACCCTAAGCCGTACCCTAAGCCGTACCCTAACCCTAGGCTACCCTTGACTGCTTCTGCCTCCAATAGATTTCCTAAGCACTAGTGTTTTAAGGAACAGCTTAAAAAGAGAATCCTAATGTGATTTCTTTATAATGGGTGTGTTCCTTATCTTATCCTAGTGTCTAAACTCTTCTCCATGGCTGGACCCCCAAATAATATTCCTTTACGTGCTAAGCGGTATCTAGAGAGTGGGATAGGTTTAATAACTACCCTAACCCTAATGCGTACCCTAACCCTAACCCCTACCCTAACCCTAACACGTACCCTAATCCTAACCCGTATCCTAAACTGAGCCCTAACCCTAACACTAACCCTAACCCTAACCCATACCCTACGCCGTACCCGAACCCCTCCCCGAACCCGTACCCTAAGCCGTACCCTAAGCCTAACCCTAAGCCTAACCCTAACCCTAGGCTACCCTTGACTGCTTCTGCCTCCAATAGATTTCCTAAGCACTAGTGTTTTAAGGAACAGCTTAAAAAGAGAATCCTAATGTGATTTCTTTATAATGGGTGTGTTCCTTATCTTATCCTAGTGTCTAAACTCTTCTCCACGGCTGGACCACGAAATAATATTCCTTTACGTGCTAAGGGGTATCTAGAGAGTAAGATAGGTTTAAAAACTACCCTAACACTAACGCGTACCCTCACCCGAACCCCTACCCTAACCCTAACACGTACCCTAATCCTAACCAATACCCTAAACGGAGCCCTAACCCTAACACTAACCCTAACCCTAACCCATACCCTACGCCGTACGAGAAGCCCTCCCCGAACCCGTACCCTAAGCCGTACCCTAAGCCTAACCGTAAGCCTAACCATAACCCTAGGCTACCCTTGACTGCTTCTGCCTCCAATAGAATTCCTAAGCACTAGTGTTTTAAGGAACAGCTTAAAAAGTGAATCCTAATGTGAGTTCTTTAAAATGGGTGTGTTCCTTATCTTATCCTAGTGTCTAAATTCTTCTCCATGGCTGGAACCCCAAATAATATTCCTTTACGTGCTAAGGGGTATCTAGAGAGTGGGATAGGTTTAATAACTACCCTAACCCTAATGCGTAAACTAACCCTAAACCCTACCCTAACCCTAACACGTAACCTAATCCTAACCCGTACCCTAAACGGAGCCCTAACCCTAACACTAACCCTAACCCTAACCCTAACCCATACCCTACGCCGTACCAGAACCCCTCCCCGAACCCGTACCCTAAGCCGTACCCTAAGCCTAACCCTAACCCTAGGCTACCCTAGACTGCTTCTGCCTCCAATAGATTTCCTAAGCACTAGTGTTTTAAGGAACAGCTTAAAAAGAGAATCCTAATGTGATTTCTTTATAATGGGTGTGTTCCTTATCTTATCCTAGGGTCTAAACTCTTCTCCATGGCTGGACCCCCAAATAATATTCCTTTACGTGCTAAGGGGTATCTAGAGAGTGGGATAGGTTTGATAACTACCCTAACCCTAATGTGTACCCTAACCCTTACCCCTACCCTAACCCTAACACGTACCCTAATCCTAAACCGTACCCTAAACCGAGCCCTAACCCTAACACTAACCCTAACCCTAACCCTAACCGATACCCTACGCAGTACCCGAAGCCCTCACCGAACCCGTACCCTAAGCCGTACCCTAAGCCTAACCCTAAGCCTAACCCTAACCCTAGGCTACCCTTGACTGCTTCTGCCTCCAATAGATTTCCTAAGCACTAGTGCTTTAAGGAACAGCTTAAAAAGAGAATCCTAATGTGATTTCTTTATAATGGGTGTGTTCCTTAGCTTATCCTAGTGTCTAAACTCTTCTCCATGGCTGGACCCCCAAATAATATTCCTTTACGTGCTAAGGGGTATCTAGAGAGTGGGATAGGTTTAATAACTACCCTAACCCTAATGCGTACCCTAACCCTAACCCCTACCCTAACCCTAACACGTAACCTAATCCTAACCCGTACCCTAAACGGAGCCCTAACCCTAACACTAACCCTAACCCTAACCCTAACCCATACCCTGCGCCGAACCCGAAGCCCTCCCCGAACCCGTACCCTAAGCCGTACCCTAAGCCGTACCCTAAGCCTAACCCTAACCCTAGCTACCCTTGACTGCTTCTGCCTCCAATAGATTTCCTAAGCACTAGTGTTTTAAGGAACAGCTTAAAAAGAGAATCCTAATGTGATTTCTTTATAATGGGTGTGTTCCTTATCTTATCCTAGTGTCTAAACTCTTCTCCATGGCTGGACCTCGAAATAATATTCCTTTACGTGCTAAGGGGTATCTAGAGAGTGGGATAGGTTTCATAACTACCCTAACCCTAATGTGTACCCTAACCCTAACCCCTACCCTAACCCTAACACGTACCCTAATCCTAAACCGTAACCTAAACCGAGCCCTGACCCTAACACTAACCCTAACCCTAACCCTAACCGATACCCTACGCAGTACCCGAAGCCCTCACCGAACCCGTACCCTAAGCCGTACCCTAAGCCTAACCCTAAGCCTAACCCTAACCCTAGGCTACCCTTGACTGCTTCTGCCTCCAATAGATTTCCTAAGCACTAGTGTTTTAAGGAACAGCTTAAAAAGAGAATCCTAATGTGATTTCTTTATAACGGGTGTGTTCCTTATCTTATCCTAGTGTCTAAACTCTTCTCCATTGCTGGACCCCCAAATAATATTCCTTTACGTGCTAAGGGGTATCTAGAGAGTAGGATAGGTTTAATAACTACCCTAACCCTAATGCGTACCCTAACCCTAACCCCTACCCTAACCCTAACACGTAACCTAATCCTAACCCGTAACCTAAGCCGTACCCTAAGCCGTACCCTAAGCCTAACCCTAACCCTAGGCTACCCTTGACTGCTTCTGCCTCCAATAGATTTCCTAAGCACTAGTGTTTTAAGGAACAGCTTAAAAAGAGAATCCTAATGTGATTTCTTTATAATGGGTGTGTTCCTTATCTTATCCTAGTGTCAAAACTCTTCTCCATGGCTCGACCCCGAAATAATATTCCTTTACGTGCTAAGGTGTATCTAGAGAGTGGGATAGGTTAAATAACTACCCTAACCCTAACGCGTACCCTAACCCTAACCCCTACCCTAATCCTAACATGTACCCTAATCCTCACCCGTATCCTAAACTGAGGCCTAACCCTAACACTAACCCTAACCCTAACCCTAACCGATACCCTACGCCGTACCCGTAGCCCTCACCGAACCCGTACCCTAAGCCGTACCCTAAGCGTAACCCTAAGCCTAACCCTAACCCTAGGCTACCCTTGACTGCTTCTGCCTCCAATAGATTTCCTAAGCACTAGTGTTTTAAGGAACAGCTTAAAAAGAGAATCCTAATGTGATTTCTTTATAATGGGTGTGTTCCTTATCTTATCCTAGTGTCTAAACTCTTCTCCATGGCTGGACCCCCAAATAATATTCCTTTAGGTGCTAAGGGGTATCTAGAGAGTGGGATAGGTTTAATAACTACCCTAACCCTAATGCGTACCCTAACCCTAACCCCTACCCTAACCCTAACACGTAACCTAATCCTAACCCGTACCCTAAACGGAGCCCTAACCCTAACACTAACCCTAACCCTAACCCATACCCTACGCCGTACCTAAACCCCTCCCCGAACCCGAACCCTAAGCCGTACCCTCACCCTAACCCTAAGCCTAACCCTAACCCTAGGCTACCCTTGACTGCTTCTGCCTCCAATAGATTTCCTAAGCACTAGTGTTTTAAGGAACAGCTTAAAAAGAGAATCCTAATGTGATTTCTTTATAATGGGTGTGTTCCTTATCTTATCCTAGTGTCTAAACTCTTCTCCATGGCTGGACCTCCAAATAATATTCCTTTACGTGCTAAGGGGTATCTAGAGAGTGGGATAGGTTTAATAACTACCCTAACCCTAATGCGTACCCTAACCCTAACCCCTACCCTAACCCTAACACGTAACCTAATCCTAACCCGTACCCTAAACGGAGCCCTAACCCTAACACTAACCCTAACCCTAACCCTAACCCATACCCTACGCCGTACCCGAAGCCCTCCCCGAACTCGTACCCTAAGCCGTACCCTAAGCCGTACCCTAAGCCTAACCCTATCCCTAGGCTACCCTTGACTGCTTCTGCCTCCAATAGATTTCCTAAGCACTAGTGTTTTAAGGAACAGCTTAAAAAGAGAATCCTAATGTGATTTCTTTATAATGGGTGTGTTCCTTATCTTATCCTAGTGTCTAAACTCTTCTCCATGGCTGGACCCCCAAATAATATTCCTTTACGTGCTAAGGGGTATCTAGAGAGTGGGATAGATTTAATAACTACCCTAACCCTAATGCGTAAACTAACCCTAACCCCTACCCTAACCCTAACACGTAACCTAATCCTAACCCGTACCCTAAATGGAGCCCTAACCCTAACACTAACCCTAACCCTAACCCTAACCCATACCCTACGCCGTACCAGAACCCCTCCCCGAACCCGTACCCTAAGCCTAACCCCAAGCCTAACCCTAACCCTAGGCTACCCTTGACTGCTTCTGCCTCCAATAGATTTCCTAAGCACTAGTGTTTTAAGGAAGAGCTTAAAAAGAGAATCCTAATGTGATTTCTTTATAATGGGTGTGTTCCTTATCTTATCCTAGTGTCTAAACTCTTCTCCATGGCTGGACCTCGAAATAATATTCCTTTACGTGCTAAGGGGTATCTAGAGAGTGGGATAGGTTTAAAAACTGCCCTAACACTAACGCGTATCCTAACCCGAACCCCTACCCTAACCCTAACACGTACGCTAATCCTAACCAATACCCTAAACGGAGCCCTAACCCTAACACTAACCCTAACCCTAATCCTAACCCATACCCTACGCCGTACCCGAAGCCCTCCCCGAACCCGTACCCTAAGCCGTACCCTAAGCCTAACCCTAAGCCTAACCCTAACCCTAGGCTACCCTTGACTGCTTCTGCCTCCAATAGATTTCCTAAGCACTAGTATTTTAAGGAACAGCTTAAAAAGAGAATCCTAATGTGATTTCTTTATAATGGGTGTGTTCCTTATCTTATCCTAGTGTCTAAACTCTTCTCCATGGCTGGACCTCGAAATAATATTCCTTTACGTGCTAAGGGGTATCTAGAGAGTGGGATAGGTTTAAAAACTACCCTAACACTAACGCGTACCCTAACCCGAACCCCTACCCTAACCCTAACACGTACCCTAATCCTAACCAATACCCTAAACCGAGCCCTAACCCTAACACTAACCCTAACCCTAACCCTAACCGATACCCTACGCAGTACCCGAAGCCCTCACCGAACCCGTACCCTAAGCCGTACCCTAAGCGTAACCCTAAGCCTAACCCTAACCCTAGGCTACCCTTGACTGCTTCTGCCTCCAATAGATTTCCTAAGCACTAGTGTTTTAAGGAACAGCTTAAAAAGAGAATCCTAATGTGATTTCTTTATAATGGGTGTGTTCCTTATCTTATCCTAGTGTCTAAACTCTTCTCCATGGCTGGACCCCCAAATAATATTCCTTTAGGTGCTAAGGGGTATCTAGAGAGTGGGATAGGTTTAATAACTACCCTAACCCTAATGCGTACCCTAACCCTAACCCCTACCCTAACCCTAACACGTAACCTAATCCTAACCCGTACCCTAAACGGAGCCCTAACCCTAACACTAACCCTTACCCTAACCCATACCCTACGCCGTACCCAAACCCCTCCCCGAACCCGTACCCTAAGCCGTACCCTCACCCTAACCCTAAGCCTAACCCTAACCCTAGGCTACCCTTGACTGCTTCTGCCTCCAATAGATTTCCTAAGCACTAGTGTTTTAAGGAACAGCTTAAAAAGAGAATCCTAATGTGATTTCTTTATAATGGGTGTGTTCCTTATCTTATCCTAGTGTCTAAACTCTTCTCCATGGCTGGATCTCCAAATAATATTCCTTTACGTGCTAAGGGGTATCTAGAGAGTGGGATAGGTTTAATAACTACCCTAACACTAAGGCGTACCGTAACCCTAACCCCTACCCTAACCCTAACACGTACCCTAATCCTAAACAATACCCTAAACCGAGCCCTAACCCTAACCCTAACCCTAACCCTAACCCTAACCCATACCCTACTCCGTACCCGAAGCCCTCCCCGAACCCGTACCCTAAGCCGTACCCTAAGCCTAAACCTAACCCTAGGCTACCCTTGACTGCTTCTGCCTCCAATAGATTTCCTAAGCACTAGTGTTTTAAGGAACAGCTTAAAAAGAGAATCCTAATGTGATTTATTTATAATGGGTGTGTTCCTTATCTTATCCTAGTGTCTAAACTCTTATCCATGGCTGGACCTCCAAATAGTATTCCTTTACGTGCTAAGGGGTATCTAGAGAGTGGGATAGGTTTAATAACTACCCTAACCCTAATGCGTACCCTAACCCTAACCCCTACCCTAACCCTAACACGTAACCTAATCCTAACCCGTACCCTAAACGGAGCCCTAACCCTAACACTAACCCTAACCCTAACCCTAACCCATACCCTACGCCGTACCCGAAGCCCTCCCCGAACTCGTACCCTAAGCCGTACCCTAAGCCGTACCCTAAGCCTAACCCTATCCCTAGGCTACCCTTGACTGCTTCTGCCTCCAATAGATTTCCTAAGCATTAGTGTTTTAAGGAACAGCTTAAAAAGAGAATCCTAATGTGATTTCTTTATAATGGGTGTGTTCCTTATCTTATCCTAGTGTCTAAACTCTTCTCCATGGCTGGACCCCCAAATAATATTCCTTTACGTGCTAAGGGGTATCTAGAGAGTGGGATAGGTTTAATAACTACCCTAAAACTAATGCGTAAACTAACCCTAACCCCTACCCTAACCCTAACGCGTAACCTAATCCTAACCCGTACCCAAACGGAGCCCTAACCCTAACACTAACCCTAACCCTAACCCTAACCCATACCCTACGCCGTACCCGAACCCCTCCCTGAACCCGTACCCTAAGCCTAACCCTAAGCCTAACCCTAACCCTAGGCTACCCTTGACTGCTTCTGCCTCCAATAGAATTCCTAAGCACTAGTGTTTTAAGGAACAGCTTAAAAAGGGAATCCTAATGTGATTTCTTTAAAATGGGTGTGTTCCTTATCTTATCCTAGGGTCTAAACTCTTCTCCATGGCTGGACCCCCAAATAATATTCCTTTACGTGCTAAGAGGTATCTAGAGAGTGGGATAGGTTTAATAACTACCCTAACCCTAATGCGTACTCTAACCCTAACCCCTACCCTAACCCTAACACGTAACCTAATCCTAACCCGTACCCTAAACGGAGCCCTAACCCTAACACTAACCCTAACCCTAACCCATACCCTACGCCGTACCAGAACCCCTCCCCGAACCCTACCCTAAGCCTAACCCCAAGCCTAACCCTAACCCTAGGCTAACCTTGACTGCTTCTGCCTCCAATAGATTTCCTAAGCACTAGTGTTTTAAGGAACAGCTTAAAAAGAGAATCCTAATGTGATTTCTTTATAATGGGTGTGTTCCTTATCTTATCCTAGTGTCTAAACTCTTCTCCATGGCTGGACCCCCAAATAATATTCCTTTATGTGCTAAGGGGTATCTAGAGAGTGGGATAGGTTTAATAACTACCCTAACCCTAATGCGTACCCTAACCCTAACCCCTACCCTAACCCTAACACCTACCCTAATCCTAACCCGTACCCTAAACCGAGCCCTAAACCTAACACTAACCCTAACCCTAACCCTAACCCATACCCTACGCCGTACCCGAACCCCTCCCCGAACCCATACCCTAAGCCGTACCCTAAGCCTAACCCTAATCCTAGGCTACCCTTGACTGCTTCTGCCTCCAATAGATTTCCTAAGCACTAGTGTTTTAAGGAACAGCTTAAAAAGAGAATCCTAATGTGATTTCTTTATAATGGGTGTGTTCCTTATCTTATCCTAGTGTCTAAACTCTTCTCCATGGCTGGACCTCCAAATAATATTCCTTTACGTGCTAAGGGGTATCTAGAGAGTGGGATAGGTTTAATAACTACCCTAACACTAACGCGTACCCTAACCCGAACCCCTACCCTAACCCTAACACGTACCGTAATCCTAACCAATACCCTAAACCGAGCCCTAACCCTAACACTAAGCCTAACCCTAACCCTAACCCACACCCTACGCCATACCCGAAGCCCTCCACGAAACTGTACCCTAAGCCGTACCCTAAGCCGTACCCTAAGCCGTACCCTAACCCTAGGCTACCCTTGACTGCTTCTGCCTCCAATAGATTTCCTAAGCACTAGTGTTTTAAGGAACAGCTTAAAAAGAGAATCCTAATGTGATTTCTTTATAATGGGTGTGTTCCTTATCTTATCCTAGTGTCTAAACTCTTCTCCATGGCTGGACCCCCAAATAATATTCCTTTACGTGCTAAGCGGTATCTAGAGAGTGGGATAGGTTTAATAACTACCCTAACCCTAATGCGTACCCTAACCCTAACCCCTACCCTAACCCTAACACGTACCCTAATCCTAAACCGTACCCTAAACCGAGCCCTAACCCTAACACTAACCCTAACCCTAACCCTAACCGATACCCTACGCAGTACCCGAAGCCCTCACCGAACCCATACCCTAAGCCGTACCCTAAGCCTAACCCTAAGCCTAACCCTAACCCTAGGCTACCCTTGACTGCTTTTGCCTCCAATAGATTTCCTAAGCACTAGTGTTTTAAGGAACAGCTTAAAAAGAGAATCGTAATGTGATTTCTTTATAATGGGTGTGTTCCTTATCTTATCCTAGTGTCTAAACTCTTCTCCATGGCTGGACCCCCAAATAATATTCCTTTATGTGCTAAGGGGTATCTAGAGAGTGGGATAGGTTTAATAACTACCCTAACCCTAATGCGTACCCTAACCCTAACCCCTAGCCTAACCCTAACACCTAGCCTAATCCTAACCCGTACCCTAAACCGAGCCCTAACCCTAACACTAACCCTAACCCTAACCCTAACCGATACCCTACGCCGTACCCGAAGCCCTCACCGAACCCGTACCCTAAGCCGTACCCTAAGCGTAACCCTAAGCCTAACCCTAACCCTAGGCTACCCTTGACTGCTTCTGCCTCCAATAGATTTCCTAAGCACTAGTGTTTTAAGGAACAGCTTAAAAAGAGAATCCTAATGTGATTTCTTTATAATGGGTGTGTTCCTTATCTTATCCTAGTGTCTAAACTCTTCTCCATGGCTGGACCCCCAAATAATATTCCTTTAGGTGCTAAGGTGTATCTAGAGAGTGGGATAGGTTTAATAACTACCCTAACCCTAATGCGTACCCTAACCCTAACCCCTACCCTAACCCTAACACGTAACCTAATCCTAACCCGTACCCTAAACGGAGCCCTAACCCTAACACTAAACCTAACCCTAACCCATACCCTACGCCGTACCCAAACCCCTCCCCGAACCCGTACCCTAAGCCGTACCCTCACCCTAACCCTAAGCCTAACCCTAACCCTAGGCTACCCTTGACTGCTTCTGCCTCCAATAGATTTCCTAAGCACTAGTGTTTTAAGGAACAGCTTAAAAAGAGAATCCTAATGTGATTTCTTTATAATGGGTGTGTTCCTTATCTTATCCTAGTGTCTAAACTCTTCTCCATGGCTGGACCCCCAAATAATATTCCTTTACGTGCTAAGGGGTATCTAGAGAGTGGGATAGGTTTAATAACTACCCTAACCCTAATGCGTAAACTAACCCTAACCCCTACCCTAACCCTAACACTTAACCTAATCCTAACCCGTACCCTAAATGGAGCCCTAACCCTAACACTAACCCTAACCCTAACCCTAACCCATACCCTACGCCGTACCAGAACCCCTCCCCGAACCCGTACCCTAAGCCTAACCCCAAGCCTAACCCTAACCCTAGGCTACCCTTGACTGCTTCTGCCTCCAATAGATTTCCTAAGCACTAGTGTTTTAAGGAACAGCTTAAAAAGAGAATCCTAATGTGATTTCTTTATAATGGGTGTGTTCCTTATCTTATCCTAGTGTCTAAACTCTTCTCCATGGCTGGACCTCGAAATAATATTCCTTTACGTGCTAAGGGGTATCTAGAGAGTGGGATAGGTTTAAAAACTACCCTAACACTAACGCGTACCCTAACCCGAACCCCTACCCTAACCCTAACACGTACGCTAATCCTAACCAATACCCTAAACGGAGCCCTAACCCTAACACTAACCCTAACCCTAATCCTAACCCATACCCTACGCCGTACCCGAAGCCCTCCCCGAACCCGTACCCTAAGCCGTACCCTAAGCCTAACCCTAAGCCTAACCCTAACCCTAGGCTACCCTTGACTGCTTCTGCCTCCAATAGATTTCCTAAGCACTAGTATTTTAAGGAACAGCTTAAAAAGAGAATCCTAATGTGATTTCTTTATAATGGGTGTGTTCCTTATCTTATCCTAGTGTCTAAACTCTTCTCCATGGCTGGACCTCGAAATAATATTCCTTTACGTGCTAAGGGGTATCTAGAGAGTGGGATAGGTTTAAAAACTACCCTAACACTAACGCGTACCCTAACCCGAACCCCTACCCTAACCCTAACACGTACCCTAATCCTAACCAATACCCTAAACCGAGCCCTAACCCTAACACTAACCCTAACCCTAACCCTAACCGATACCCTACGCAGTACCCGAAGCCTTCACCGAACCCGTACCATAAGCCGTACCCTAAGCCTAACCCTAACCCTAGGCTACCCTTGACTGCTTCTGCCTCCAATAGATTTCCTAAGCACTAGTGTTTTAAGGAACAGCTTAAAAAGAGAATCGTAATGTGATTTCTTTATAATGGGTGTGTTCCTTATCTTATCCTAGTGTCTAAACTCTTCTCCATGGCTGGACCCCCAAATAATATTCCTTTATGTGCTAAGGGGTATCTAGAGAGTGGGATAGGTTTAATAACTACCCTAACCCTAATGCGTACCCTAACCCTAACCCCTAGCCTAACCCTAACACCTACCCTAATCCTAACCCGTACCCTAAACCGAGCCCTAACCCTAACACTAACCCTAACCCTAACCCTAACCGATACCCTACGCCGTACCCGAAGCCCTCACCGAACCCGTACCCTAAGCCGTACCCTAAGCGTAACCCTAAGCCTAACCCTAACCCTAGGCTACCCTTGACTGCTTCTGCCTCCAATAGATTTCCTAAGCACTAGTGTTTTAAGGAACAGCTTAAAAAGAGAATCCTAATGTGATTTCTTTATAATGGGTGTGTTCCTTATCTTATCCTAGTGTCTAAACTCTTCTCCATGGCTGGACCCCCAAATAATATTCCTTTAGGTGCTAAGGTGTATCTAGAGAGTGGGATAGGTTTAATAACTACCCTAACCCTAATGCGTACCCTAACCCTAACCCCTACCCTAACCCTAACACGTAACCTAATCCTAACCCGTACCCTAAACGGAGCCCTAACCCTAACACTAAACCTAACCCTAACCCATACCCTACGCCGTACCCAAACCCCTCCCCGAACCCGTACCCTAAGCCGTACCCTCACCCTAACCCTAAGCCTAACCCTAACCCTAGGCTACCCTTGACTGCTTCTGCCTCCAATAGATTTCCTAAGCACTAGTGTTTTAAGGAACAGCTTAAAAAGAGAATCCTAATGTGATTTCTTTATAATGGGTGTGTTCCTTATCTTATCCTAGTGTCTAAACTCTTCTCCATGGCTGGACCCCCAAATAATATTCCTTTACGTGCTAAGGGGTATCTAGAGAGTGGGATAGGTTTAATAACTACCCTAACCCTAATGCGTAAACTAACCCTAACCCCTACCCTAACCCTAACACGTAACCTAATCCTAACCCGTACCCTAAATGGAGCCCTAACCCTAACACTAACCCTAACCCTAACCCTAACCCATACCCTACGCCGTACCAGAACCCCTCCCCGAACCCGTACCCTAAGCCTAACCCCAAGCCTAACCCTAACCCTAGGCTACCCTTGACTGCTTCTGCCTCCAATAGATTTCCTAAGCACTAGTGTTTTAAGGAACAGCTTAAAAAGAGAATCCTAATGTGATTTCTTTATAATGGGTGTGTTCCTTATCTTATCCTAGTGTCTAAACTCTTCTCCATGGCTGGACCTCGAAATAATATTCCTTTACGTGCTAAGGGGTATCTAGAGAGTGGGATAGGTTTAAAAACTACCCTAACACTAACGCGTACCCTAACCCGAACCCCTACCCTAACCCTAACACGTACGCTAATCCTAACCAATACCCTAAACGGAGCCCTAACCCTAACACTAACCCTAACCCTAATCCTAACCCATACCCTACGCCGTACCCGAAGCCCTCCCCGAACCCGTACCCTAAGCCGTACCCTAAGCCTAACCCTAAGTCTAACCCTAACCCTAGGCTACCCTTGACTGCTTCTGCCTCCAATAGATTTCCTAAGCACTAGTATTTTAAGGAACAGCTTAAAAAGAGAATCCTAATGTGATTTCTTTATAATGGGTGTGTTCCTTATCTTATCCTAGTGTCTAAACTCTTCTCCATGGCTGGACCTCGAAATAATATTCCTTTACGTGCTAAGGGGTATCTAGAGAGTGGGATAGGTTTAAAAACTACCGTAACACTAACGCGTACCCTAACCCGAACCCCTACCCTAACCCTAACACGTACCCTAATCCTAACCAATACCCTAAACCGAGCCCTAACCCTAACACTAACCCTAACCCTAACCCTAACCGATACCCTACGCAGTACCCGAAGCCTTCACCGAACCCGTACCATAAGCCGTACCCTAAGCCTAACCCTAACCCTAGGCTACCCTTGACTGCTTCTGCCTCCAATAGATTTCCTAAGCACTAGTGTTTTAAGGAACAGCTTAAAAAGAGAATCCTAATGTGATTTCTTTATAATGGGGGTGTTCCTTATTTTATCCTAGTGTCAAAACTCTTCTCCATGGCTGGACCCCCAAATAATATTCCTTTACGTGCTAAGGTGTATCTAGAGAGTGGGATAGGTTTAATAACTACCCTAACCCTAACGCGTACCCTAACCCTAACCCCTACCCTAATCCTAACATGTACCCTAATCCTAACCCGTATCCTAAACTGAGCCCTAACCCTAACACTAACCCTAACCCTAACCCTAACCCATACCCTACGCCGTACCCGAATCCCTCCCCGAACCCGTACTCTAAGCCTAACCCTAAGCCTAACCCTAACCCTAGGCTACCCTTGACTGCTTCTGCCTCCAATAGATTTCCTAAGCACTAGTGTTTTAAGGAACAGCTTAAAAAGAGAATCCTAATGTGATTTCTTTATAATGGGTGTGTTCCTTATCTTATCCTAGGGTCTAAACTCTTCTCCATGGCTGGACCCCCAAATAATATTCCTTTAGGTGCTAAGGGGTATCTAGAGAGTTGAATAGGTTTAATAACTGCCCTAACCCTAATGCGTACCCTAACCCTAACCCCTACCCTAACCCTAACATGTAACCTAATCCTAACCCGTACCCTAAACGGAGCCCTAACCCTAACACTAACCCTAACCCTAACCCTAACCCATACCCTACGCCGTACCCGAAGCCCTCCCCGAACCCGTACCCTATGCCGTACTCTATGCCGTACCCTAAGCCTAACCCTAACCCTAGGCTATCCTTGACTGCTTCTGCCTCCAATAGATTTTCTAAGCACTAGTGTTTTAAGGAAAAGCTTAAAAAGAGAATCCTAATGTGATTTCTTTATAATGGGTGTGTTCCTTATCTTATCCTAGTGTCTAAACTCTTCTCCATGGATGGACCTCCAAATAGTATTCCTTTACGTGCTAAGGGGTATCTAGAGAGTGGGATAGGTTTAATAACTACCCTAACCCTAACGCGTACCCTAACCCTAACCCCTACCCTAATCCTAACATGTACCCTAATCCTAAACCGTATCCTAAACTGAGCCCTAACCCTAACACTAACCCTAACCCTAACCCATACCCTACGCCGTACCCGAACCCCTCCCCGAACCCGTACCCTAAGCCGTACCCTAAGCCTAACCCTAAGCCTAACCCTAACCCTAGGCTACCCTTGACTGCTTCTGCCTCCAATAGATTTCCTAAGCACTAGTGTTTTAAGGAACAGCTTAAAA
Source organism: Balaenoptera physalus (assembly GCF_965194825.1). NCBI lineage: Eukaryota > Metazoa > Chordata > Mammalia > Artiodactyla > Balaenopteridae > Balaenoptera > Balaenoptera physalus. The sequence goes on from NW_028126401.1 coordinate 921,149, forward strand.
AGAGAATCCTAATGTGATTTCTTTATAATGGGAGTGTTCCTTATCTTATCCTAGTGTCTAAACTCTTCTCCATCGCTGGACCTCGAAATAATATTCCTTTACGTGCTAAGGGGTATCTAGAGAGTAAGATAGGTTTAAAAACTACCCTAACACTAACGCGTACCCTAACCCGAACCCCTACCCTAACCCTAACACGTACCCTAATCCTAACCAATACCCTAAACGGAGCCCTAACCCTAACACTAACCCTAACCCTAACCCTAACCCATACCCTACGCCGTACGCGAAGCCCTCCCCGAACCCGTACCCTAAGCTGTACCCTAAGCCTAACCCTAAGCCTAACCATAACCCTAGGCTACCCTTGACTGCTTCTGCCTCCAATAGAATTCCTAAGCACTAGTGTTTTAAGGAACAGCTTAAAAAGTGAATCCTAATGTGATTTCTTTAAAATGGGTGTGTTCCTTATCTTATCCTAGTGTCTAAACTCTTCTCCATGGCTGAACCCCCAAATAATATTCCTTTACGTGCTAAGGGGTATCTAGAGAGTGGGATAGGTTTAATAACTACCCTAACCCTAATGCGTAAACTAACCCTAAATCCTACCCTAACCCTAACACGTAACCTAATCCTAACCCGTACCCTAAACGGAGCCCTAACCCTAACACTAACCCTAACCCTAACCCTAACCCATACCCTACGCCGTACCAGAACCCCTCCCCGAACCCGTACCCTAAGCCGTACACTAAGCCTAACCCTAACCCTAGGCTACCCTAGACTGCTTCTACCTCCAATAGATTTCCTAAGCACTAGTGTTTTAAGGAACAGCTTAAAAAGAGAATCCTAATGTGATTTCTTTATAATGGGTGTGTTCCTTATCTTATCCTAGTGTCTAAACTCTTCTCCATGGCTGGACCCCCAAATAATATTCCTTTACGTGCTAAGGGGTATCTAGAGAGTTGGGTAGGTTTGATAACTACCCTAACCCTAATGCGTACCCTAACCCTAACCCCTACCCTAACCCTAACACGTACCCTAATCCTAAACCGTACCCTAAACAGAGCCCTAACCCTAACACTAACCCTAACCCTAACTCTAACCGATACCCTACGCAGTACCCGAAGCCCTCACCGAACCCGTACCCTAAGCCGTACCCTAAGCCTAACCCTAAGCCTAACCCTAACCCTAGGCTACCCTTGACTGCTTCTGCCTCCAATAGATTTCCTAAGCACTAGTGTTTTAAGGAACAGCTTAAAAAGAGAATCCTAATGTGATTTCTTTTTAATGGGTGTGTTCCTTATCTTATCCTAGTGTCTAAACTCTTCTCCATGGCTGAACCCCCAAATAATATTCCTTTACGTGCTAAGGGGTATGTAGAGAGTGGGATAGGTTTAATAACTACCCTAACCCTAATGCGTACCCTAACCCTAACCCCTACCCTAACACTAACACGTACCCTAATCCTAAACCGTACACTAAACCGAGCCCTAACCCTAACACTAACCCTAACCCTAACCCAAACCGATACCCTACGCAGTACCCGAAGCCCTCACCGAACCCATACCCTAAGCCGTACCCTAAGCCTAACCCTAAGCCTAACCCTAACCCTAAGCTACCCTTGACTGCTTCTGCCTCCAATAGATTTCCTAAGCCCTAGTGTTTTAAGGAACAGCTTAAAAAGAGAATCCTAATGTGATTTCTTTATAATGGGTGTGTGCCTTAACTTATCCTAGTGTCAAAACTCTTCTCCATGGCTGGACCCCCAAATAATATTCCTTTACGTGCTAAGGTGTATCTAGAGAGTGGGATAGGTTTAATAACTACCCTAACCCTAACGCGTACCCTAACCCTAACCCCTACCCTAATCCTAACATGTACCCTAATCCTAACCCGTATCCTAAACTGAGCCCTAACCCTAACACTAACCCTAACCCTAACCCATACCCTACGCCGTACCCGAACCCCTCCCCGAACCCGTACCCTAAGCCGTACCCTAATTCTAACCCTAAGCCTAACCCTAACCCTAGGCTACCCTTGACTGCTTCTGCCTCCAATAGATTTCCTAAGCACTAGTGTTTTAAGGAACAGCTTAAAAAGAGAATCCTAATGTGATTTCTTTATAATGGGTGTGTTCCTTATCTTATCCTAGTGTCTAAACTTTTCTCCATGGCTGCACCCCCAAATAATATTCCTTTACGTGCCAAGGGGTATCTAGAGAGTGGGATAGGTTTGATAACTACCCTAACCCTAATGCGTACCCTAACCCTAACCCCTACCCTAACCCTAACACGTACCCTAATCCTAAACCGTACCCTAAACCGAGCCCTAACCCTAACACTAACCCTAACCCTAACCCTAACCGCTACCCTACGCAGTACCCGAAGCCCTTAACGAACCCGTACCCTAAGCCGTACCCTAAGCCTAACCCTAAGCCTAACCCTAACCCTAGGCTACCCTTGACTGCTTCTGCCTCCAATAGATTTCCTAAGCACTAGTGTTTTAAGGAACAGCTTAAAAAGAGAATGCTAATGTGATTTCTTTATAACGGGTGTTCTCCTTATCTTATCCTAGTATCTAAACTCTTCTCCATGGCTGGACCCCCAAATAATATTCCTTTACGTCCTAAGGGGTATCTAGAGAGAAAGATAGGTTTAAAAACTACCCTAACACTAACGCGTACCCTAACTCTAACCCCTACCCTAACCCTAACACGTAACCTAATCCTAACCCGTAACCTAAGCCGTACCCTAAGCCGTACCCTAAGCCTAACCCTAACCCTAGGCTACCCTTGACTGCTTCTGCCTCCAATAGATTTCCTAAGCACTAGTGTTTTAAGGAACAGCTTAAAAAGAGAATCCTAATGTGATTTCTTTATAATGGGTGTGTTCCATATCTTATCCTAGTGTCTAAATTCTTCTCCATGGGTGGACCTCCTAATAGTATTCCTTTACGTGCTAAGGGGTATCGAGAGAGTGGGATAGGTTTAATAACTACCCTAACACTAACGCGTACCCTAACCCTAACCCCTACCCTAACCCTAACACGTACCCTAATCCTAACCAATAACCTAAACCGAGCCCTAACCCTAACACTAACCCTAACCCTAACCCTAACCCATACTCTACGCCGTACCCGAAGCCCTCCCCGAACCTGTACCCTAAGCCGTACCCTAAGCCGTACCCTAAGCCTAACCCTAACCCTAGGCTACCCTTGACTGCTTCTGCCTCCAATAGATTTCCTAAGCCCTAGTGTTTTAAGGAACAGCTTAAAAAGAGAATCCTAATGTGATTTCTTTATAATGGGTGTGTTCCTTATCTTATCCTAGTGTCAAAACTCTTCTCCATGGCTGGACCCCGAAATAGTATTCCTTTACGTGCTAAGGTGTATCTAGAGAGTGGGATAGGTTAAATAACTACCCTAACCCTAACGCTTACCCTAACCCTAACCCCTACCCTAATCCTAACATGTACCCTAATCCTCACCCGTATCCTAAACTGAGGTCAAACGCTAACACTAACCCTAACCCTAACCCTAACACATACCCTACGCCGTACCCGAACCCCTCCCCGAACCCGTACCCTAAGCCGTACCCTAAGCCTAACCCTAAGCCTAACCCTAACCCTAGGCTACCCTTGACTGCTTCTGCCTCCAATAGATTTCCTAAGCACTAGTGTTTTAAGGAACAGCTTAAAAAGAGAATCCTAATGTGATTTCTTTATAATGGGTGTGTTCCTTATCTTATCCTAGTGTCTAAACTCTTCTCCATGGCTGGACCCCCAAATAATATTCCTTTACGTGCTAAGGTGTATCTAGACAGTGGGATAGGTTTAATAACTACCATAACCCTAACGCGTACCCTAACCCTAACCACTATCCTAACCCTAATATGTACCCTAATCCTAACCCGTACCCTAAACCGAGCTCTAACCCTGACACTAACCCTAACCCTAACCCTAACCCATACCCTACGCCGTACCCGAACCCCTCCCCGAACCCATACCCTAAGCCTAACCCTAAGCCTAACCCTAACCCTAGGCTACCCTTGACTGCTTCTGCCTCCAATAGAATTCCTAAGCACTAGTGTTTTAAGGAACAGCTTAAAAAGAGAATCCTAATGTGATTTCTTTATAATGGGTGTGTTCCTTATCTTATCCTAGTGTCTAAACTCTTCTCCATGGCTGGACCCCCAAATAATATTCCTTTACGTGCTAAGGGGTATCTAGAGAGTGGGATAGGTTTAATAACTACCCTAACCCTAATGCGTACTCTAACCCTAACCCCTACCCTAACCCTAACACGTAACCTAATCCTAACCCGTACCCTAAACGGAGCCCTAACCCTAACACTAACCCTAACCCTAACCCTAACCCATACCCTACGCCGTACCAGAACCCCTCCCCGAACCCTACCCTAAGCCTAACCCCAAGCCTAACCCTAACCCTAGGCTACCCTTGACTGCTTCTGCCTCCAATAGATTTCCTAAGCACTAGTGTTTTAAGGAACAGCTTAAAAAGAGAATCCTAATGTGATTTCTTTATAATGGGTGTGTTCCTTATCTTATCCTAGTGTCTAAACTCTTCTCCATGGCTGGACCTCCAAATAGTATTCCTTTACGTGCTAAGGGGTATCTAGAGAGTGGGATAGGTTTAATAACTACCCTAACACTAACGCCTACCCTAACCCTAACCACTACCCTAACCCTAACACGTACACTAATCCTAACCAATACCCTAAACCGAGCCCTAACCCTAACACTAACCCTAACCCTAACCCTAACCCATACCCTACGCCGTACCCGAACCCCTCCCCGAACCCATACCCTAAGCCGTACCCTAAGCCTAACCCTAATCCTAGGCTACCCTTGACTGCTTCTGCCTCCAATAGATTTCCTAAGAACTAGTGTTTTAAGGAACAGCTTAAAAAGAGAATCCTAATGTGATTTCTTTATAATGGGTGTGTGCCTTAATTTATCCTAGTGTCAAAACTCTTCTCCATGGCTGGACCCCCAAATAATATTCCTTTACGTGCTAAGGTGTATCTAGAGAGTGGGATAGGTTTAATAACTACCCTAACCCTAACGCGTACCCTAACCCTAACCCCTACCCTAATCCTAACATGTACCCTAATCCTAACCCGTACCCTAAACGGAGCCCTAACCCTAACACTAACCCTAAACCTAACCCTAACCCATACCCTACGCCGTACCAGAACCCCTCCCCGAACCCTACCCTAAGCCTAACCCCAAGCCTAACCCTAACCCTAGGCTACCCTTGACTGCTTCTGCCTCCAATAGATTTCCTAAGCACTAGTGTTTTAAGGAACAGCTTAAAAAGAGAATCCTAATGTGATTTCTTTATAATGGGTGTGTTCCTTATCTTATCCTAGTGTCTAAACTCTTCTCCATGGCTGCACCCCCAAATAATATTCCTTTACGTGCCAAGGGGTATCTAGAGAGTGGGATAGGTTTGATAACTACCCTAACCCTAATGCGTACCCTAACCCTAACCCCTACCCTAACCCTAACACGTACCCTAATCCTAAACCGTACCCTAAACCGAGCCCTAACCCTAACACTAACCCTAACCCTAACCCTAACCGCTACCCTACGCAGTACCCGAAGCCCTTAACGAACCCGTACCCTAAGCCGTACCCTAAGCCTAACCCTAAGCCTAACCCTAACCCTAGGCTACCCTTGACTGCTTCTGCCTCCAATAGGTTTCCTAAGCACTAGTGTTTTAAGGAACAGCTTAAAAAGAGAATGCTAATGTGATTTCTTTATAACGGGTGTTCTCCTTATCTTATCCTAGTATCTAAACTCTTCTCCATGGCTGGACCCCCAAATAATATTCCTTTACGTCCTAAGGGGTATCTAGAGAGAAAGATAGGTTTAAAAACTACCCTAACACTAACGCGTACCCTAACTCTAACCCCTACCCTAACCCTAACACGTAACCTAATCCTAACCCGTAACCTAAGCCGTACCCTAAGCCGTACCCTAAGCCTAACCCTAACCCTAGGCTACCCTTGACTGCTTCTGCCTCCAATAGATTTCCTAAGCACTAGTGTTTTAAGGAACAGCTTAAAAAGAGAATCCTAATGTGATTTCTTTATAATGGGTGTGTTCCATATCTTATCCTAGTGTCTAAATTCTTCTCCATGGGTGGACCTCCTAATAGTATTCCTTTACGTGCTAAGGGGTATCGAGAGAGTGGGATAGGTTTAATAACTACCCTAACACTAACGCGTACCCTAACCCTAACCCCTACCCTAACCCTAACACGTACCCTAATCCTAACCAATAACCTAAACCGAGCCCTAACCCTAACACTAACCCTAACCCTAACCCTAACCCATACTCTACGCCGTACCCGAAGCCCTCCCCGAACCTGTACCCTAAGCCGTACCCTAAGCCGTACCCTAAGCCTAACCCTAACCCTAGGCTACCCTTGACTGCTTCTGCCTCCAATAGATTTCCTAAGCCCTAGTGTTTTAAGGAACAGCTTAAAAAGAGAATCCTAATGTGATTTCTTTATAATGGGTGTGTTCCTTATCTTATCCTAGTGTCAAAACTCTTCTCCATGGCTGGACCCCGAAATAGTATTCCTTTACGTGCTAAGGTGTATCTAGAGAGTGGGATAGGTTAAATAACTACCCTAACCCTAACGCTTACCCTAACCCTAACCCCTACCCTAATCCTAACATGTACCCTAATCCTCACCCGTATCCTAAACTGAGGTCAAACGCTAACACTAACCCTAACCCTAACCCTAACACATACCCTACGCCGTACCCGAACCCCTCCCCGAACCCGTACCCTAAGCCGTACCCTAAGCCTAACCCTAAGCCTAACCCTAACCCTAGGCTACCCTTGACTGCTTCTGCCTCCAATAGATTTCCTAAGCACTAGTGTTTTAAGGAACAGCTTAAAAAGAGAATCCTAATGTGATTTCTTTATAATGGGTGTGTTCCTTATCTTATCCTAGTGTCTAAACTCTTCTCCATGGCTGGACCCCCAAATAATATTCCTTTACGTGCTAAGGTGTATCTAGACAGTGGGATAGGTTTAATAACTACCATAACCCTAACGCGTACCCTAACCCTAACCACTATCCTAACCCTAATATGTACCCTAATCCTAACCCGTACCCTAAACCGAGCTCTAACCCTGACACTAACCCTAACCCTAACCCTAACCCATACCCTACGCCGTACCCGAACCCCTCCCCGAACCCATACCCTAAGCCTAACCCTAAGCCTAACCCTAACCCTAGGCTACCCTTGACTGCTTCTGCCTCCAATAGAATTCCTAAGCACTAGTGTTTTAAGGAACAGCTTAAAAAGAGAATCCTAATGTGATTTCTTTATAATGGGTGTGTTCCTTATCTTATCCTAGTGTCTAAACTCTTCTCCATGGCTGGACCCCCAAATAATATTCCTTTACGTGCTAAGGGGTATCTAGAGAGTGGGATAGGTTTAATAACTACCCTAACCCTAATGCGTACTCTAACCCTAACCCCTACCCTAACCCTAACACGTAACCTAATCCTAACCCGTACCCTAAACGGAGCCCTAACCCTAACACTAACCCTAACCCTAACCCTAACCCATACCCTACGCCGTACCAGAACCCCTCCCCGAACCCTACCCTAAGCCTAACCCCAAGCCTAACCCTAACCCTAGGCTACCCTTGACTGCTTCTGCCTCCAATAGATTTCCTAAGCACTAGTGTTTTAAGGAACAGCTTAAAAAGAGAATCCTAATGTGATTTCTTTATAATGGGTGTGTTCCTTATCTTATCCTAGTGTCTAAACTCTTCTCCATGGCTGGACCTCCAAATAGTATTCCTTTACGTGCTAAGGGGTATCTAGAGAGTGGGATAGGTTTAATAACTACCCTAACACTAACGCCTACCCTAACCCTAACCACTACCCTAACCCTAACACGTACACTAATCCTAACCAATACCCTAAACCGAGCCCTAACCCTAACACTAACCCTAACCCTAACCCTAACCCATACCCTACGCCGTACCCGAACCCCTCCCCGAACCCATACCCTAAGCCGTACCCTAAGCCTAACCCTAATCCTAGGCTACCCTTGACTGCTTCTGCCTCCAATAGATTTCCTAAGAACTAGTGTTTTAAGGAACAGCTTAAAAAGAGAATCCTAATGTGATTTCTTTATAATGGGTGTGTGCCTTAATTTATCCTAGTGTCAAAACTCTTCTCCATGGCTGGACCCCCAAATAATATTCCTTTACGTGCTAAGGTGTATCTAGAGAGTGGGATAGGTTTAAAAACTACCCTAACACTAACGCGTACCCTAACCCGAACCCCTACCCTAACCCTAACACGTACCCTAATCCTAACCAATACCCTAAACGGAGCCCTAACCCTAACACTAACCCTAACCCTAACCCTAACCCATACCCTACGCCGTACGAGAAGCCCTCCCCGAACCCGTACCCTAAGCCGTACCCTAAGCCTAACCGTAAGCCTAACCATAACCCTAGGCTACCCTTGACTGCTTCTGCCTCCAATAGAATTCCTAAGCACTAGTGTTTTAAGGAACAGCTTAAAAAGTGAATCCTAATGTGATTTCTTTAAAATGGGTGTGTTCCTTATCTTATCCTAGTGTCTAAATTCTTCTCCATGGCTGGACCCCCAAATAATATTCCTTTACGTGCTAAGGGGTATCTAGAGAGTGGGATAGGTTTAATAACGACCCTAACCCTAATGTGTAAACTAACCCTAAACCCTACCCTAACCCTAACACGTAACCTAATCCTAACCCGTACCCTAAACGGAGCCCTAACCCTAACACTAACACTAACCCTAACCCTAACCCATACCCTACGCCGTACCAGAATCCCTCCCCGAACCCGTACCCTAAGCCGTACCCTAAGCCTAACCCTAACCCTAGGCTACCCTAGACTGCTTCTGCCTCCAATAGATTTCCTAAGCACTAGTGTTTTAAGGAACAGCTTAAAAAGAGAATCCTAATGTGATTTCTTTATAATGGGTGTGTTCCTTATCTTATCCTAGGGTCTAAACTCTTCTCCATGGCTGGACCCCCAAATAATATTCCTTTACGTGCTAAGGGGTATCTAGAGAGTGGGATAGGTTTGATAACTACCCTAACCCTAATGTGTACCCTAACCCTTACCCCTACCCTAACCCTAACACGTACCCTAATCCTAAACCGTACCCTAAACCGAGCCCTAACCCTAACACTAACCCTAACCCTAACCCTAACCGATACCCTACGCAGTACCCGAAGCCCTCACCGAACCCGTACCCTAAGCCGTACCCTAAGCCTAACCCTAAGCCTAACCCTAACCCTAGACTACCCTTGACTGCTTCTGCCTCCAATAGATTTCCTAAGCACTAGTGTTTTAAGGAACAGCTTAAAAAGAGAATCCTAATGTGATTTCTTTATAACGGGTGTGTTCCTTATCTTATCCTAGTGTCTAAACTCTTCTCCATGGCTGGACCCCCAAATAATATTCCTTTACGTGCTAAGGGGTATCTAGAGAGTAGGATAGGTTTAATAACTACCCTAACCCTAATGCGTACCCTAACCCTAACCCCTACCCTAACCCTAACACGTAATCTAATCCTAAACCGTAACCTAAGCCGTACCCTAAGCCGTACCCTAAGCCTAACCCTAACCCTAGGCTACCCTTGACTGCTTCTGCCTCCAATAGATTTCCTAAGCACTAGTGTTTTAAGGAACAGCTTAAAAAGAGAATCCTAATGTGATTTCTTTAAAATGGGTGTGTTCCTTATCTTATCCTAGGGTCTAAACTCTTCTCCAAGGCTGGACCACCAAATAATATTCCTTTACGTGCTAAGAGGTATCTAGAGAGTGGGATAGGTTTAATAACTACCCTAACCCTAATGCGTACTCTAACACTAACCCTAACACGTAACCTAATCCTAACCCGTACCCTAAACGGAGCCCTAACCCTAACACTAACCCTAACCCTAACCCATACCCTACGCCGTACCAGAACCCCTCCCCGAACCCTACCCTAAGCCTAACCCCAAGCCTAAACCTAACCCTAGGCTACCCTTGACTGCTTCTGCCTCCAATAGATTTCCTAAGCACTAGTGTTTTAAGGAACAGCTTAAAAAGAGAATCCTAATGTGATTTCTTTATAATGGGTGTGTTCCTTATCTTATCCTAGTGTCTAAACTCTTCTCCATGGCTGGACCCCCAAATAATATTCCTTTATGTGCTAAGGGGTATCTAGAGAGTGGGATAGGTTTAATAACTACCCTAACCCTAATGCGTACCCTAACGCTAACCCCTACCCTAACCCTAACACCTACCCTAATCCTAACCCGTACCCTAAACCGAGCCCTAACCCTAACACTAACCCTAACCCTAACCCTAACCCATACCCTACGCCGTACCCGAACCCCTCCCCGAACCCATACCCTAAGCCGTACCCTAAGCCTAACCCTAATCCTAGGCTACCCTTGACTGCTTCTGCCTCCAATAGATTTCCTAAGCACTAGTGTTTTAAGGAACAGCTTAAAAAGAGAATCCTAATGTGATTTCTTTATAATGGGTGTGTTCCTTATCTTATCCTAGTGTCTAAACTCTTCTCCATGGCTGGACCCCCAAATAATATTCCTTTACGTGCTAAGCGGTATCTAGAGTGTGGGATAGGTTTAATAACTACCCTAACCCTAATGCGTACCCTAACCCTAACCCCTACCCTAACCCTAACACGTACCCTAATCCTAAACCGTACCCTAAACCGAGCCCTAACCCTAACACTAACCCTTACCCTAACCCTAACCGATACCCTACGCAGTACCCGAAGCCCTCACCGAACCCATACCCTAAGCCGTACCCTAAGCCTAACCCTAAGCCTAACCCTAACCCTAGGCTACCCTTGACTGCTTTTGCCTCCAATAGATTTCCTAAGCATTAGTGTTTTAAGGAACAGCTTAAAAAGAGAATCCTAATGTGATTTCTTTATAATGGGTGTGTTCCTTATCTTATCCTAGTGTCTAAACTCTTCTCCATGGCTGGACCCCCAAATAATATTCCTTTATGTGCTAAGGGGTATCTAGAGAGTGGGATAGGTTTTATAACTACCCTAACCCTAATGCGTACCCTAACCCTAACCCCTAGCCTAACCCTAACACCTACCCTAATCCTAACCCGTACCCTAAACCGAGCCCTAACCCTAACACTAACCCTAACCCTAACCCTAACCGATACCCTACGCCGTACCCGAAGCCCTCACCGAACCCGTACCCTAAGCCGTACCCTAAGCGTAACCCTAAGCCTAACCCTAACCCTAGGCTACCCTTGACTCCTTCTGCCTCCAATAGATTTCCTAAGCACTAGTGTTTTAAGGAACAGCTTAAAAAGAGAATCCTAATGTGATTTCTTTATAATGGGTGTGTTCCTTAGCTTATCCTAGTGTCTAAACTCTTCTCCATGGCTGGACCCCCAAATAATATTCCTTTACGTGCTAAGGGGTATCTAGAGAGTGGGATAGGTTTAATAACTACCCTAACCCTAATGTGTACCCTAACCCTAACCCCTACCCTAACCCTAACACGTAACCTAATCCTAACCCGTAACCTAAGCCGTACCCTAAGCCGTACCCTAAGCCTAACCCTAACCCTAGGCTACCCTTGACTGCTTCTGCCTCCAATAGATTTCCTAAGCACTAGTGTTTTAAGGAACAGCTTAAAAAGAGAATCCTAATGTGATTTCTTTATAATGGGTGTGTTCCTTATCTTATCCTAGTGTCAAAACTCTTCTCCATGGCTCGACCCCGAAATAATATTCCTTTACGTGCTAAGGTGTATCTAGAGAGTGGGATAGGTTAAATAACTACCCTAACCCTAACGCGTACCCTAACCCTAACCCCTACCCTAATCCTAACATGTACCCTAATCCTCACCCGTATCCTAAACTGAGGCCTAACCCTAACACTAACCCTAACCCTAACCCTAACCCATACCCTACGCCGTACCCGAACCCCTCCCCGAACCCGTACCCTAAGCCGTACCCAAGCCTAACCCTAAACCTAACCCTAACCCTAGGCTACCCTTGACTGCTTCTGCCTCCAATAGATTTCCTAAGCACTAGTGTTTTAAGGAACAGCTTAAAAAGAGAATCCTAATGTGATTTCTTTATAATGTGTGTGTTCCTAATCTTATCCTAGTGTCTAAACTCTTCTCCATGGCTGGACCCCCAAATAATATTCCTTTACGTGCTAAGGTGTATCTAGACAGTGGGATAGGTTTAATAACTACCATAACCCTAACGCGTACCCTAACCCTAACCCCTACCCTAACCCTAACATGTACCCTAATCCTAACCCGTACCCTAAACCGAGCCTTAACCCTAACACTAACCCTAACCCTAACCCTAACCCATACACTACGCCGTACCCGAACCCCTCCCTGAACCCGTACCCTAAGCCTAACCTAAGCCTCATCCTAACCCTAGGCTACCCTTGACTGCTTCTGCCTCCAATAGAATTCCTAAGCACTAGTGTTTTAAGGAACAGCTTAAAAAGGGAATCCTAATGTGATTTCTTTAAAATGGGTGTGTTCCTTATCTTATCCTAGGGTCTAAACTCTTCTCCATGGCTGGACCCCCAAATAATATTCCTTTACGTGCTAAGAGGTATCTAGAGAGTGGGACAGGTTTAATAACTACCCTAACCCTAATGCGTACTCTAACCCTAACCCCTACCCTAACCCTAACACGTAACCTAATCCTAACCCGTACCCTAAACGGAGCCCTAACCCTAACACTAACCCTAACCCTAAACCTAACCCATACCCTACGCCGTACCGGAACCCCTCCCCGAACCCATACCCTAAGCCGTACCCTAAGCCTAACCCTAATCCTAGGCTACCCTTGACTGCTTCTGCCTCCAATAGATTTCCTAAGCACTAGTGTTTTAAGGAACAGCTTAAAAAGAGAATCCTAATGTGATTTCTTTATAATGGGTGTGTTCCTTATCTTATCCTAGTGTCTAAACTCTTCTCCATGGCTGGACCTCCAAATAATATTCCTTTACGTGCTAAGGGGTATCTACAGAGTGGGATAGGTTTAATAACTACCCTAACACTAATGCGTACCCTAACCATAACCCCTACCCTAACCCTAACACGTACCCTAATCCTAACCAATACCCTAAACCGAGCCCTAACCCTAACACTAAGCCTAACCCTAACCCTAACCCACACCCTACGCCATACCCGAAGCCCTCCACGAAACTGTACCCTAAGCCGTACCCTAAGCCGTACCCTAAGCCGTACCCTAACCCTAGGCTACCCTTGACTGCTTCTGCCTCCAATAGATTTCCTAAGCACTAGTGTTTTAAGGAACAGCTTAAAAAGAGAATCCTAATGTGATTTCTTTATAATGGGTGTGTTCCTTATCTTATCCTAGTGTCTAAACTCTTCTCCATGGCTGGACCCCCAAATAATATTCCTTTACGTGCTAAGCGGTATCTAGAGAGTGGGATAGGTTTAATAACTACCCTAACCCTAATGCGTACCCTAACCCTAACCCCTACCCTAACCCTAACACGTACCCTAATCCTAAACCGTACCCTAAACCGAGCCCTAACCCTAACACTAACCCTAACCCTAACCCTAACCAATACCCTACGCAGTACCCGAAGCCCTCACCGAACCCATACCCTAAGCCGTACCCTAAGCCTAACCCTAAGCCTAACCCTAACCCTAGGCTACCCTTGACTGCTTTTGCCTCCAATAGATTTCCTAAGCACTTGTGTTTTAAGGAACAGCTTAAAAAGAGAATCCTAAAGTGATTTCTTTATAATGGGTGTGTTCCTTATCTTATCCTAGTGTCTAAACTCTTCTCCATGGCTGGACCCCCAAATAATATTCCTTTATGTGCTAAGGGGTATCTAGAGAGTGGGATAGGTTTAATAACTACCCTAACCCTAATGCGTACCCTAACCCTAACCCCTAGCCTAACCCTAACACCTACCCTAATCCTAACCCGTACCCTAAACCGAGCCCTAACCCTAACACTAACCCTAACCCTAACCCTAACCGATACCCTACGCCGTACCCGAAGCCCTCACCGAACCCGTACCCTAAGCCGTACCCTAAGCGTAACCCTAAGCCTAACCCTAACCCTAGGCTACCCTTGACTGCTTCTGCCTCCAATAGATTTCCTAAGCACTAGTGTTTTAAGGAACAGCTTAAAAAGAGAATCCTAATGTGATTTCTTTATAATGGGTGTGTTCCGTATCTTATCCTAGTGTCTAAACTCTTCTCCATGGCTGGACCCCCAAATAATATTCCTTTAGGTGCTAAGGGGTATCTAGAGAGTGGGATAGGTTTAATAACTACCCTAACCCTAATGCGTACCCTAACCCTAACCCCTACCCTAACCCTAACACGTAACCTAATCCTAACCCGTACCCTAAACGGAGCCCTAACCCTAACACTAACCCTAACCCTAACCCATACCCTACGCCGTACCCAAACCCCTCCCCGAACCCGTACCCTAAGCCGTACCCTCACCCTAACCCTAAGCCTAACCATAACCCTAGGCTACACTTGACTGCTTCTGCCTCCAATAGATTTCCTAAGCACTAGTGTTTTAAGGAACAGCTTAAAAAGAGAATCCTAATGTGATTTCTTTATAATGGGTGTGTTCCTTATCTTATCGTAGTGTCTAAACTCTTCTCCATGGCTGGACCTCCAAATAATATTCCTTTACGTGCTAAGGGGTATCTAGAGAGTGGGATAGGTTTAATAACTACCCTAACCCTAATGCGTACCCTAACCATAACCCCTACCCTAACCCTAACACGTAACCTAATCCTAACCCGTACCCTAAACGGAGCCCTAACCCTAACACTAACCCTAACCCTAACCCTAACCCATACCCTACGCCGTACCCGAAGCCCTCCCCGAACTCGTACCCTAAGCCGTACCCTAAGCCGTACCCTAAGCCTAACCCTATCCCTAGGCTACCCTTGACTGCTTCTGCCTCCAATAGATTTCCTAAGCACTAGTGTTTTAAGGAACAGCTTAAAAAGAGAATCCTAATGTGATTTCTTTATAATGGGTGTGTTCCTTATCTTATCCTAGTGTCTAAACTCTTCTCCATGGCTGGACCCCCAAATAATATTCCTTTACGTGCTAAGGGGTATCTAGAGAGTGGGATAGGTTTAATAACTACCCTAACCCTAATGCGTAAACTAACCCTAACCCCTACCCTAACCCTAACACGTAACCTAATCCTAACCCGTACCCTAAATGGAGCCCTAACCCTAACACTAACCCTAACCCTAACCCATACCCTACGCCGTACCAGAACCCCTCCCCGAACCCGTACCCTAAGCCTAACCCCAAGCCTAACCCTAACCCTAGGCTACCCTTGACTGCTTCTGCCTCCAATAGATTTCCTAAGCACTAGTGTTTTAAGGAACAGCTTAAAAAGAGAATCCTAATGTGATTTCTTTATAATGGGTGTGTTCCTTATCTTATCCTAGTGTCTAAACTCTTCTCCATGGCTGGACCTCGAAATAATATTCCTTTACGTGCTAAGGGGTATCTAGAGAGTGGGATAGGTTTAAAAACTACCCTAACACTAACGCGTACCCTAACCCGAACCCCTACCCTAACCCTAACACGTACGCTAATCCTAACCAATACCCTAAACGGAGCCCTAACCCTAACACTAACCCTAACCCTAATCCTAACCCATACCCTACGCCGTACCCGAAGCCCTCCCCGAACCCGTACCCTAAGCCGTACCCTAAGCCTAACCCTAAGCCTAACCCTAACCCTAGGCTACCCTTGACTTCTTCTGCCTCCAATAGATTTCCTAAGCACTAGTATTTTAAGGAACAGCTTAAAAAGAGAATCCTAATGTGATTTCTTTATAATGGGTGTGTTCCTTATCTTATCCTAGTGTCTAAACTCTTCTCCATGGCTGGACCTCGAAATAATATACCTTTACGTGCTAAGGGGTATCTAGAGAGTGGGATAGGTTTAAAAACTACCCTAACACTAACGCGTACACTAACCCGAACCCCTACCCTAACCCTAACACGTACCCTAATCCTAACCAATACCCTAAACCGAGCCCTAACCCTAACACTAACCCTAACCCTAACCCTAACCGATACCCTACGCAGTACCCGAAGCCCTCACCGAACCCGTACCCTAAGCCGTACCCTAAGCGTAACCCTAAGCCTTACCCTAACCCTAGGCTACCCTTGACTGCTTCTGCCTCCAATAGATTTCCTAAGCACTAGTGTTTTAAGGAACAGCTTAAAAAGAGAATCCTAATGTGATTTCTTTATAATGGGTGTGTTCCTTATCTTATCCTAGTGTCTAAACTCTTCTCCATGGCTGGACCCCCAAATAATATTCCTTTAGGTGCTAAGGGGTATCTAGAGAGTGGGATAGGTTTAATAACTACCCTAACCCTAATGCGTACCCTAACCATAACCCCTACCCTAACCCTAACACGTAACCTAATCCTAACCCATACCCTAAACGGAGCCCTAACCCTAACACTAACCCTAACCCTAACCCATACCCTACGCCGTACCCAAACCCCTCCCCGAACCCGTACCCTAAGCCGTACCCTCACCCTAACCCTAAGCCTAACCCTAACCCTAGGCTACCCTTGACTGCTTCTGCCTCCAATAGATTTCCTAAGCACTAGTGTTTTAAGGAACAGCTTAAAAAGAGAATCCTAATGTGATTTATTTATAATGGGTGTGTTCCTTATCTTATCCTAGTGTCTAAACTCTTCTCCATGGCTGGACCTCCAAATAGTATTCCTTTACGTGCTAAGGGGTATCTAGAGAGTGGGATAGGTTTAATAACTACCCTAACCCTAATGCGTACCCTAACCCTAACCCCTACCCTAACCCTAACACGTAACCTAATCCTAACCCGTCCCCTAAACGGAGCCCTAACCCTAACACTAACCCTAACCCTAACCCTGACCGATACCCTACGCAGTACCCGAAGCCCTCACCGAACCCGTACCCTAAGCCGTACCCTAAGCCTAACCCTAACCCTAGGCTACCCTTGACTGCTTCTGCCTCCAATAGATTTCCTAAGCCCTAGTGTTTTAAGGAACAGCTTAAAAAGAGAATCCTAATGTGATTTCTTTATAATGGGGGTGTTACTTATTTTATCCTAGTGTCAAAACTCTTCTCCATGGCTGGACCCCCAAATAATATTCCTTTACGTGCTAAGGTGTATCTAGAGAGTGGGATAGGTTTAATAACTACCCTAACCCTAACGCGTACCGTAACCCTAACCCCTACCCTAACCCTAACACGTACCCTAATCCTAAACAATACCCTAAACCGAGCCCTAACCCTAAACCTAACCCTAACCCTAACCCTAACCCATACCCTACTCCGTACCCGAAGCCCTCCCCGAACCCGTACCCTAAGCCGTACCCTAAGCCTAAACCTAACCCTAGGCTACCCTTGACTGCTTCTGCCTCCAATAGATTTCCTAAGCACTAGTGTTTTAAGGAACAGCTTAAAAAGAGAATCCTAATGTGATTTATTTATAATGGGTGTGTTCCTTATCTTATCCTAGTGTCTAAACTCTTATCCATGGCTGGACCTCCAAATAGTATTCCTTTACGTGCTAAGGGGTATCTAGAGAGTGGGATAGGTTTAATAACTACCCTAACCCTAATGCGTACCCTAACCCTAACCCCTACCCTAACCCTAACACGTAACCTAATCCTAACCCGTACCCTAAACGGAGCCCTAACCCTAACACTAACCCTAACCCTAACCCTAACCCATACCCTACGCCGTACCCGAAGCCCTCCCCGAACCCGTACCCTAAGCCTAACCCTAAGCCTAACCCTAACCCTAGGCTACCCTTGACTGCTTCTGCCTCCAATAGATTTCCTAAGCACTAGTGTTTTAAGGAACAGCTTAAAAAGAGAATCCTAATGTGATTTCTTTATAATGGGTGTGTTCCTTATCTTATCCTAGTGTCTAAACTCTTCTCCATGGCTGGACCCCCAAATAATATTCCTTTACGTGCTAAGGGGTATCTAGAGAGTGGGATAGGTTTAATAACTACCCTAACCCTTATGCGTACCCTAACTCTAAACCCTACCCTAACCCTAACACGTACCCTAATCCTAAACCGTACCCTAAACCGAGTCCTAACCCTAACACTAACCCTAACCCTAACCCTAACTGATACCCTACGCAGTACCCGAAGCCCTCACCAAACCTGTACCCTAAGCCGTACCCTAAGCCTAACCCTAAGCCTAACCCTAACCCTAGGCTACCCTTGACTGCTTCTGCCTCCAATAGATTTCCTAAGCACTAGTGTTTTAAGGAACAGCTTAAAAAGAGAATCCTAATGTGATTTCTTTATAATGGGTGTGTTCCTTATCTTATCCTAGGGTCTAAACTCTTCTCCATGGCTGGACCCCCAAATAATATTCCTTTACGTGCTAAGGGGTATCTAGAGAGTTGAATAGGTTTAATAACTGCCCTAACCCTAATGCGTACCCTAACCCTAACCCCTACCCTAACCCTAACATGTAACCTAATCCTAACCCGTACCCTAAACGGAGCCCTAACCCTAACACTAACCCTAACCCTAACCCTAACCCATACCCTACGCCGTACCCGAAGCCCTCCCCGAACCCGTACCCTGTGCCGTACCCTATGCCGTACCCTAAGCCTAACCCTAACCCTAGGCTATCCTTGACTGCTTCTGCCTCCAATAGATTTCCTAAGCACTAGTGTTTTAAGGAAAAGCTTAAAAAGAGAATCCTAATGTGATTTCTTTATAATGGGTGTGTTCCTTATCTTATCCTAGTGTCTAAACTCTTCTCCATGGATGGACCTCCAAATAGTATTCCTTTACGTGCTAAGGGGTATCTAGAGAGTGGGATAGGTTTAATAACTACCCTAACACTAACGTGTACCCTAACCCTAACCACTACCCTAACCCTAACACGTACCCTAATCCTAACCAATAACCTAAACCGAGCCCTAACCCTAACACTAACCCTAACCCTAACCCTAACCCATACTCTACGCCGTACCCGAAGCCCTCTCTGAACCTGTACCCTAAGCCGTACCCTAAGCCGTACCCTAAGCCTAACCCTAACCCTAGGCTACCCTTGACTGCTTCTGCCTCCAATAGATTTCCTAAGCAGTAGTGTTTTAAGGAACAGCTTAAAAAGAGAATCCTAATGTGATTTCATTATAATGGGTGTGTTCCTTATCTTATCCTAGTGTCTAAACTCTTCTCCATGGCTGGACCTCGAAATAATATTCCTTTACGTGCTAAGGGGTATCTAGAGAGTCGGATAGGTTTAAAAACTACCCTAACACTAACGCGTACCCTAAACCGAACCCCTACCCTAACCCTAACACGTACCCTAATCCTAACCAATACCCTAAACGGAGCCCTAACCCTAACACTAACCCTAACCCTAACCCTAACCCATACCCTACGCCGTACCCGAAGCCCTCACCGAACCCGTACCCTAAGCCGTACCCTAAGCCTAACCCTAAGCCTAACCCTAACCCTAGGCTACCCTTGACTGCTTCTGCCTCCAATAGATTTCCTAAGCACTAGTGTTTTAAGGAACAGCTTAAAAAGAGAATCCTAATGTGATTTCTTTATAATGGGTGTGTTCCTTATCTTATCCTAGTGTCTAAACTCTTCTCCATGGCTGGACCCCCAAATAATATTCCTTTACGTGCTAAGGTGTATCTAGAGAGTGGGATAGGTTTAATAACTACCCTAACCCTAACGCGTACCCTAACCCTAACCCCTACCCTAATCCTAACATGTACCCTAATCCTAACCCGTATCCTAAACTGAGCCCTAACCCTAACACTAACCCTAACCCTAACCCTAACCGATACCCTACGCAGTACCCGAAGCCCTCACCGAACCCGTACCCTAAGCCGTACCCTAAGCCTAACCCTAAGCCTAACCCTAACCCTAGGCTACCCTTGACTGCTTCTGCCTCCAATAGATTTCCTAAGCACTAGTGTTTTAAGGAACAGCTTAAAAAGAGAATCCTAATGTGATTTCTTTATAATGGGTGTGTTCCTTATCTTATCCTAGGGTCTAAACTCTTCTCCATGGCTGGACCCCCAACTAATATTCCTTTACGTGCTAAGGGGTATCTAGATAGTGGAATAGGTTTAATAACTGCCCTAACCCTAATGCGTACCCTAACCCTAACCCCTACCCTAACCCTAACACGTAACCTAATCCTAACCCGTACCCTAAACGGAGCCCTAACCCTAACACTAACCCTAACCCTAACCCTAACCCATACTCTACGCCGTACCCGAAGCCCTCCCTGAACCTGTACCCTAAGCCGTACCCTAAGCCGTACCCTAAGCCTAACCCTAACCCTAGGCTACCCTTGACTGCTTCTGCCTCCAATAGATTTCCTAAGCACTAGTGTTTTAAGGAACAGCTTAAAAAGAGAATCCTAATGTGATTTCTTTATAATGGGTGTGTTCCTTATCTTATCCTAGTGTCTAAACTCTTCTCCATGGCTGGACCTCCAAATAATATTCCTTTACGTGCTAAGGGGTATCTAGAGAGTGGGATAGGTTTAATAACTACCCTAACACTAACGCGTACCCTAACCCGAACCCCTACCCTAACCCTAACACGTACCCTAATCCTAACCAATACCCTAAACCGAGCCCTAACCCTAACACTAAGCCTAACCCTAACCCTAACCCACACCCTACGCCGTACCCGAAGCCCTCACCGAACCCGTACCCTAAGCCGTACCCTAAGCCTAACCCTAAGCCTAACCCTAACCCTAGGCTACCCTTGACTGCTTCTGCCTCCAATAGATTTCCTAAGCACTAGTGTTTTAAGGAACAGCTTAAAAAGAGAATCCTAATGTGATTTCTTTATAATGGGTGTGTTCCTTATCTTATCCTAGTGTCTAAACTATTCTCCATGGCTGGACCCCCAAATAATATTCCTTTAGGTGCTAAGGGGTATCTAGAGAGTGGGATAGGTTTAATAACTACCCTAACCCTAATGCGTAACCTAACCCTAAACCCTACCCTAACCCTAACACGTAACCTAATCCTAACCCGTACCCTAAACGGAGCCCTAACCCTACCTCTAACCCTAACCCTAACCCATACCCTACGCCGTACCCAAACCCCTCCCCGAACCCGTACCCTAAGCCGTACCCTCACCCTAACCCTAAGCCTAACCCTAACCCTAGGCTACCCTTGACTGCTTCTGCCTCCAATAGATTTCCTAAGCACTAGTGTTTTAAGGAACAGCTTAAAAAGAGAATCCTAATGTGATTTCTTTATAATGGGTGTGTTCCTTATCTTATCCTAGTGTCGAAACTCTTCTCCATGGCTGGACCCCCAAATAATATTCCTTTACGTGCTAAGGGGTATCAAGATAGTGGAATAGGTTTAATAACTGCCCTAACACTAATGCGTACCCTAACCCTAACCCCTACCCTAACCCTAACACGTAACCTAATCCTAACCCGTACCCTAAACGGAGCCCTAACCCTAACACTAACCCTAACCCTAACCCTAACCCATACTCTACGCCGTACCCGAAGCCCTCCCTGAACCTGTACCCTAAGCCGTACCCTAAGCCGTACCCTAAGCCTAACCCTAACCCTAGGCTACCCTTGACTGCTTCTGCCTCCAATAGATTTCCTAAGCACTAGTGTTTTAAGGAACAGCTTAAAAAGAGAATCCTAATGTGACTTCTTTATAATGGGTGTGTTCCTTATCTTATCCTAGTGTCTAAACTCTTCTCCATGGCTGGACCTCCAAATAATATTCCTTTACGTGCTAAGGGGTATCTAGAGAGTGGGATAGGTTTAATAATTACCCTAACACTAACGCGTACCCTAACCCGAACCCCTACCCTAACCCTAACACGTACCCTAATCCTAACCAATACCCTAAACCGAGCCCTAACCCTAACACTAAGCCTAACCCTAACCCTAACCCACACCCTACGCCGTACCCGAAGCCCTCACCGAACCCGTACCCTAAGCCGTACCCTAAGCCTAACCCTAAGCCTAACCCTAACCCTAGGCTACCCTTGACTGCTTCTGCCTCCAATAGATTTCCTAAGCACTAGTGTTTTAAGGAACAGCTTAAAAAGATAATCCTAATGTGATTTCTTTATAATGAGTGTGTTCCTTATCTTATCCTAGTGTCTAAACTCTTCTCCATGGCTGGACCCCCAAATAATATTCCTTTAGGTGCTAAGGGGTATCTAGAGAGTGGGATAGGTTTAATAACTACCCTAACCCTAATGCGTAACCTAACCCTAACCCCTACCCTAACCCTAACACGTAACCTAATCCTAACCCGTACCCTAAACGGAGCCCTAACCCTACCTCTAACCCTAACCCTAACCCATACCCTACGCCGTACCCAAACCCCTCCCCGAACCCGTACCCTAAGCCGTACCCTCACCCTAACCCTAAGCCTAACCCTAACCCTAGGCTACCCTTGACTGCTTCTGCCTCCAATAGATTTCCTAAGCACTAGTGTTTTAAGGAACAGCTTAAAAAGAGAATCCTAATGTGATTTCTTTATAATGGGTGTGTTCCTTATCTTATCCTAGTGTCTAAACTCTTCTCCATGGCTGGACCCCCAAATAATATTCCTTTACGTGCTAAGGGGTATCTAGAGAGTGAGATAGGTTTAAAAACTACCCTAACACTAACGCGTACCCTAACCCGAACCCCTACCCTAACCCTAACACGTACCCTAATCCTAACCATTACCCTAAACGGAGCCCTAACCCTAACACTAACCCTAACCCTAATCCTAACCCATACCCTACGCCGTACCCGAAGCCCTCCCTGAACCCGTACCCTAAGCCGTACCCTAAGCCTAACCCTAAGCCTAACCCTAACCCTAGGCTACCCTTGACTGCTTCTGCCTCCAATAGATTTCCTAAGCACTAGTATTTTAAGGAACAGCTTAAAAAGAGAATCCTAATGTGATTTCTTTATAATGGGTGTGTTCCTTATCTTATCCTAGTGTCTAAACTCTTCTCCATGGCTGGACCTCGAAATAATATTCCTTTACGTGCTAAGGGGTATCTAGAGAGTGGGATAGGTTTAAAAACTACCCTAACACTAACGCGTACCCTAACCCGAACCCCTACCCTAACCCTAACACGTACCCTAATCCTAACCAATACCCTAAACCGAGCCCTAACCCTAACACTAACCCTAACCCTAACCCTAACCGATACCCTACGCAGTACCCGAAGCCCTCACCGAACCCGTACCCTAAGCCGTACCCTAAGCCTAACCCTAACCCTAGGCTACCCTTGACTGCTTCTGCCTCCAATAGATTTCCTAAGCACTAGTGTTTTAAGGAACAGCTTAAAAAGAGAATCCTAATGTGATTTCTTTATAATGGGGGTGTTCCTTATTTTATCCTAGTGTCAAAACTCTTCTCCATGGCTGGACCCCCAAATAATATTCCTTTACGTGCTAAGGTGTATCTAGAGACTGGGATAGGTTTAATAACTACCCTAACCCTAACGCGTACCCTAACCCTAACCCCTACCCTAATCCTAACATGTACCCTAATCCTAACCCGTATCCTAAACTGAGCCCTAACCCTAACACTAACCCTAACCCTAACCCTAACCCATACCCTACGCCGTACCCGAATCCCTCCCCGAACCCGTAC
This sequence comes from Balaenoptera physalus, assembly GCF_965194825.1. Classification (NCBI taxonomy): domain Eukaryota; kingdom Metazoa; phylum Chordata; class Mammalia; order Artiodactyla; family Balaenopteridae; genus Balaenoptera; species Balaenoptera physalus. Next base: position 944,874 of record NW_028126401.1, read on the forward strand.
CCTAAGCCTAACCCTAAGCCTAACCCTAACCCTAGGCTACCCTTGACTGCTTCTGCCTCCAATAGATTTCCTAAGCACTAGTGTTTTAAGGAACAGCTTAAAAAGAGAATCCTAATGTGATTTCTTTATAATGGGTGTGTTCCTTATCTTATCCTAGTGTCTAAACTCTTCTCCATGGCTGGACCCCCAAATAATATTCCTTTACGTGCTAAGGGGTATCTAGAGAGTGGGATAGGTTTAATAACTACCCTAACCCTTATGCGTACCCTAACCCTAAACCCTACCCTAACCCTAACACGTACCCTAATCCTAAACCGTACCCTAAACCGAGTCCTAACCCTAACACTAACCCTAACCCTAACCCTAACTGATACCCTACGCAGTACCCGAAGCCCTCACCAAACCTGTACCCTAAGCCGTACCCTAAGCCTAACCCTAAGCCTAACCCTAACCCTAGGCTACCCTTGACTGCTTCTGCCTCCAATAGATTTCCTAAGCACTAGTGTTTTAAGGAACAGCTTAAAAAGAGAATCCTAATGTGATTTCTTTATAATGGGTGTGTTCCTTATCTTATCCTAGGGTCTAAACTCTTCTCCATGGCTGGACCCCCAAATAATATTCCTTTACGTGCTAAGGGGTATCTAGAGAGTTGAATAGGTTTAATAACTTCCCTAACCCTAATGCGTACCCTAACCCTAACCCCTACCCTAACCCTAACATGTAACCTAATCCTAACCCGTACCCTAAACGGAGCCCTAACCCTAACACTAACCCTAACCCTAACCCTAACCCATACCCTACGCCGTACCCGAAGCCCTCCCCGAACCCGTACCCTGTGCCGTACCCTATGCCGTACCCTAAGCCTAACCCTAACCCTAGGCTATCCTTGACTGCTTCTGCCTCCAATAGATTTCCTAAGCACTAGTGTTTTAAGGAAAAGCTTAAAAAGAGAATCCTAATGTGATTTCTTTATAATGGGTGTGTTCCTTATCTTATCCTAGTGTCTAAACTCTTCTCCATGGATGGACCTCCAAATAGTATTCCTTTACGTGCTAAGGGGTATCTAGAGAGTGGGATAGGTTTAATAACTACCCTAACACTAACGTGTACCCTAACCCTAACCCCTACCCTAACCCTAACACGTACCCTAATCCTAACCAATAACCTAAACCGAGCCCTAACCCTAACACTAACCCTAACCCTAACCCTAACCCATACTCTACGCCGTACCCGAAGCCCTCTCTGAACCTGTACCCTAAGCCGTACCCTAAGCCGTACCCTAAGCCTAACCCTAACCCTAGGCTACCCTTGACTGCTTCTGCCTCCAATAGATTTCCTAAGCACTAGTGTTTTAAGGAACAGCTTAAAAAGAGAATCCTAATGTGATTTCATTATAATGGGTGTGTTCCTTATCTTATCCTAGTGTCTAAACTCTTCTCCATGGCTGGACCTCGAAATAATATTCCTTTACGTGCTAAGGGGTATCTAGAGAGTGGGATAGGTTTAAAAACTACCCTAACACTAACGCGTACCCTAAACCGAACCCCTACCCTAACCCTAACACGTACCCTAATCCTAACCAATACCCTAAACCGAGCCCTAACCCTAACACTAAGCCTAACCCTAACCCTAACCCACACCCTACGCCGTACCCGAAGCCCTCACCGAACCCGTACCCTAAGCCGTACCCTAAGCCTAACCCTAAGCCTAACCCTAACCCTAGGCTACCCTTGACTGCTTCTGCCTCCAATAGATTTCCTAAGCACTAGTGTTTTAAGGAACAGCTTAAAAAGAGAATCCTAATGTGATTTCTTTATAATGGGTGTGTTCCTTATCTTATCCTAGTGTCTAAACTCTTCTCCATGGCTGGACCCCCAAATAATATTCCTTTAGGTGCTAAGGGGTATCTAGAGAGTGGGATAGGTTTAATAACTACCCTAACCCTAATGCGTAACCTAACCCTAAACCCTACCCTAACCCTAACACGTAACCTAATCCTAACCCGTACCCTAAACGGAGCCCTAACCCTACCTCTAACCCTAACCCTAACCCATACCCTACGCCGTAACCGAAGCCCTCCCCGAACCCGTACCCTAAGCCGTACCCTAAGCCTAAACCTAACCCTAGGCTACCCTTGACTGCTTCTGCCTCCAATAGATTTCCTAAGCACTAGTGTTTTAAGGAACAGCTTAAAAAGAGAATCCTAATGTGATTTCTTTATAATGGGTGTGTTCCTTATCTTATCCTAGTGTCTAAACTCTTCTCCATGGCTGGACCCCCAAATAATATACCTTTACGTGCTAAGGGGTATCTAGAGAGTGGGATAGGTTTAATAACTACCCTAACCCTAATGCGTACCCTAACCCTAAACCCTACCCTAACCCTAACACGTACCCTAATCCTAAACCGTACCCTAAACCGAGCCCTAACCCTAACACTAACCCTAACCCTAACCCTAACCGATACCCTACGCAGTACCCGAAGCCTTCACCGAACCCGTACCCTAAGCCGTACCATAAGCCTAACCCTAAGCCTAACCCTAACCCTAGGCTACCCTTGACTGCTTCTGCCTCCAATAGATTTCCTAAGCACTAGTGTTTTAAGGAACAGCTTAAAAAGAGAATCCTAATGTGATTTCTTTATAATGGGTGTGTTCCTTATCTTATCCTAGTGTCGAAACTCTTCTCCATGGCTGGACCCCCAAATAATATTCCTTTACGTGCTAAGGGGTATCTAGATAGTGGAATAGGTTTAATAACTGCCCTAACACTAATGCGTACCCTAACCCTAACCCCTACCCTAACCCTAACACGTAACCTAATCCTAACCCGTACCCTAAACGGAGCCCTAACCCTAACACTAACCCTAACCCTAACCCTAACCCATACTCTACGCCGTACCCGAAGCCCTCCCTGAACCTGTACCCTAAGCCGTACCCTAAGCCGTACCCTAAGCCTAACCCTAACCCTAGGCTACCCTTGACTGCTTCTGCCTCCAATAGATTTCCTAAGCACTAGTGTTTTAAGGAACAGCTTAAAAAGAGAATCCTAATGTGACTTCTTTATAATGGGTGTGTTCCTTATCTTATCCTAGTGTCTAAACTCTTCTCCATGGCTGGACCTCCAAATAATATTCCTTTACGTGCTAAGGGGTATCTAGAGAGTGGGATAGGTTTAATAATTACCCTAACACTAACGCGTACCCTAACCCGAACCCCTACCCTAACCCTAACACGTACCCTAATCCTAACCAATACCCTAAACCGAGCCCTAACCCTAACACTAAACCTAACCCTAACCCTAACCCACACCCTACGCCGTACCCGAAGCCCTCACCGAACCCGTACCCTAAGCCGTACCCTAAGCCTAACCCTAAGCCTAACCCTAACCCTAGGCTACCCTTGACTGCTTCTGCCTCCAATAGATTTCCTAAGCACTAGTGTTTTAAGGAACAGCTTAAAAAGATAATCCTAATGTGATTTCTTTATAATGAGTGTGTTCCTTATCTTATCCTAGTGTCTAAACTCTTCTCCATGGCTGGACCCCCAAATAATATTCCTTTAGGTGCTAAGGGGTATCTAGAGAGTGGGATAGGTTTAATAACTACCCTAACCCTAATGCGTAACCTAACCCTAACCCCTACCCTAACCCTAACACGTAACCTAATCCTAACCCGTACCCTAAACGGAGCCCTAACCCTACCTCTAACCCTAACCCTAACCCATACCCTACGCCGTACCCAAACCCCTCCCCGAACCCGTACCCTAAGCCGTACCCTCACCCTAACCCTAAGCCTAACCCTAACCCTAGGCTACCCTTGACTGCTTCTGCCTCCAATAGATTTCCTAAGCACTAGTGTTTTAAGGAACAGCTTAAAAAGAGAATCCTAATGTGATTTCTTTATAATGGGTGTGTTCCTTATCTTATCCTAGTGTCTAAACTCTTCTCCATGGCTGGACCCCCAAATAATATTCCTTTACGTGCTAAGGGGTATCTAGAGAGTGAGATAGGTTTAAAAACTACCCTAACACTAACGCGTACCCTAACCCGAACCCCTACCCTAACCCTAACACGTACCCTAATCCTAACCAATACCCTAAACGGAGCCCTAACCCTAACACTAACCCTAACCCTAATCCTAACCCATACCCTACGCCGTACCCGAAGCCCTCCCCGAACCCGTACCCTAAGCCGTACCCTAAGCCTAACCCTAAGCCTAACCCTAACCCTAGGCTACCCTTGACTGCTTCTGCCTCCAATAGATTTCCTAAGCACTAGTATTTTAAGGAACAGCTTAAAAAGAGAATCCTAATGTGATTTCTTTATAATGGGTGTGTTCCTTATCTTATCCTAGTGTCTAAACTCTTCTCCATGGCTGGACCTCGAAATAATATTCCTTTACGTGCTAAGGGGTATCTAGAGAGTGGGATAGGTTTAAAAACTACCCTAACACTAACGCGTACCCTAACCCGAACCCCTACCCTAACCCTAACACGTACCCTAATCCTAACCAATACCCTAAACCGAGCCCTAACCCTAACACTAACCCTAACCCTAACCCTAACCGATACCCTACGCAGTACCCGAAGCCCTCACCGAACCCGTACCCTAAGCCGTACCCTAAGCCTAACCCTAACCCTAGGCTACCCTTGACTGCTTCTGCCTCCAATAGATTTCCTAAGCACTAGTGTTTTAAAGAACAGCTTAAAAAGAGAATCCTAATGTGATTTCTTTATAATGGGGGTGTTCCTTATTTTATCCTAGTGTCAAAACTCTTCTCCATGGCTGGACCCCCAAATAATATTCCTTTACGTGCTAAGGTGTATCTAGAGAGTGGGATAGGTTTAATAACTACCCTAACCCTAACGCGTACCCTAACCCTAACCCCTACCCTAATCCTAACATGTACCCTAATCCTAACCCGTATCCTAAACTGAGCCCTAACCCTAACACTAACCCTAACCCTAACCCTAACCCATACCCTACGCCGTACCCGAATCCCTCCCCGAACCCGTACCCTAAGCCTAACCCTAAGCCTAACCCTAACCCTAGGCTACCCTTGACTGCTTCTGCCTCCAATAGATTTCCTAAGCACTAGTGTTTTAAGGAACAGCTTAAAAAGAGAATCCTAATGTGATTTCTTTATAATGGGTGTGTTCCTTATCTTATCCTAGTGTCTAAACTCTTCTCCATGGCTGGACCCCCAAATAATATTCCTTTACGTGCTAAGGGGTATCTAGAGAGTGGGATAGGTTTAATAACTACCCTAACCCTTATGCGTACCCTAACCCTAAACCCTACCCTAACCCTAACACGTATCCTAATCCTAAACCGTACCCTAAACCGAGTCCTAACCCTAACACTAACCCTAACCCTAACCCTAACTGATACCCTACGCAGTACCCGAAGCCCTCACCAAACCTGTACCCTAAGCCGTACCCTAAGCCTAACCCTAAGCCTAACCCTAACCCTAGGCTACCCTTGACTGCTTCTGCCTCCAATAGATTTCCTAAGCACTAGTGTTTTAAGGAACAGCTTAAAAAGAGAATCCTAATGTGATTTCTTTATAATGGGTGTGTTCCTTATCTTATCCTAGGGTCTAAACTCTTCTCCATGGCTGGACCCCCAAATAATATTCCTTTACGTGCTAAGGGGTATCTAGAGAGTTGAATAGGTTTAATAACTGCCCTAACCCTAATGCGTACCCTAACCCTAACCCCTACCCTAACCCTAACATGTAACCTAATCCTAACCCGTACCCTAAACGGAGCCCTAACCCTAACACTAACCCTAACCCTAACCCTAACCCATACCCTAGGCCGTACCCGAAGCCCTCCCCGAAACCGTACCCTGTGCCGTACCCTATGCCGTACCCTAAGCCTAACCCTAACCCTAGGCTATCCTTGACTGCTTCTGCCTCCAATAGATTTCCTAAGCACTAGTGTTTTAAGGAAAAGCTTAAAAAGAGAATCCTAATGTGATTTCTTTATAATGGGTGTGTTCCTTATCTTATCCTAGTGTCTAAACTCTTCTCCATGGATGGACCTCCAAATAGTATTCCTTTACGTGCTAAGGGGTATCTAGAGAGTGGGATAGGTTTAATAACTACCCTAACACTAACGTGTACCCTAACCCTAACCCCTACCCTAACCCTAACACGTACCCTAATCCTAACCAATAACCTAAACCGAGCCCTAACCCTAACACTAACCCTAACCCTAACCCTAACCCATACTCTACGCCGTACCCGAAGCCCTCTCTGAACCTGTACCCTAAGCCGTACCCTAAGCCGTACCCTAAGCCTAACCCTAACCCTAGGCTACCCTTGACTGCTTCTGCCTCCAATAGATTTCCTAAGCACTAGTGTTTTAAGGAACAGCTTAAAAAGAGAATCCTAATGTGATTACATTATAATGGGTGTGTTCCTTATCTTATCCTAGTGTCTAAACACTTCTCCATGGCTGGACCTCGAAATAATATTCCTTTACGTGCTAAGGGGTATCTAGAGAGTGGGATAGGTTTAAAAACTACCCTAACACTAACGCGTACCCTAAACCGAACCCCTACCCTAACCCTAACACGTACCCTAATCCTAACCAATACCCTAAACGGAGCCCTAACCCTAACACTAACCCTAACCCTAACCCTAACCCATACCCTACGCCGTACCCGAAGCCCTCACCGAACCCGTACCCTAAGCCGTACCCTAAGCCTAACCCTAAGCCTAACCCTAACCCTAGGCTACCCTTGACTGCTTCTGCCTCCAATAGATTTCCTAAGCACTAGTGTTTTAAGGAACAGCTTAAAAAGAGAATCCTAATGTGATTTCTTTATAATGGGTGTGTTCCTTATCTTATCCTAGTGTCTAAACTCTTCTCCATGGCTGGACCCCCAAATAATATTCCTTTACGTGATAAGGTGTATCTAGAGAGTGGGATAGGTTTAATAACTACCCTAAACCTAACGCGTACCCTAACCCTAACCCCTACCCTAACCCTAACACGTACACTAATCCTAAACCGTACCCTAAACCGAGCCCTAACCCTAACCCTAACCCTAACCCTAACCCATACCCTACGCCGTACCCGAAGCCCTCCCCGAACCCGTACCCTAAGCCGTACCCTAAGCCTAAACCTAACCCTAGGCTACCCTTGACTGCTTCTGCCTCCAATAGATTTCCTAAGCACTAGTGTTTTAAGGAACAGCTTAAAAAGAGAATCCTAATGTGATTTCTTTATAATGGGTGTGTTCCTTATCTTATCCTAGTGTCTAAACTCTTCTCCATGGCTGGACCCCCAAATAATATACCTTTACGTGCTAAGGGGTATCTAGAGAGTGGGATAGGTTTAATAACTACCCTAACCCTAATGCGTACCCTAACCCTAAACCCTACCCTAACCCTAACACGTACCCTAATCCTAAACCGTACCCTAAACCGAGCCCTAACCCTAACACTAACCCTAACCCTAACCCTAACCGATACCCTACGCAGTACCCGAAGCCTTCACCGAACCCGTACCCTAAGCCGTACCATAAGCCTAACCCTAAGCCTAACCCTAACCCTAGGCTACCCTTGACTGCTTCTGCCTCCAATAGATTTCCTAAGCACTAGTGTTTTAAGGAACAGCTTAAAAAGAGAATCCTAATGTGATTTCTTTATAATAGGTGTGTTCCTTATCTTATCCTAGTGTCGAAACTCTTCTCCATGGCTGGACCCCCAAATAATACTCCTTTACGTGCTAAGGGGTATCTAGATAGTGGAATAGGTTTAATAACTGCCCTAACACTAATGCGTACCCTAACCCTAACCCCTACCCTAACCCTAACACGTAACCTAATCCTAACCCGTACCCTAAACGGAGCCCTAACCCTAACACTAACCCTAACCCTAACCCTAACCCATACTCTACGCCGTACCCGAAGCCCTCCCTGAACCTGTACCCTAAGCCGTACCCTAAGCCGTACCCTAAGCCTAACCCTAAACCTAGGCTACCCTTGACTGCTTCTGCCTCCAATAGATTTCCTAAGCACTAGTGTTTTAAGGAACAGCTTAAAAAGAGAATCCTAATGTGACTTCTTTATAATGGGTGTGTTCCTTATCTTATCCTAGTGTCTAAACTCTTCTCCATGGCTGGACCTCCAAATAATATTCCTTTACGTGCTAAGGGGTATCTAGAGAGTGGGATAGGTTTAATAACTACCCTAACACTAACGCGTACCCTAACCCGAACCCCTACCCTAACCCTAACACGTACCCTAATCCTAACCAATACCCTAAACCGAGCCCTAACCCTAACACTAAGCCTAACCCTAACCCTAACCCACACCCTACGCCGTACCCGAAGCCCTCACCGAACCCGTACCCTAAGCCGTACCCTAAGCCTAACCCTAAGCCTAACCCTAACCCTAGGCTACCCTTGACTGCTTCTGCCTCCAATAGATTTCCTAAGCACTAGTGTTTTAAGGAACAGCTTAAAAAGAGAATCCTAATGTGATTTCTTTATAATGAGTGTGTTCCTTATCTTATCCTAGTGTCTAAACTCTTCTCCATGGCTGGACCCCCAAATAATATTCCTTTAGGTGCTAAGGGGTATCTCGAGAGTGGGATAGGTTTAATAACTACCCTAACCCTAATGCGTAACCTAACCCTAACCCCTACCCTAACCCTAACACGTAACCTAATCCTAACCCGTACCCTAAACGGAGCCCTAACCCTACCTCTAACCCTAACCCTAACCCATACCCTACGCCGTACCCAAACCCCTCCCCGAACCCGTACCCTAAGCCGTACCCTCACCCTAACCCTAAGCCTAACCCTAACCCTAGGCTACCCTTGACTGCTTCTGCCTCCAATAGATTTCCTAAGCACTAGTGTTTTAAGGAACAGCTTAAAAAGAGAATCCTAATGTGATTTCTTTATAATGGGTGTGTTCCTTATCTTATCCTAGTGTCTAAACTCTTCTCCATGGCTGGACCCCCAAATAATATTCCTTTACGTGCTAAGGGGTATCTAGAGAGTGAGATAGGTTTAAAAACTACCCTAACACTAACGCGTACCCTAACCCGAACCCCTACCCTAACCCTAACACGTACCCTAATCCTAACCAATACCCTAAACGGAGCCCTAACCCTAACACTAACCCTAACCCTAATCCTAACCCATACCCTACGCCGTACCCGAAGCCCTCCCCGAACCCGTACCCTAAGCCGTACCCTAAGCCTAACCCTAAGCCTAACCCTAACCCTAGGCTACCCTTGACTGCTTCTGCCTCCAATAGATTTCCTAAGCACTAGTGTTTTAAGGAACAGCTTAAAAAGAGAATCCTAATGTGATTTCTTTATAATGGGTGTGTTCCTTATCTTATCCTAGTGTCTAAACTCTTCTCCATGGCTGGACCCCCAAATAATATTCCTTTACGTGCTAAGGGGTATCTAGAGAGTGGGATAGGTTTAATAACTACCCTAACCCTTATGCGTACCCTAACCCTAAACCCTACCCTAACCCTAACACGTACCCTAATCCTAAACCGTACCCTAAACCGAGTCCTAACCCTAACACTAACCCTAACCCTAACCCTAACTGATACACTACGCAGTACCCGAAGCCCTCACCAAACCTGTACCCTAAGCCGTACCCTAAGCCTAACCCTAAGCCTAACCCTAACCCTAGGCTACCCTTGACTGCTTCTGCCTCCAATAGATTTCCTAAGCACTAGTGTTATAAGGAACAGCTTAAAAAGAGAATCCTAATGTGATTTCTTTATAATGGGTGTGTTCCATATCTTATCCTAGTGTCTAAACTCTTCTCCATGGATGGACCACCAAATAGTATTCCTTTACGTGCTAAGGGGTATCTAGAGAGTGGGATAGGTTTAATAACTACCCTAACACTAACGCGTACCCTAACCCTAACCCCTACCCTAACCCTAACACATACCCTAATCCTAACCAATACCCTAAACCGAGCCCTAACCCTAACACTAACCCTAACCCTAACACTAACCCATACCCTACGCCGTACCCGAAGCCCTCCCCGAACCCGTACCCTAAGCCTAACCCCAATCCTAACCCTAACCCTAGGCTACCCTTGACTGCTTCTGCCTCCAATAGATTTCCTAAGCACTAGTGTTTTAAGGAACAGCTTAAATAGAGAATCCTAATGTGATTTCTTTATAATGGGTGTGTTCCTTATCTTATCCTAGTGTCTAAACTCTTCTCCATGGCTGGACCCCCAAATAATATTTCTTTACGTGCTAAGGGGTATCTAGAGAGTTGGATAGGTTTAATAACTACCCTAACCCTAATGCGTACCCTAACCCTAACCCCTACCCTAACCCTAACACGTAACCTAATCCTAACCCGTACCCTAAACGGAGCCCTAACCCTAACACTAACCCAAACCCTAACCCTAACCCATACCCTCCGCCGTACACGAAGCCCTCCCCGAACCCGTACCCTAAGCCGTACGCTAAGCCTAACCCTAAGCCTAACCATAACCCTAGGCTACCCTTGACTGCTACTGCCTCCAATAGAATTCCTAAGCACTAGTGTTTTAAGGAACAGCTTAAAAAGTGAATCCTAATGTGATTTCTTTAAAATGGGTGTGTTCCTTATCTTATCCTAGTGTCTAAAGTCTTCTCCATGGCTGGACCCACAAATAATATTCCTTTACGTGCTAAGGGGTATCTAGAGAGTGGGATAGGTTTAATAACTACCCTAACCCTAATGCGTAAACTAGCCCTAACCCCTACCCTAACCCTAACACGTAACCTAATCCTAACCCGTACCCTAAACGGAGCCCTAACCCTAACACTAACCCTAACCCTAACCCTAACCCATACCCTACGCCGTACCAGAACCCCTCCCCGAACCCGTACCCTAAGCCTAACCCCAAGCCTAACCCTAACCCTAGGCTACCCTTGACTGCTTCTGCCTCCAATAGATTTCCTAAGCACTAGTGTTTTAAGGAACAGTTTAAAAAGAGAATCCTAATGTGATTTCTTTATAATGGGTGTGTTCCTTATCTTATCCTAGTGTCTAAACTCTTCTCCATGGCTGGACCTCGAAATAATATTCCTTTACGTGCTAAGGGGTATCTAGAGAGTAAGATAGGTTTAAAAACTACCCTAACACTAACGCGTACCCTAACCCGAACCCCTACCCTAACCCTAACACGTACCCTAATCCTAACCAATACCCTAAACCGAGCCCTAACCCTAACACTAACCCTAACCCTAACCCTAACCCATACCCTACGCCGTACCCGAAGCCCTCCCCGAACCCGTACCCTAAGCCGTACCCTAAGCCTAACCCTAAGCCTAACCATAACCCTAGGCTACCCTTGACTGCTTCTGCCTCCAATAGAATTCCTAAGCACTAGTGTTTTAAGGAACAGCTTAAAAAGTGAATCCTAATGTGATTTCTTTATAATGGGTGTGTTCCTTATCTTATCCTAGTGTCTAAACTCTTCTCCATGGCTGGACCCCCAAATAATATTCCTTTACGTGCTAAGGTGTATCTAGAGAGTGGGATAGGTTTAATAACTACCCTAACTCTAACGCGTACCCTAACCCTAACCCCTACCCTAACCCTAACACGTACCCTAATTCTAACCAATACCCTAAACCGAGCCCTAACCCTAACCCTAACCCTAACCCTAACCCTAACCCATACCCTACGCCGTACCCGAAGCCCTCCCCGAACCCGTACCCTAAGCCGTACCCTAAGCCTAACCCTAAGCCTAACCCTAAACCTAGGCTACCCTTGACTGCTTCTGCCTCCAATAGATTTCCTAAGCACTAGTGTTTTAAGGAACAGTTTAAAAAGAGAATCCTAATGTGATTTCTTTATAATGGGTGTGTTCCTTATCTTATCCTAGTGTCTAAACTCTTCTCCATGGCTGGACCTCGAAATAATATTCCTTTACGTGCTAAGGGGTATCTAGAGAGTAAGATAGGTTTAAAAACTACCCTAACACTAACGCGTACCCTAACCCGAACCCCTACCCTAACCCTAACACGTACCTTAATTCTAACCAATACCCTAAACCGAGCCCTAACCCTAACACTAACCCTAACCCTAACCCTAACCCATACCCTACGCCGTACCCGAAGCCCTCCCCGAACCCGTACCCTAAGCCGTACCCTAAGCCTAACCCTAAGCCTAACCATAACCCTAGGCTACCCTTGACTGCTTCTGCCTCCAATAGAATTCCTAAGCACTGGTGTTTTAAGGAACAGCTTAAAAAGTGAATCCTAATGTGATTTCTTTAAAATGGGTGTGTTCCTTATCTTATCCTAGTGTCTAAACTCTTCTCCATGGCTGGATCCCCAAATAATATTCCTTTACGTGCTAAGGGGTATCTAGAGAGTGGGATAGGTTTAATAACTACCCTAACCCTAATGCGTAAACTAACCCTAACCCCTACCCTAACCCTAACACGTAACCTAATCCTAACCCGTACCCTAAACGGAGCCCTAACCCTAACACTAACCCTAAACCTAACCCTAACCCATACCCTACGCCGTACCAGAACCCCTCCCCGAACCCGTACCCTAAGCCTAACCCCAAGCCTAACCCTAACCCTAGGCTACCCTTGACTGATTCTGCCTCCAATAGATTCCCTAAGCACTAGTGTTTTAAGGAACAGCTTAAAAAGAGAATCCTAATGTGATTTCTTTATAATGGGTGTGTTCCTTATCTTATCCTAGTGTCTAAACTCTTCTCCATGGCTGGACCCCCAAATAATATTCCTTTACGTGCTAAGGGGTATCTAGAGAGTGGGATAGGTTTAATAACTACCCTAACCCTAATGCGTACCCTAACCCTAACCCCTACCCTAACCCTAACACGTACCCTAATCCTAAACCGTACCCTAAACCGAGCCCTAACCCTAACACTAACCCTAACCCTAACCCTAACCGATACCCTACGCAGTACCCGAAGCCCTCACCGAACCCGTACCCTAAGCCGTACCCTAAGCCTAACCCTAAGCCTAACCCTCACACTAGGCTACTCTTGACTGCTTCTGCCTCCAATAGATTTCCTAAGCACTAGTGTTTTAAGGAACAGCTTAAAAAGAGAATCCTAATGTGATTTCTTTATAATGAGTGTGTTCCTTATCTTATCCTAGGGCCTAAACTCTTCTCCATGGCTGGACCCCCAAATAATATTCCTTTACGTGCTAAGGGGTATCTAGAGAGTGGAATAGGTTTAATAACTACCCTAACCCTAATGCATACCCTAACCCTAACCCCTACCCTAACCCTAACACGTAAACTAATCCTAACCCGTACCCTAAACGGAGCCCTAACCCTAACCCTAACCCTAACCCATACCCTACGCCGTACCCGAAGCCCTCCCCGAACCCGTACCCTATGCCGTACCCTAAGTCGTACCCTAAGCCTAACCCTAACCCTAGGCTACCCTTGACTGCTTCTGCCTCCAATAGATTTCCTAAGCACTAGTGTTATAAGGAACAGCTTAAAAAGAGAATCCTAATGTGATTTCTTTATAATGGGTGTGTTCCATATCTTATCCTAGTGTCTAAACTCTTCTCCATGGATGGACCACCAAATAGTATTCCTTTACGTGCTAAGGGGTATCTAGAGAGTGGGATAGGTTTAATAACTACCCTAACACTAACGCGTACCCTAACCCTTACCCCTACCCTAACGCTAACACGTACCCTAATCCTAACCAATACCCGAAACCGAGCCCTAACCCTAACACTAACCCTAACCCTAACACTAACCCATACCCTACGCCGTACCCGAAGCCCTCCCCGAACCCGTACCCTAAGCCTAACCCCAATCCTAACCCTAACCCTAGGCTACCCTTGACTGCTTCTGCCTCCAATAGATTTCCTAAGCACTAGTGTTTTAAGGAACAGCTTAAATAGAGAATCCTAATGTGATTTCTTTATAATGGGTGTGTTCCTTATCTTATCCTAGTGTCTAAACTCTTCTCCATGGCTGGACCCCCAAATAATATTTCTTTACGTGCTAAGGGGTATCTAGAGAGTTGGATAGGTTTAATAACTACCCTAACCCTAATGCGTACACTAACCCTAACCCCTACCCTAACCCTAACACGTAACCTAATCCTAACCCTTACCCTAAACGGAGCCCTAACCCTAACACTAACCCAAACCCTAACCCTAACCCATACCCTCCGCCGTACACGAACCGCTCCCCGAACCCGTACCCTAAGCCGTACGCTAAGCCTAACCCTAAGCCTAACCATAACCCTAGGCTACCCTTGACTGCTTCTGCCTCCAATAGACTTCCTAAGCACTAGTGTTTTAAGCAACAGCTTAAAAAGAGAATCCTAATGTGATTTCTTTATAATGGGTGTGTTCCTTATCTTATCCTAGTGTCTAAACTCTTCTCCATGGCTGGACCTCCAAATAATATTCCTTTACGTGCTAAGGGGTATCTAGAGAGTGGGATAGGTTTAATAACTACCCTAACACTAAGGCGAACCCTAACCCTAACCCCTACCCTAACCCTAACACGTACCCTAATCCTAACCAATACCCTAAACCGAGCCCTAACCCTAACCCTAACCCTAACCCTAACCCATACCCTACGCCGTACCCGAAGCCCTCCCCGAACCCGTACCCTAAGCCGTACCCTAAGCCTAAACCTAACCCTAGGCTACCCTTGACTGCTTCTGCCTCCAATAGATTTCCTAAGCACTAGTGTTTTAAGGAACAGCTTAAATAGAGAATCCTAATGTGATTTCTTTATAATGGGTGTGTTCCTTATCTTATCCTAGTGTCTAAACTCTTCTCCATGGCTGGACATCGAAATAATATTCCTTTACGTGCTAAGGGGTATCTAGAGAGTAAGATAGGTTTAAAAACTACCCTAACACTAACGCGTACCCTAACCCGAACCCCTACCCTAACCCTAACACGTACCCTAATCCTAACCAATACCCTAAACCGAGCCCTAACCCTAACACTAACCCTAACCCTAACCCTAACCCATACCCTATGCCGTACCCGAAGCCCTCCCCGAACCCGTACCCTAAGCCGTACCCTAAGCCTAACCCTAAGCCTAACCATAACCCTAGGCTACCCTTGACTGCTTCTGCCTCCAATAGAATTCCTAAGCACTGGTGTTTTAAGGAACAGCTTAAAAAGTGAATCCTAATGTGATTTCTTTAAAATGGGTGTGTTCCTTATCTTATCCTAGTGTCTAAACTCTTCTCCATGGCTGGACCCCCAAATAATATTCCTTTACGTGCTAAGGGGTATCTAGAGAGTTGGATAGGTTTAATAACTACCCTAACCCTAATGCGTAAACTAACCCTAACCCCTACCCTAATCCTAACACGTAACCTAATCCTAACCCGTACCCTAAACGGAGCCCTAACCCTAACACTAACCCTAACCCTAATCCTAACCCATACCCTACGCCGTACCAGAACCCCTCCCCGAACCCGTACCCTAAGCCTAACCCCAAGCCTAACCCTAACCCTAGGCTACCCTTGACTGCTTCTGCCTCCAATAGATTTCCTAAGCACTAGTGTTTTAAGGAACAGCTTAAATAGAGAATCCTAATGTGATTTCTTTATAATGGGTGTGTTCCTTATCTTATCCTAGTGTCTAAACTCTTCTCCATGGCTGGACCCCCAAATAATATTCCTTTACGTGCTAAGGGGTATCTAGAGAGTTGGATAGGTTTAATAACTACCCTAACCCTAATGCGTACCCTAACCCTAACCCCTACCCTAACCCTAACACGTAACCTAATCCTAACCCGTACCCTAAACGGAGCCCTAACCCTAACACTAACCCAAACCCTAACCCTAACCCATACCCTCTGCCGTACACGAACCTCTCCCCGAACCCGTACCCTAAGCCGTACGCTAAGCCTAACCCTAAGCCTAACCATAAACCTAGGCTACCCTTGACTGCTTCTGCCTCCAATAGATTTCCTAAGCACTAGTGTTTTAAGGAACAGCTTAAAAAGAGAATCCTAATGTGATTTCTTTATAATGGGTGTGTTCCTTATCTTATCCTAGTGTCTAAACTCTTCTCCATGGCTGGACCTCGAAATAATATTCCTTTACGTGCTAAGGGGTATCTAGAGAGTAAGATAGGTTTAAAAACTACCCTAACACTAACGCGTACCCTAACCCGAACCCCTACCCTAACCCTAACACGTACCCTAATCCTAACCAATACCCTAAACCGAGCCCTAACCCTAACACTAACCCTAACCCTAACCCTAACCCTAACCCATACCCTACGCCGTACCCGAAGCCCTCCCCGAACCCGTACCCTAAGCCGTACCCTAAGCCTAACCCTAAGCCTAACCATAACCCTAGGCTACCCTTGACTGCTTCTGCCACCAATAGAATTCCTAAGCACTAGTGTTTTAAGGAACAGCTTAAAAAGTGAATCCTAATGTGATTTCTTTATAATGGGTGTGTTCCTTATCTTATCCTAGTGTCTAAACTCTTCTCCACGGCTGGACCCCCAAATAATATTCCTATACGTGCTAAGGTGTATCTAGAGAGTGGGATAGGTTTAATAACTACCCTAACTCTAACGCGTACCCTAAACCTAACCCCTACCCTAACCCTAACACGTACCCTAATTCTAACCAATACCCTAAACCGAGCCCTAACCCTAACCCTAACCCTAACCCTAACCCTAACCCATACCCTACGCCGTACCCGAAGCCCTCCCCGAACCCGTACCCTAAGCCGTACCCTAAGCCTAACCCTAAGCCTAACCCTAACCCTAGGCTACCCTTGACTGCTTCTGCCTCCAATAGATTTCCTAAGCACTAGTGTTTTAAGGAACAGCTTAAAAAGAGAATCCTAATGTGATTTCTTTATAATGGGTGTGTTCCTTATCTTATCCTAGTGTCTAAACTCTTCTCCATGGCTGGACCTCGAAATAATATTCCTTTACGTGCTAAGGGGTATCTAGAGAGTAAGATCGGTTTAAAAACTACCCTAACACTAACGCGTACCCTAACCCTAACCCCTACCCTAACCCTAACACGTACCCTAATCCTAAACCGTACCCTAAACCGAGCCCTAACCCTAACACTAACCCTAACCCTAACCCTAACCGATACCCTACGCAGTACCCGAAGCCCTCACCGAACCCGTACCCTAAGCCGTACCCTAAGCCTAACCCTAAGCCTAACCCTAACCCTAGGCTACTCTTGACTGCTTCTGCCTCCAATAGATTTCCTAAGCACTAGTGTTTTAAGGAACAGCTTAAAAAGTGAATCCTAATGTGATTTCTTTAAAATGGGTGTGTTCCTTATCTTATCCTAGTGTCTAAACTCTTCTCCATGGCTTGACCCCCAAATAATATTCCTTTACGTGCTAAGGGGTATCTAGAGAGTGGGATAGGTTTAATAACTACCCTAACCCTAATGCGTAAACTAACCCTAACCCCTACCCTAACCCTAACACGTAACCTAATCCTAACCCGTACCCTAAATGGAGCCCTAACCCTAACACTAACCCTAACCCTAACCCTAACCCATACCCTACGCCGTACCAGAACCCCTCCCCGAACCCGTACCCTAAGCCTAACCCCAAGCCTAACCCTAAACCTAGGCTACCCTTGACTGCTTCTGCCTCCAATAGATTTCCTAAGCACTAGTGTTTTAAAGAACAGCTTAAAAAGAGAATCCTAATGTGATTTCTTTATAATAGGTGTGTTCCTTATCTTATCCTAGTGTCTAAACTCTTCTCCATGGCTGGACCTCCAAATAGTATTCCTTTACGTGCTAAGGGGTATCTAGAGAGTGGGATAGGTTTAATAACTACCCTAACACTAATGCGTACCCTAACCCTAACCCCTACCCTAACCCTAACACGTAACCTAATCCTAACCCGTACCCTAAACGGAGCCCTAACCCTAACACTAACCCTAACACTAACCCTAACCCATACCCTACGCCTTACCCGAAGCCCTCCCCGAACCCGTACCCTAAGCCGTACCCTAAGCCGTACCCTAAGCCTAACCCTAACCCTAGGCTACCCTTGACTGCTTCTGCCTCCAATAGATTTCCTAAGCACTAGTGTTTTAAGGAACAGCTTAAAAAGAGAATCCTAATGTGATTTCTTTATAATGGGTGTGTTCCTTATCTTATCCTAGTGTCTAAACTCTTCTCCATGGCTGGATCTCGAAATAATATTCCTTTACGTGCTAAGGGGTATCTAGAGAGTGGGATAGGTTTAAAAACTACCCTAACACTAACGCGTACCCTAACCCGAACCCCTACCCTAAACCTAACACGTACCCTAATCCTAACCAATACCCTAAACCGAGCCCTAACCCTAACCCTAACACTAACACTAACCCTAACCCTAACCCATACCCTACGCCGTACCCGAAGCCCTCCCCGAACCCGTACCCTAAGCCGTACCCTAAGCCTAACCCTAAGCCTAACCTTAACCCTAGGCTACCCTTGACTGCTTCTGCCTCCAATAGATTTCCTAAGCACTAGTGTTTTAAGGAACAGCTTAAAAAGAGAATCCTAATGTGATTTCTTTATAATGGGTGTGTTCCTTATCTTATCCTAGTGTCTAAACTCTTCTCCATGGCTGGACCTCGAAAAATATTCCTTTACGTGCTAAGGGGTATCTAGAGAGTAAGATAGGTTTAAAAACTACCCTAACACTAACGCGTACCCTAACCCGAACCCCTACCCTAACCCTAACACGTACCCTAATCCTAACCAATACCCTAAACCGAGCCCTAACCCTAACACTAACCCTAACCCTAACCCTAACCCATACCCTATGCCGTACCCGAAGCCCTCCCCGAACCCGTACCCTAAGCCGTACCCTAAGCCTAACCCTAAGCCTAACCATAACCCTAGGCTACCCTTGACTGCTTCTGCCTCCAATAGAATTCCTAAGCACTGGTGTTTTAAGGAACAGCTTAAAAAGTGAATCCTAATGTGATTTCTTTAAAATGGGTGTGTTCCTTATCTTATCCTAGTGTCTAAACTCTTCTCCATGGCTGGACCCCCAAATAATATTCCTTTACGTGCTAAGGGGTATCTAGAGAGTTGGATAGGTTTAATAACTACCCTAACCCTAATGCGTAAACTAACCCTAACCCCTACCCTAATCCTAACACGTAACCTAATCCTAACCCGTACCCTAAACGGAGCCCTAACCCTAACACTAACCCTAACCCTAATCCTAACCCATACCCTACGCCGTACCAGAACCCCTCCCCGAACCCGTACCCTAAGCCTAACCCCAAGCCTAACCCTAACCCTAGGCTACCCTTGACTGCTTCTGCCTCCAATAGATTTCCTAAGCACTAGTGTTTTAAGGAACAGCTTAAATAGAGAATCCTAATGTGATTTCTTTATAATGGGTGTGTTCCTTATCTTATCCTAGTGTCTAAACTCTTCTCCATGGCTGGACCCCCAAATAATATTCCTTTACGTGCTAAGGGGTATCTAGAGAGTTGGATAGGTTTAATAACTACCCTAACCCTAATGCGTACCCTAACCCTAACCCCTACCCTAACCCTAACACGTAACCTAATCCTAACCCGTACCCTAAACGGAGCCCTAACCCTAACACTAACCCAAACCCTAACCCTAACCCATACCCTCTGCCGTACACGAACCTCTCCCCGAACCCGTACCCTAAGCCGTACGCTAAGCCTAACCCTAAGCCTAACCATAAACCTAGGCTACCCTTGACTGCTTCTGCCTCCAATAGATTTCCTAAGCACTAGTGTTTTAAGGAACAGCTTAAAAAGAGAATCCTAATGTGATTTCTTTATAATGGGTGTGTTCCTTATCTTATCCTAGTGTCTAAACTCTTCTCCATGGCTGGACCTCGAAATAATATTCCTTTACGTGCTAAGGGGTATCTAGAGAGTAAGATAGGTTTAAAAACTACCCTAACACTAACGCGTACCCTAACCCGAACCCCTACCCTAACCCTAACACGTACCCTAATCCTAACCAATACCCTAAACCGAGCCCTAACCCTAACACTAACCCTAACCCTAACCCTAACCCTAACCCATACCCTACGCCGTACCCGAAGCCCTCCCCGAACCCGTACCCTAAGCCGTACCCTAAGCCTAACCCTAAGCCTAACCATAACCCTAGGCTACCCTTGACTGCTTCTGCCACCAATAGAATTCCTAAGCACTAGTGTTTTAAGGAACAGCTTAAAAAGTGAATCCTAATGTGATTTCTTTATAATGGGTGTGTTCCTTATCTTATCCTAGTGTCTAAACTCTTCTCCACGGCTGGACCCCCAAATAATATTCCTATACGTGCTAAGGTGTATCTAGAGAGTGGGATAGGTTTAATAACTACCCTAACTCTAACGCGTACCCTAAACCTAACCCCTACCCTAACCCTAACACGTACCCTAATTCTAACCAATACCCTAAACCGAGCCCTAACCCTAACCCTAACCCTAACCCTAACCCTAACCCATACCCTACGCCGTACCCGAAGCCCTCCCCGAACCCGTACCCTAAGCCGTACCCTAAGCCTAACCCTAAGCCTAACCCTAACCCTAGGCTACCCTTGACTGCTTCTGCCTCCAATAGATTTCCTAAGCACTAGTGTTTTAAGGAACAGCTTAAAAAGAGAATCCTAATGTGATTTCTTTATAATGGGTGTGTTCCTTATCTTATCCTAGTGTCTAAACTCTTCTCCATGGCTGGACCTCGAAATAATATTCCTTTACGTGCTAAGGGGTATCTAGAGAGTAAGATCGGTTTAAAAACTACCCTAACACTAACGCGTACCCTAACCCTAACCCCTACCCTAACCCTAACACGTACCCTAATCCTAAACCGTACCCTAAACCGAGCCCTAACCCTAACACTAACCCTAACCCTAACCCTAACCGATACCCTACGCAGTACCCGAAGCCCTCACCGAACCCGTACCCTAAGCCGTACCCTAAGCCTAACCCTAAGCCTAACCCTAACCCTAGGCTACTCTTGACTGCTTCTGCCTCCAATAGATTTCCTAAGCACTAGTGTTTTAAGGAACAGCTTAAAAAGTGAATCCTAATGTGATTTCTTTAAAATGGGTGTGTTCCTTATCTTATCCTAGTGTCTAAACTCTTCTCCATGGCTTGACCCCCAAATAATATTCCTTTACGTGCTAAGGGGTATCTAGAGAGTGGGATAGGTTTAATAACTACCCTAACCCTAATGCGTAAACTAACCCTAACCCCTACCCTAACCCTAACACGTAACCTAATCCTAACCCGTACCCTAAATGGAGCCCTAACCCTAACACTAACCCTAACCCTAACCCTAACCCATACCCTACGCCGTACCAGAACCCCTCCCCGAACCCGTACCCTAAGCCTAACCCCAAGCCTAACCCTAACCCTAGGCTACCCTTGACTGCTTCTGCCTCCAATAGATTTCCTAAGCACTAGTGTTTTAAAGAACAGCTTAAAAAGAGAATCCTAATGTGATTTCTTTATAATAGGTGTGTTCCTTATCTTATCCTAGTGTCTAAACTCTTCTCCATGGCTGGACCTCCAAATAGTATTCCTTTACGTGCTAAGGGGTATCTAGAGAGTGGGATAGGTTTAATAACTACCCTAACACTAATGCGTACCCTAACCCTAACCCCTACCCTAACCCTAACACGTAACCTAATCCTAACCCGTACCCTAAACGGAGCCCTAACCCTAACACTAACCCTAACACTAACCCTAACCCATACCCTACGCCTTACCCGAAGCCCTCCCCGAACCCGTACCCTAAGCCGTACCCTAAGCCGTACCCTAAGCCTAACCCTAACCCTAGGCTACCCTTGACTGCTTCTGCCTCCAATAGATTTCCTAAGCACTAGTGTTTTAAGGAACAGCTTAAAAAGAGAATCCTAATGTGATTTCTTTATAATGGGTGTGTTCCTTATCTTATCCTAGTGTCTAAACTCTTCTCCATGGCTGGATCTCGAAATAATATTCCTTTACGTGCTAAGGGGTATCTAGAGAGTGGGATAGGTTTAAAAACTACCCTAACACTAACGCGTACCCTAACCCGAACCCCTACCCTAAACCTAACACGTACCCTAATCCTAACCAATACCCTAAACCGAGCCCTAACCCTAACCCTAACACTAACACTAACCCTAACCCTAACCCATACCCTACGCCGTACGCGAAGCCCTCCCCGAACCCGTACCCTAAGCCGTACCCTAAGCCTAACCCTAAGCCTAACCTTAACCCTAGGCTACCCTTGACTGCTTCTGCCTCCAATAGATTTCCTAAGCACTAGTGTTTTAAGGAACAGCTTAAAAAGAGAATCCTAATGTGATTTCTTTATAATGGGTGTGTTCCTTATCTTATCCTAGTGTCTAAACTCTTCTCCATGGCTGGACCTCGAAAAATATTCCTTTACGTGCTAAGGGGTATCTAGAGAGTGGGATAGGTTTAAAAACTACCCTAACACTAACGCGTACCCTAAACCGAACCCCTACCCTAACCCTAACACGTACCCTAATCCTAACCAATACCCTAAACCGAGCCCTAACCCTAACACTAACCCTAACCCTAACCCTAACCGATACCCTACGCCGTACCCGAAGCCCTCACCGAACCCGTACCCTAAGCTGTACCCTAAGCCGTACCCTAAGCCTAACCCTAACCCTAGGCTACCCTTGACTGCTTCTGCCTCCAATAGATTTCCTAAGCACTAGTGTTTTAAGGAACAGCTTAAAAAGAGAATCCTAATGTGATTTCTTTATAATGGGTGTGTTCCTTATCTTATCCTAGTGTCAAAATTCTTCTCCATGGCTGGACCCCCAAATAATATTCCTTTACGTGCTAAAGTGTATCTAGAGAGTGGGATAGGTTTAATAACTACCCTAACCCTAACGCGTACCCTAACCCTAACCGATAGCCTAATCCTAACATGTACCCTAATCCTAACCCGTATCCTAAACTGAGCCCTAACCCTAACACTAACCCTAACCCTAACCCTAACCCATACCCTACGCCATACCCGAATCCCTCCCCGAACCCGTACCCTAAGCCGTACCCTAAGCCTAACCCTAAGCCTAACCCTAACCCTAGGCTACCCTTGACTGCTTCTGCCTCCAATAGATTTCCTAAGCACTAGTGTTTTAAGGAACAGCTTAAAAAGAGAATCCTAATGTGATTTCTTTATAATGGGTGTGTTCCTTATCTTATCCTAGTGTCTAAACTCTTCTCCATGGCTGGACCTCCAAATAATATTCCTTTACGTGCTAAGGGGTATCTAGAGAGTGGGATAGGTTTAATAACTACCCTAACACTAAGGCGAACCCTAACCCTAACCCCTACCCTAAACCTAACACGTACCCTAATCCTAACCAATACCCTAAACCGAGCCCTAACCCTAACCCTAACCCTAACCCTAACCCTAACCCATACCCTACGCCGTACCCGAAGCCCTCCCCGAACCCGTACCCTAAGCCGTACCCTAAGCCTAAACCTAACCCTAGGCTACCCTTGACTGCTTCTGCCTCCAATAGATTTCCTAAGCACTAGTGTTTTAAGGAACAGCTTAAAAAGAGAATCCTAATGTGATTTATTTATAATGGGTGTGTTCCTTATCTTATCCTAGTGTCTAAACTCTTATCCATGGCTCGACCTCCAAATAGTATTCCTTTACGTGCTAAGGGGTATCTAGAGAGTGGGATAGGTTTAATAACTACCCTAACCCTAATGCGTACACTAACCCTAACCCCTACCCTAACCCTAACACGTAACCTAATCCTAACCAGTACCCTAAACGGAGCCCTAACCCTAACACTAACCCTAACCCTAACCCTAACCCATACCCTACGCCGTACCCGAAGCCCTCCCCGAACTCGTACCCTAAGCCGTACCCTAAGCCTAACCCTATCCCTAGGCTACCCTTGACTGCTTCTGCCTCCAATAGATTTCCTAAGCACTGGTGTTTTAAGGAACAGCTTAAAAAGAGAATCCTAATGTGATTTCTTTATAATGGGTGTGTTCCTTATCTTATC
This sequence comes from Balaenoptera physalus, assembly GCF_965194825.1. Taxonomy (NCBI): domain Eukaryota; kingdom Metazoa; phylum Chordata; class Mammalia; order Artiodactyla; family Balaenopteridae; genus Balaenoptera; species Balaenoptera physalus. The sequence goes on from NW_028126401.1 coordinate 968,881, forward strand.
CTAGTGTCTAAACTCTTCTCCATGGCTGGACCTCGAAATAATATTCCTTTACGTGCTAAGGGGTATCTAGAGAGTAAGATAGGTTTAAAAACTACGCTAACACTAACGCGTACCCTAACCCGAACCCCTACCCTAACCCTAACACGTACCCTAATCCTAACCAATAACCTAAACCGAGCCCTAATCCTAACACTAACCCTAACCCTAACCCTAACCCATACCCTACGCCGTACCCGAAGCCCTCCCTGAACCTGTACCCTAAGCCGTACCCTAAGCCGTACCCTAAGCCTAACCCTAACCCTAGGCTACCCTTGACTGCTTCTGCCTCCAATAGATTTCCTAAGCACTAGTGTTTTAAGGAACAGCTTAAAAAGAGAATCCTAATGTGATTTCTTTATAATGGGTGTGTTCCTTATCTTATCCTAGTGTCTAAACTCTTCTCCATGGCTGGACCTCGAAATAATATTCCTTTACGTGCTAAGGGGTATCTAGAGAGTAAGATAGGTATAAAAACTACCCTAACACTAACGCGTACCCTAACCCGAACCCCTACCCTAACCCTAACACGTACCCTAATCCTAACCAATACCATAAACCGAGCCCTAACCCTAACACTAACCCTAACCCTAACCCTAACCCATACCCTACGCCGTACCCGAAGCCCTCCCCGAACCCGTACCCTAAGCCGTACCCTAAGCCTAACCCTAAGCCTAACCATAACCCTAGGCTACCCTTGACTGCTTCTGCCTCCAATAGAATTCCTAAGCACTAGTGTTTTAAGGAACAGCTTAAAAAGTGAATCCTAATGTGATTTCTTTAAAATGGGTGTGTTCCTTATCTTATCCTAGTGTCTAAACTCTTCTCCATGGCTGGACCCCCAAATAATATTCCTTTACGTGCTAAGGTGTATCTAGAGAGTGGGATAGGTTTAATAACTACCCTAACTCTAACGCGTACCCTAACCCTAACCCCTACCCTAACCCTAACACGTACCCTAATTCTAACCAATACCCTAAACCGAGCCCTAACCCTAACCCTAACCCTAACCCTAACCCTAACCCATACCCTACGCCGTACCCGAAGCCCTCCCCGAACCCGTACCCTAAGCCGTACCCTAAGCCTAACCCTAAGCCTAACCCTAAACCTAGGCTACCCTTGACTGCTTCTGCCTCCAATAGATTTCCTAAGCACTAGTGTTTTAAGGAACAGCTTAAAAAGAGAATCCTAATGTGATTTCTTTATAATGGGTGTGTTCCTTATCTTATCCTAGTGTCTAAACTCTTCTCCATGGCTGGACCTCGAAATAATATTCCTTTACGTGCTAAGGGGTATCTAGAGAGTCAGATAGGTTTAAAAACTACCCTAACACTAACGCGTACCCTAACCCGAACCCCTACCCTAACCCTAACACGTACCTTAATTCTAACCAATACCCTAAACCGAGCCCTAACCCTAACACTAACCCTAACCCTAACCCTAACCCATACCCTACGCCGTACCCGAAGCCCTCCCCGAACCCGTACCCTAAGCCGTACCCTAAGCCTAAACCTAACCCTAGGCTACCCTTGACTGCTTCTGCCTCCAATAGATTTCCTAAGCACTAGTGTTTTAAGGAACAGCTTAAAAAGAGAATCCTAATGTGATTTATTTATAATGGGTGTGTTCCTTATCTTATCCTAGTGTCTAAACTCTTATCCATGGCTGGACCTCCAAATAGTATTCCTTTACGTGCTAAGGGGTATCTAGAGAGTGGGACAGGTTTAATAACTACCCTAACCCTAATGCGTACACTAACCCTAACCCCTACCCTAACCCTAACACGTAACCTAATCCTAACCCGTACCCTAAACGGAGCCCTAACCCTAACACTAACCCTAACCCTAACCCTAACCCATACCCTACGCCGTACCCGAAGCCCTCCCCGAACTCGTACCCTAAGCCGTACCCTAAGCCGTACCCTAAGCCTAACCCTAAGCCTAACCCTAACACTAGGCTACTCTTGACTGCTTCTGCCTCCAATAGATTTCCTAAGCACTAGTGTTTTAAGGAACAGCTTAAAAAGAGAATCCTAATGTGATTTCTTTATAATGCGTGTGTTCCTTATCTTATCCTAGGGCCTAAACTCTTCTCCATGGCTGGACCCCCAAATAATATTCCTTTACGTGCTAAGGGGTATCTAGAGAGTGGAATAGGTTTAATAACTACCCTAACCCTAATGCATACCCTAACCCTAACCCCTACCCTAACCCTAACACGTAACCTAATCCTAACCCGTACCCTAAACGGAGCCCTAACCCTATCCCTAAGCCTAACCCATACCCTACGCCGTACCCGAAGCCCTCCCCGAACCCGTACCCTATGCCGTACCCTAAGTCGTACCCTAAGCCTAACCCTAACCCTAGGCTACCCTTGACTGCTTCTGCCTCCAATAGATTTCCTAAGCACTAGTGTTATAAGGAACAGCTTAAAAAGAGAATCCTAATGTGATTTCTTTATAATGGGTGTGTTCCATATCTTATCCTAGTGTCTAAACTCTTCTCCATGGATGGACCACCAAATAGTATTCCTTTACGTGCTAAGGGGTATCTAGAGAGTGGGATAGGTTTAATAACTACCCTAACACTAACGCGTACCCTAACCCTAACCCCTACCCTAACCCTAACACATACCCTAATCCTAACCAATACCCTAAACCGAGCCCTAACCCTAACACTAACCCTAACCCTAACACTAACCCATACCCTACGCAGTACCCGAAGCCCTCCCCGAACCCGTACCCTAAGCCTAACCCCAATCCTAACCCTAACCCTAGGCTACCCTTGACTGCTTCTGCCTCCAATAGATTTCCTAAGCACTAGTGTTTTAAGGAACAGCTTAAATAGAGAATCCTAATGTGATTTCTTTATAATGGGTGTGTTCCTTATCTTATCCTAGTGTCTAAACTCTTCTCCATGGCTGGACCCCCAAATAATATTTCTTTACGTGCTAAGGGGTATCTAGAGAGTTGGATAGGTTTAATAACTACCCTAACCCTAATGCGTACCCTAACCCTAACCCCTACCCTAACCCTAACACGTAACCTAATCCTAACCCGTACCCTAAACGGAGCCCTAACCCTAACACTAACCCAAACCCTAACCCTAACCCATACCCTCCGCCGTACACGAAGCCCTCCCCGAACCCGTACCCTAAGCCGTACGCTAAGCCTAACCCTAAGCCTAACCATAACCCTAGGCTACCCTTGACTGCTACTGCCTCCAATAGAATTCCTAAGCACTAGTGTTTTAAGGAACAGCTTAAAAAGTGAATCCTAATGTGATTTCTTTAAAATGGGTGTGTTCCTTATCTTATCCTAGTGTCTAAAGTCTTCTCCATGGCTGGACCCACAAATAATATTCCTTTACGTGCTAAGGGGTATCTAGAGAGTGGGATAGGTTTAATAACTACCCTAACCCTAATGCGTAAACTAGCCCTAACCCCTACCCTAACCCTAACACGTAACCTAATCCTAACCCGTACCCTAAACGGAGCCCTAACCCTAACACTAACCCTAACCCTAACCCTAACCCATACCCTACGCCGTACCAGAACTCCTCCCCGAACCCGTACCCTAAGCCTAACCCCAAGCCTAACCCTAACCCTAGGCTACCCTTGACTGCTTCTGCCTCCAATAGATTTCCTAAGCACTAGTGTTTTAAGGAACAGTTTAAAAAGAGAATCCTAATGTGATTTCTTTATAATGGGTGTGTTCCTTATCTTATCCTAGTGTCTAAACTCTTCTCCATGGCTGGACCTCGAAATAATATTCCTTTACGTGCTAAGGGGTATCTAGAGAGTAAGATAGGTTTAAAAACTACCCTAACACTAACGCGTACCCTAACCCGAACCCCTACCCTAACCCTAACACGTACCCTAATCCTAACCAATACCCTAAACCGAGCCCTAACCCTAACACTAACCCTAACCCTAACCCTAACCCATACCCTACGCCGTACCCGAAGCCCTCCCCGAACCCGTACCCTAAGCCGTACCCTAAGCCTAACCCTAAGCCTAACCATAACCCTAGGCTACCCTTGACTGCTTCTGCCTCCAATAGAATTCCTAAGCACTAGTGTTTTAAGGAACAGCTTAAAAAGTGAATCCTAATGTGATTTCTTTATAATGGGTGTGTTCCTTATCTTATCCTAGTGTCTAAACTCTTCTCCATGGCTGGACCCCCAAATAATATTCCTTTACGTGCTAAGGTGTATCTAGAGAGTGGGATAGGTTTAATAACTACCCTAACTCTAACGCGTACCCTAACCCTAACCCCTACCCTAACCCTAACACGTACCCTAATTCTAACCAATACCCTAAACCGAGCCCTAACCCTAACCCTAACCCTAACCCTAACCCTAACCCATACCCTACGCCGTACCCGAAGCCCTCCCCGAACCCGTACCCTAAGCCGTACCCTAAGCCTAAACCTAACCCTAGGCTACCCTTGACTGCTTCTGCCTCCAATAGATTTCCTAAGCACTAGTGTTTTAAGGAACAGCTTAAATAGAGAATCCTAATGTGATTTCTTTATAATGGGTGTGTTCCTTATCTTATCCTAGTGTCTAAACTCTTCTCCATGGCTGGACATCGAAATAATATTCCTTTACGTGCTAAGGGGTATCTAGAGAGTAAGATAGGTTTAAAAACTACCCTAACACTAACGCGTACCCTAACCCGAACCCCTACCCTAACCCTAACACGTACCCTAATCCTAACCAATACCCTAAACCGAGCCCTAACCCTAACACTAACCCTAACCCTAACCCTAACCCATACCCTATGCCGTACCCGAAGCCCTCCCCGAACCCGTACCCTAAGCCGTACCCTAAGCCTAACCCTAAGCCTAACCATAACCCTAGGCTACCCTTGACTGCTTCTGCCTCCAATAGAATTCCTAAGCACTGGTGTTTTAAGGAACAGCTTAAAAAGTGAATCCTAATGTGATTTCTTTAAAATGGGTGTGTTCCTTATCTTATCCTAGTGTCTAAACTCTTCTCCATGGCTGGACCCCCAAATAATATTCCTTTACGTGCTAAGGGGTATCTAGAGAGTTGGATAGGTTTAATAACTACCCTAACCCTAATGCGTAAACTAACCCTAACCCCTACCCTAATCCTAACACGTAACCTAATCCTAACCCGTACCCTAAACGGAGCCCTAACCCTAACACTAACCCTAACCCTAACCCTAACCCATACCCTACGCCGTACCAGAACCCCTCCCCGAACCCGTACCCTAAGCCTAACCCAAAGCCTATCCCTAACCCTAGGCTACCCTTGACTGCTTCTGCCTCCAATAGAATTCCTAAGCACTAGTGTTTTAAGGAACAGCTTAAAAAGTGAATCCTAATGTGATTTCTTTAAAATGGGTGTGTTCCTTATCTTATCCTAGTGTCTAAACTCTTCTCCATGGCTGGACCCCCAAATAATATTCCTTTACGTGCTAAGGTGTATCTAGAGAGTGGGATAGGTTTAATAACTACCCTAACTCTAACGCGTACCCTAACCCTAACCCCTACCCTAACCCTAACACGTACCCTAATTCTAACCAATACCCTAAACCGAGCCCTAACCCTAACCCTAACCCTAACCCTAACCCTAACCCATACCCTACGCCGTACCCGAAGCCCTCCCCGAACCCGTAACCTAAGCCGTACCCTAAGCCTAACCCTAAGCCTAACCCTAAACCTAGGCTACCCTTGACTGCTTCTGCCTCCAATAGATTTCCTAAGCACTAGTGTTTTAAGGAACAGCTTAAAAAGAGAATCCTAATGTGATTTCTTTATAATGGGTGTGTTCCTTATCTTATCCTAGTGTCTAAACTCTTCTCCATGGCTGGACCTCGAAATAATATTCCTTTACGTGCTAAGGGGTATCTAGAGAGTCAGATAGGTTTAAAAACTACCCTAACACTAACGCGTACCCTAACCCGAACCCCTACCCTAACCCTAACACGTACCTTAATTCTAACCAATACCCTAAACCGAGCCCTAACCCTAACACTAACCCTAACCCTAACCCTAACCCATACCCTACGCCGTACCCGAAGCCCTCCCCGAACCCGTACCCTAAGCCGTACCCTAAGCCTAAACCTAACCCTAGGCTACCCTTGACTGCTTCTGCCTCCAATAGATTTCCTAAGCACTAGTGTTTTAAGGAACAGCTTAAAAAGAGAATCCTAATGTGATTTATTTATAATGGGTGTGTTCCTTATCTTATCCTAGTGTCTAAACTCTTCTCCATGGCTGGACCTCCAAATAGTATTCCTTTACGTGCTAAGGGGTATCTAGAGAGTGGGACAGGTTTAATAACTACCCTAACCCTAATGCGTACACTAACCCTAACCCCTACCCTAACCCTAACACGTAACCTAATCCTAACCCGTACCCTAAACGGAGCCCTAACCCTAACACTAACCCTAACCCTAACCCTAACCCATACCCTACGCCGTACCCGAAGCCCTCCCCGAACTCGTACCCTAAGCCGTACCCTAAGCCGTACCCTAAGCCTAACCCTAAGCCTAACCCTAACACTAGGCTACTCTTGACTGCTTCTGCCTCCAATAGATTTCCTAAGCACTAGTGTTTTAAGGAACAGCTTAAAAAGAGAATCCTAATGTGATTTCTTTATAATGCGTGTGTTCCTTATCTTATCCTAGGGCCTAAACTCTTCTCCATGGCTGGACCCCCAAATAATATTCCTTTACGTGCTAAGGGGTATCTAGAGAGTGGAATAGGTTTAATAACTACCCTAACCCTAATGCATACCCTAACCCTAACCCCTACCCTAACCCTAACACGTAACCTAATCCTAACCCGTACCCTAAACGGAGCCCTAACCCTAACCCTAACCCTAACCCATACCCTACGCCGTACCCGAAGCCCTCCCCGAACCCGTACCCTATGCCGTACCCTAAGTCGTACCCTAAGCCTAACCCTAACCCTAGGCTACCCTTGACTGCTTCTGCCTCCAATAGATTTCCTAAGCACTAGTGTTATAAGGAACAGCTTAAAAAGAGAATCCTAATGTGATTTCTTTATAATGGGTGTGTTCCATATCTTATCCTAGTGTCTAAACTCTTCTCCATGGATGGACCACCAAATAGTATTCCTTTACGTGCTAAGGGGTATCTAGAGAGTGGGATAGGTTTAATAACTACCCTAACACTAACGCGTACCCTAACCCTAACCCCTACCCTAACCCTAACACATACCCTAATCCTAACCAATACCCTAAACCGAGCCCTAACCCTAACACTAACCCTAACCCTAACACTAACCCATACCCTACGCCGTACCCGAAGCCCTCCCCGAACCCGTACCCTAAGCCTAACCCCAATCCTAACCCTAAACCTAGGCTACCCTTGACTGCTTCTGCCTCCAATAGATTTCCTAAGCACTAGTGTTTTAAGGAACAGCTTAAATAGAGAATCCTAATGTGATTTCTTTATAATGGGTGTGTTCCTTATTTTATCCTAGTGTCTAAACTCTTCTCCATGGCTGGACCCCCAAATAATATTTCTTTACGTGCTAAGGGGTATCTAGAGAGTTGGATAGGTTTAATAACTACCCTAACCCTAATGCGTACCCTAACCCTAACCCCTACCCTAACCCTAACACGTAACCTAATCCTAACCCGTACCCTAAACGGAGCCCTAACCCTAACACTAACCCAAACCCTAACCCTAACCCATACCCTCCGCCGTACACGAAGCCCTCCCCGAACCCGTACCCTAAGCCGTACGCTAAGCCTAACCCTAAGCCTAACCATAACCCTAGGCTACCCTTGACTGCTACTGCCTCCAATAGAATTCCTAAGCACTAGTGTTTTAAGGAACAGCTTAAAAAGTGAATCCTAATGTGATTTCTTTAAAATGGGTGTGTTCCTTATCTTATCCTAGTGTCTAAAGTCTTCTCCATGGCTGGACCCACAAATAATATTCCTTTACGTGCTAAGGGGTATCTAGAGAGTGGGATAGGTTTAATAACTACCCTAACCCTAATGCGTAAACTAGCCCTAACCCCTACCCTAACCCTAACACGTAACCTAATCCTAACCCGTACCCTAAACGGAGCCCTAACCCTAACACTAACCCTAACCCTAACCCTAACCCATACCCTACGCCGTACCAGAACCCCTCCCCGAACCCGTACCCTAAGCCTAACCCCAAGCCTAACCCTAACCCTAGGCTACCCTTGACTGCTTCTGCCTCCAATAGATTTCCTAAGCACTAGTGTTTTAAGGAACAGTTTAAAAAGAGAATCCTAATGTGATTTCTTTATAATGGGTGTGTTCCTTATCTTATCCTAGTGTCTAAACTCTTCTCCATGGCTGGACCTCGAAATAATATTCCTTTACGTGCTAAGGGGTATCTAGAGAGTAAGATAGGTTTAAAAACTACCCTAACACTAACGCGTACCCTAACCCGAACCCCTACCCTAACCCTAACACGTACCCTAATCCTAACCAATACCCTAAACCGAGCCCTAACCCTAACACTAACCCTAACCCTAACCCTAACCCATACCCTACGCCGTACCCGAAGCCCTCCCCGAACCCGTACCCTAAGCCGTACCCTAAGCCTAACCCTAAGCCTAACCATAACCCTAGGCTACCCTTGACTGCTTCTGCCTCCAATAGAATTCCTAAGCACTAGTGTTTTAAGGAACAGCTTAAAAAGTGAATCCTAATGTGATTTCTTTATAATGGGTGTGTTCCTTATCTTATCCTAGTGTCTAAACTCTTCTCCATGGCTGGACCCCCAAATAATATTCCTTTACGTGCTAAGGTGTATCTAGAGAGTGGGATAGGTTTAATAACTACCCTAACTCTAACGCGTACCCTAACCCTAACCCCTACCCTAACCCTAACACGTACCCTAATTCTAACCAATACCCTAAACCGAGCCCTAACCCTAACCCTAACCCTAACCCTAACCCTAACCCATACCCTACGCCGTACCCGAAGCCCTCCCCGAACCCGTACCCTAAGCCGTACCCTAAGCCTAAACCTAACCCTAGGCTACCCTTGACTGCTTCTGCCTCCAATAGATTTCCTAAGCACTAGTGTTTTAAGGAACAGCTTAAATAGAGAATCCTAATGTGATTTCTTTATAATGGGTGTGTTCCTTATCTTATCCTAGTGTCTAAACTCTTCTCCATGGCTGGACATCGAAATAATATTCCTTTACGTGCTAAGGGGTATCTAGAGAGTAAGATAGGTTTAAAAACTACCCTAACACTAACGCGTACCCTAACCCGAACCCCTACCCTAACCCTAACACGTACCCTAATCCTAACCAATACCCTAAACCGAGCCCTAACCCTAACACTAACCCTAACCCTAACCCTAACCCATACCCTATGCCGTACCCGAAGCCCTCCCCGAACCCGTACCCTAAGCCGTACCCTAAGCCTAACCCTAAGCCTAACCATAACCCTAGGCTACCCTTGACTGCTTCTGCCTCCAATAGAATTCCTAAGCACTGGTGTTTTAAGGAACAGCTTAAAAAGTGAATCCTAATGTGATTTCTTTAAAATGGGTGTGTTCCTTATCTTATCCTAGTGTCTAAACTCTTCTCCATGGCTGGACCCCCAAATAATATTCCTTTACGTGCTAAGGGGTATCTAGAGAGTTGGATAGGTTTAATAACTACCCTAACCCTAATGCGTAAACTAACCCTAACCCCTACCCTAATCCTAACACGTAACCTAATCCTAACCCGTACCCTAAACGGAGCCCTAACCCTAACACTAACCCTAACCCTAATCCTAACCCATACCCTACGCCGTACCAGAACCCCTCCCCGAACCCGTACCCTAAGCCTAACCCCAAGCCTAACCCTAACCCTAGGCTACCCTTGACTGCTTCTGCCTCCAATAGATTTCCTAAGCACTAGTGTTTTAAGGAACAGCTTAAATAGAGAATCCTAATGTGATTTCTTTATAATGGGTGTGTTCCTTATCTTATCCTAGTGTCTAAACTCTTCTCCATGGCTGGACCCCCAAATAATATTCCTTTACGTGCTAAGGGGTATCTAGAGAGTTGGATAGGTTTAATAACTACCCTAACCCTAATGCGTACCCTAACCCTAACCCCTACCCTAACCCTAACACGTAACCTAATCCTAACCCGTACCCTAAACGGAGCCCTAACCCTAACACTAACCCAAACCCTAACCCTAACCCATACCCTCTGCCGTACACGAACCTCTCCCCGAACCCGTACCCTAAGCCGTACGCTAAGCCTAACCCTAAGCCTAACCATAAACCTAGGCTACCCTTGACTGCTTCTGCCTCCAATAGATTTCCTAAGCACTAGTGTTTTAAGGAACAGCTTAAAAAGAGAATCCTAATGTGATTTCTTTATAATGGGTGTGTTCCTTATCTTATCCTAGTGTCTAAACTCTTCTCCATGGCTGGACCTCGAAATAATATTCCTTTACGTGCTAAGGGGTATCTAGAGAGTAAGATAGGTTTAAAAACTACCCTAACACTAACGCGTACCCTAACCCGAACCCCTACCCTAACCCTAACACGTACCCTAATCCTAACCAATACCCTAAACCGAGCCCTAACCCTAACACTAACCCTAACCCTAACCCTAACCCTAACCCATACCCTACGCCGTACCCGAAGCCCTCCCCGAACCCGTACCCTAAGCCGTACCCTAAGCCTAACCCTAAGCCTAACCATAACCCTAGGCTACCCTTGACTGCTTCTGCCACCAATAGAATTCCTAAGCACTAGTGTTTTAAGGAACAGCTTAAAAAGTGAATCCTAATGTGATTTCTTTATAATGGGTGTGTTCCTTATCTTATCCTAGTGTCTAAACTCTTCTCCACGGCTGGACCCCCAAATAATATTCCTATACGTGCTAAGGTGTATCTAGAGAGTGGGATAGGTTTAATAACTACCCTAACTCTAACGCGTACCCTAAACCTAACCCCTACCCTAACCCTAACACGTACCCTAATTCTAACCAATACCCTAAACCGAGCCCTAACCCTAACCCTAACCCTAACCCTAACCCTAACCCATACCCTACGCCGTACCCGAAGCCCTCCCCGAACCCGTACCCTAAGCCGTACCCTAAGCCTAACCCTAAGCCTAACCCTAACCCTAGGCTACCCTTGACTGCTTCTGCCTCCAATAGATTTCCTAAGCACTAGTGTTTTAAGGAACAGCTTAAAAAGAGAATCCTAATGTGATTTCTTTATAATGGGTGTGTTCCTTATCTTATCCTAGTGTCTAAACTCTTCTCCATGGCTGGACCTCGAAATAATATTCCTTTACGTGCTAAGGGGTATCTAGAGAGTAAGATCGGTTTAAAAACTACCCTAACACTAACGCGTACCCTAACCCTAACCCCTACCCTAACCCTAACACGTACCCTAATCCTAAACCGTACCCTAAACCGAGCCCTAACCCTAACACTAACCCTAACCCTAACCCTAACCGATACCCTACGCAGTACCCGAAGCCCTCACCGAACCCGTACCCTAAGCCGTACCCTAAGCCTAACCCTAAGCCTAACCCTAACCCTAGGCTACTCTTGACTGCTTCTGCCTCCAATAGATTTCCTAAGCACTAGTGTTTTAAGGAACAGCTTAAAAAGTGAATCCTAATGTGATTTCTTTAAAATGGGTGTGTTCCTTATCTTATCCTAGTGTCTAAACTCTTCTCCATGGCTTGACCCCCAAATAATATTCCTTTACGTGCTAAGGGGTATCTAGAGAGTGGGATAGGTTTAATAACTACCCTAACCCTAATGCGTAAACTAACCCTAACCCCTACCCTAACCCTAACACGTAACCTAATCCTAACCCGTACCCTAAATGGAGCCCTAACCCTAACACTAACCCTAACCCTAACCCTAACCCATACCCTACGCCGTACCAGAACCCCTCCCCGAACCCGTACCCTAAGCCTAACCCCAAGCCTAACCCTAACCCTAGGCTACCCTTGACTGCTTCTGCCTCCAATAGATTTCCTAAGCACTAGTGTTTTAAAGAACAGCTTAAAAAGAGAATCCTAATGTGATTTCTTTATAATAGGTGTGTTCCTTATCTTATCCTAGTGTCTAAACTCTTCTCCATGGCTGGACCTCCAAATAGTATTCCTTTACGTGCTAAGGGGTATCTAGAGAGTGGGATAGGTTTAATAACTACCCTAACACTAATGCGTACCCTAACCCTAACCCCTACCCTAACCCTAACACGTAACCTAATCCTAACCCGTACCCTAAACGGAGCCCTAACCTTAACACTAACCCTAACACTAACCCTAACCCATACCCTACGCCTTACCCGAAGCCCTCCCCGAACCCGTACCCTAAGCCGTACCCTAAGCCGTACCCTAAGCCTAACCCTAACCCTAGACTACCCTTGACTGCTTCTGCCTCCAATAGATTTCCTAAGCACTAGTGTTTTAAGGAACAGCTTAAAAAGAGAATCCTAATGTGATTTCTTTATAATGGGTGTGTTCCTTATCTTATCCTAGTGTCTAAACTCTTCTCCATGGCTGGATCTCGAAATAATATTCCTTTACGTGCTAAGGGGTATCTAGAGAGTGGGATAGGTTTAAAAACTACCCTAACACTAACGCGTACCCTAACCCGAACCCCTACCCTAAACCTAACACGTACCCTAATCCTAACCAATACCCTAAACCGAGCCCTAACCCTAACCCTAACACTAACACTAACCCTAACCCTAACCCATACCCTACGCCGTACCCGAAGCCCTCCCCGAACCCGTACCCTAAGCCGTACCCTAAGCCTAACCCTAAGCCTAACCTTAACCCTAGGCTACCCTTGACTGCTTCTGCCTCCAATAGATTTCCTAAGCACTAGTGTTTTAAGGAACAGCTTAAAAAGAGAATCCTAATGTGATTTCTTTATAATGGGTGTGTTCCTTATCTTATCCTAGTGTCTAAACTCTTCTCCATGGCTGGACCTCGAAATAATATTCCTTTACGTGCTAAGGGGTATCTAGAGAGTAAGATAGGTTTAAAAACTACCCTAACACTAACGCGTACCCTAACCCGAACCCCTACCCTAACCCTAACACGTACCCTAATCCTAACCAATACCCTAAACCGAGCCCTAACCCTAACACTAACCCTAACCCTAACCCTAACCCATACCCTACGCCGTACCCGAACCCCTCCCCGAACCCGTACCCTAAGCCGTACCCTAAGCCTAACCCTAAGCCTAACCCTAACCCTAGGCTACCCTTGACTGCTTCTGCCTCCAATAGTTTTCCTAGGCACTAGTGTTTTAAGGAACAGCTTAAAAAGAGAATCCTAATGTGATTTCTTTATAATGGGTGTGTTCCTTATCTTATCCTAGTGTCTAAACTCTTCTCCATGGCTGGACCCCCAAATAATATTCCTTTACGTGCTAAGGGGTATCTAGAGAGTGGGATAGGTTTAATAACTACCCTAACCCTAATGCGTACCCTAACCCTAACCTCTACCCTAACCCTAACACGTACCCTAATCCTAAACCGTACCCTAAACCGAGCCCTAACCCTAACACTAACCCTAACCCTAACCCTAACCCATACCCTACGCCGTACCCGAAGCCCTCCCCGAACCCGTACCCTAAGCCGTACCCTAAGCCTAACCCTAAGCCTAACCATAACCCTAGGCTACCCTTGAATGCTTCTGCCTCCAATAGAATTCCTAAGCACTAGTGTTTTAAGGAACAGCTTAAAAAGTGAATCCTAATGTGATTTCTTTAAAATGGGTGTGTTCCTTATCTTATCCTAGTGTCTAAACTCTTCTCCATGGCTGGACCCCCAAATAATATTCCTTTACGTGCTAAGGGGTATCTAGAGAGTGGGATAGGTTTAATAACTACCCTAACCCTAATGGGTAAACTAACCCTAACCCCTACCCTAACCCTAACACGTAACTTAATCCTAACCCGTACCCTAAACGGAGCCCTAACCCTAACACTAACCCTGACCCTAACCCATACCCTACGCCGTACCAGAACCCCTCCCCGAACCCGTACCCTAAGCCTAACCCCAATCCTAACCCTAACCCTAGGCTACCCTTGACTGCTTCTGCCTCCAATAGATTTCCTAAGCACTAGTGTTTTAAGGAACAGCTTAAAAAGAGAATCCTAATGTGATTTCTTTATAATGGGTGTGTTCCTTATCTTATCCTAGTGTCTAAACTCTTCTCCATGGCTGGACCCCCAAATAATATTCCTTTACGTGCTAAGGTGTATCTAGAGAGTGGGATAGGTTTAATAACTACCCTAACTCTAACGCGTACCCTAACCCTAACCCCTACCCTAACCCTAACACGTACACTAATTCTAACCAATACCCTAAACCGAGCCCCATCCCTAACCCTAACCCAAACCCTAACCCTAACCCATACCCTACGCCGTACCCGAAGCCCTCCCCGAACCCGTACCCTAAGCCGTACCCTAAGCCTAACCCTAAGCCTAACCCTAACCCTAGGCTACCCTTGACTGCTTCTGCCTCCAATAGATTTCCTAAGCACTAGTGTTTTAAGGAACAGCTTAAAAAGAGAATCCTAATGTGATTTCTTTATAATGGGTGTGTTCCTTATCTTATCCTAGTGTCTAAACTCTTCTCCATGGCTGGACCCCCAAATAATATTCCTTTACGTGCTAAGGGGTATCTAGAGAGTGGGATAGGTTTAATAACTACCCTAACCCTAATGCGTACCCTAACCCTAACCCCTACCCTAACCCTAACACGTACCCTAATCCTAAACCGTACCCTAAACCGAGCCCTAACCCTAACACTAACCCTAACCCTAACCCTAACCGATACCCTACGCAGTACCCGAAGCCCTCACCGAACCCGTACCCTAAGCCGTACCCTAAGCCTAACCCTAAGCCTAACCCTAACACTAGGCTACTCTTGACTGCTTCTGCCTCCAATAGATTTCCTAAGCACTAGTGTTTTAAGGAACAGCTTAAAAAGAGAATCCTAATGTGATTTCTTTATAATGAGTGTGTTCCTTATCTTATCCTAGGGCCTAAACTCTTCTCCATGGCTGGACCCCCAAATAATATTCCTTTACGTGCTAAGGGGTATCTAGAGAGTGGAATAGGTTTAATAACTACCCTAACCCTAATGCATACCCTAACCCTAACCCCTACCCTAACCCTAACACGTAAACTAATCCTAACCCGTACCCTAAACGGAGCCCTAACCCTAACCCTAACCCTAACCCATACCCTACGCCGTACCCGAAGCCCTCCCCGAACCCGTACCCTATGCCGTACCCTAAGTCGTACCCTAAGCCTAACCCTAACCCTAGGCTACCCTTGACTGCTTCTGCCTCCAATAGATTTCCTAAGCACTAGTGTTATAAGGAACAGCTTAAAAAGAGAATCCTAATGTGATTTCTTTATAATGGGTGTGTTCCATATCTTATCCTAGTGTCTAAACTCTTCTCCATGGATGGACCACCAAATAGTATTCCTTTACGTGCTAAGGGGTATCTAGAGAGTGGGATAGGTTTAATAACTACCCTAACACTAACGCGTACCCTAACCCTTACCCCTACCCTAACGCTAACACGTACCCTAATCCTAACCAATACCCGAAACCGAGCCCTAACCCTAACACTAACCCTAACACTAACACTAACGCATACCCTACGCCGTACCCGAAGCCCTCCCCGAACCCGTACCCTAAGCCTAACCCCAATCCTAACCCTAACCCTAGGCTACCCTTGACTGCTTCTGCCTCCAATAGATTTCCTAAGCACTAGTGTTTTAAGGAACAGCTTAAATAGAGAATCCTAATGTGATTTCTTTATAATGGGTGTGTTCCTTATCTTATCCTAGTGTCTAAACTCTTCTCCATGGCTGGACATCGAAATAATATTCCTTTACGTGCTAAGGGGTATCTAGAGAGTAAGATAGGTTTAAAAACTACCCTAACACTAACGCGTACCCTAACCCGAACCCCTACCCTAACCCTAACACGTACCCTAATCCTAACCAATACCCTAAACCGAGCCCTAACCCTAACACTAACCCTAACCCTAACCCTAACCCATACCCTATGCCGTACCCGAAGCCCTCCCCGAACCCGTACCCTAAGCCGTACCCTAAGCCTAACCCTAAGCCTAACCATAACCCTAGGCTACCCTTGACTGCTTCTGCCTCCAATAGAATTCCTAAGCACTGGTGTTTTAAGGAACAGCTTAAAAAGTGAATCCTAATGTGATTTCTTTAAAATGGGTGTGTTCCTTATCTTATCCTAGTGTCTAAACTCTTCTCCATGGCTGGACCCCCAAATAATATTCCTTTACGTGCTAAGGGGTATCTAGAGAGTTGGATAGGTTTAATAACTACCCTAACCCTAATGCGTAAACTAACCCTAACCCCTACCCTAATCCTAACACGTAACCTAATCCTAACCCGTACCCTAAACGGAGCCCTAACCCTAACACTAACCCTAACCCTAATCCTAACCCATACCCTACGCCGTACCAGAACCCCTCCCCGAACCCGTACCCTAAGCCTAACCCCAAGCCTAACCCTAACCCTAGGCTACCCTTGACTGCTTCTGCCTCCAATAGATTTCCTAAGCACTAGTGTTTTAAGGAACAGCTTAAATAGAGAATCCTAATGTGATTTCTTTATAATGGGTGTGTTCCTTATCTTATCCTAGTGTCTAAACTCTTCTCCATGGCTGGACCCCCAAATAATATTCCTTTACGTGCTAAGGGGTAT
Source organism: Balaenoptera physalus (assembly GCF_965194825.1). Lineage (NCBI taxonomy): Eukaryota > Metazoa > Chordata > Mammalia > Artiodactyla > Balaenopteridae > Balaenoptera > Balaenoptera physalus. The sequence continues at coordinate 985,653 of NW_028126401.1, forward strand.
CTAGAGAGTTGGATAGGTTTAATAACTACCCTAACCCTAATGCGTACCCTAACCCTAACCCCTACCCTAACCCTAACACGTAACCTAATCCTAACCCGTACCCTAAACGGAGCCCTAACCCTAACACTAACCCAAACCCTAACCCTAACCCATACCCTCTGCCGTACACGAACCTCTCCCCGAACCCGTACCCTAAGCCGTACGCTAAGCCTAACCCTAAGCCTAACCATAAACCTAGGCTACCCTTGACTGCTTCTGCCTCCAATAGATTTCCTAAGCACTAGTGTTTTAAGGAACAGCTTAAAAAGAGAATCCTAATGTGATTTCTTTATAATGGGTGTGTTCCTTATCTTATCCTAGTGTCTAAACTCTTCTCCATGGCTGGACCTCGAAATAATATTCCTTTACGTGCTAAGGGGTATCTAGAGAGTAAGATAGGTTTAAAAACTACCCTAACACTAACGCGTACCCTAACCCGAACCCCTACCCTAACCCTAACACGTACCCTAATCCTAACCAATACCCTAAACCGAGCCCTAACCCTAACACTAACCCTAACCCTAACCCTAACCCTAACCCATACCCTACGCCGTACCCGAAGCCCTCCCCGAACCCGTACCCTAAGCCGTACCCTAAGCCTAACCCTAAGCCTAACCATAACCCTAGGCTACCCTTGACTGCTTCTGCCACCAATAGAATTCCTAAGCACTAGTGTTTTAAGGAACAGCTTAAAAAGTGAATCCTAATGTGATTTCTTTATAATGGGTGTGTTCCTTATCTTATCCTAGTGTCTAAACTCTTCTCCACGGCTGGACCCCCAAATAATATTCCTATACGTGCTAAGGTGTATCTAGAGAGTGGGATAGGTTTAATAACTACCCTAACTCTAACGCGTACCCTAAACCTAACCCCTACCCTAACCCTAACACGTACCCTAATTCTAACCAATACCCTAAACCGAGCCCTAACCCTAACCCTAACCCTAACCCTAACCCTAACCCATACCCTACGCCGTACCCGAAGCCCTCCCCGAACCCGTACCCTAAGCCGTACCCTAAGCCTAACCCTAAGCCTAACCCTAACCCTAGGCTACCCTTGACTGCTTCTGCCTCCAATAGATTTCCTAAGCACTAGTGTTTTAAGGAACAGCTTAAAAAGAGAATCCTAATGTGATTTCTTTATAATGGGTGTGTTCCTTATCTTATCCTAGTGTCTAAACTCTTCTCCATGGCTGGACCTCGAAATAATATTCCTTTACGTGCTAAGGGGTATCTAGAGAGTAAGATCGGTTTAAAAACTACCCTAACACTAACGCGTACCCTAACCCTAACCCCTACCCTAACCCTAACACGTACCCTAATCCTAAACCGTACCCTAAACCGAGCCCTAACCCTAACACTAACCCTAACCCTAACCCTAACCGATACCCTACGCAGTACCCGAAGCCCTCACCGAACCCGTACCCTAAGCCGTACCCTAAGCCTAACCCTAAGCCTAACCCTAACCCTAGGCTACTCTTGACTGCTTCTGCCTCCAATAGATTTCCTAAGCACTAGTGTTTTAAGGAACAGCTTAAAAAGTGAATCCTAATGTGATTTCTTTAAAATGGGTGTGTTCCTTATCTTATCCTAGTGTCTAAACTCTTCTCCATGGCTTGACCCCCAAATAATATTCCTTTACGTGCTAAGGGGTATCTAGAGAGTGGGATAGGTTTAATAACTACCCTAACCCTAATGCGTAAACTAACCCTAACCCCTACCCTAACCCTAACACGTAACCTAATCCTAACCCGTACCCTAAATGGAGCCCTAACCCTAACACTAACCCTAACCCTAACCCTAACCCATACCCTACGCCGTACCAGAACCCCTCCCCGAACCCGTACCCTAAGCCTAACCCCAAGCCTAACCCTAACCCTAGGCTACCCTTGACTGCTTCTGCCTCCAATAGATTTCCTAAGCACTAGTGTTTTAAAGAACAGCTTAAAAAGAGAATCCTAATGTGATTTCTTTATAATAGGTGTGTTCCTTATCTTATCCTAGTGTCTAAACTCTTCTCCATGGCTGGACCTCCAAATAGTATTCCTTTACGTGCTAAGGGGTATCTAGAGAGTGGGATAGGTTTAATAACTACCCTAACACTAATGCGTACCCTAACCCTAACCCCTACCCTAACCCTAACACGTAACCTAATCCTAACCCGTACCCTAAACGGAGCCCTAACCTTAACACTAACCCTAACACTAACCCTAACCCATACCCTACGCCTTACCCGAAGCCCTCCCCGAACCCGTACCCTAAGCCGTACCCTAAGCCGTACCCTAAGCCTAACCCTAACCCTAGACTACCCTTGACTGCTTCTGCCTCCAATAGATTTCCTAAGCACTAGTGTTTTAAGGAACAGCTTAAAAAGAGAATCCTAATGTGATTTCTTTATAATGGGTGTGTTCCTTATCTTATCCTAGTGTCTAAACTCTTCTCCATGGCTGGATCTCGAAATAATATTCCTTTACGTGCTAAGGGGTATCTAGAGAGTGGGATAGGTTTAAAAACTACCCTAACACTAACGCGTACCCTAACCCGAACCCCTACCCTAAACCTAACACGTACCCTAATCCTAACCAATACCCTAAACCGAGCCCTAACCCTAACCCTAACACTAACACTAACCCTAACCCTAACCCATACCCTACGCCGTACCCGAAGCCCTCCCCGAACCCGTACCCTAAGCCGTACCCTAAGCCTAACCCTAAGCCTAACCTTAACCCTAGGCTACCCTTGACTGCTTCTGCCTCCAATAGATTTCCTAAGCACTAGTGTTTTAAGGAACAGCTTAAAAAGAGAATCCTAATGTGATTTCTTTATAATGGGTGTGTTCCTTATCTTATCCTAGTGTCTAAACTCTTCTCCATGGCTGGACCTCGAAATAATATTCCTTTACGTGCTAAGGGGTATCTAGAGAGTAAGATAGGTTTAAAAACTACCCTAACACTAACGCGTACCCTAACCCGAACCCCTACCCTAACCCTAACACGTACCCTAATCCTAACCAATACCCTAAACCGAGCCCTAACCCTAACACTAACCCTAACCCTAACCCTAACCCATACCCTACGCCGTACCCGAACCCCTCCCCGAACCCGTACCCTAAGCCGTACCCTAAGCCTAACCCTAAGCCTAACCCTAACCCTAGGCTACCCTTGACTGCTTCTGCCTCCAATAGTTTTCCTAGGCACTAGTGTTTTAAGGAACAGCTTAAAAAGAGAATCCTAATGTGATTTCTTTATAATGGGTGTGTTCCTTATCTTATCCTAGTGTCTAAACTCTTCTCCATGGCTGGACCCCCAAATAATATTCCTTTACGTGCTAAGGGGTATCTAGAGAGTGGGATAGGTTTAATAACTACCCTAACCCTAATGCGTACCCTAACCCTAACCTCTACCCTAACCCTAACACGTACCCTAATCCTAAACCGTACCCTAAACCGAGCCCTAACCCTAACACTAACCCTAACCCTAACCCTAACCCATACCCTACGCCGTACCCGAAGCCCTCCCCGAACCCGTACCCTAAGCCGTACCCTAAGCCTAACCCTAAGCCTAACCATAACCCTAGGCTACCCTTGAATGCTTCTGCCTCCAATAGAATTCCTAAGCACTAGTGTTTTAAGGAACAGCTTAAAAAGTGAATCCTAATGTGATTTCTTTAAAATGGGTGTGTTCCTTATCTTATCCTAGTGTCTAAACTCTTCTCCATGGCTGGACCCCCAAATAATATTCCTTTACGTGCTAAGGGGTATCTAGAGAGTGGGATAGGTTTAATAACTACCCTAACCCTAATGGGTAAACTAACCCTAACCCCTACCCTAACCCTAACACGTAACTTAATCCTAACCCGTACCCTAAACGGAGCCCTAACCCTAACACTAACCCTGACCCTAACCCATACCCTACGCCGTACCAGAACCCCTCCCCGAACCCGTACCCTAAGCCTAACCCCAATCCTAACCCTAACCCTAGGCTACCCTTGACTGCTTCTGCCTCCAATAGATTTCCTAAGCACTAGTGTTTTAAGGAACAGCTTAAAAAGAGAATCCTAATGTGATTTCTTTATAATGGGTGTGTTCCTTATCTTATCCTAGTGTCTAAACTCTTCTCCATGGCTGGACCCCCAAATAATATTCCTTTACGTGCTAAGGTGTATCTAGAGAGTGGGATAGGTTTAATAACTACCCTAACTCTAACGCGTACCCTAACCCTAACCCCTACCCTAACCCTAACACGTACACTAATTCTAACCAATACCCTAAACCGAGCCCCATCCCTAACCCTAACCCAAACCCTAACCCTAACCCATACCCTACGCCGTACCCGAAGCCCTCCCCGAACCCGTACCCTAAGCCGTACCCTAAGCCTAACCCTAAGCCTAACCCTAACCCTAGGCTACCCTTGACTGCTTCTGCCTCCAATAGATTTCCTAAGCACTAGTGTTTTAAGGAACAGCTTAAAAAGAGAATCCTAATGTGATTTCTTTATAATGGGTGTGTTCCTTATCTTATCCTAGTGTCTAAACTCTTCTCCATGGCTGGACCCCCAAATAATATTCCTTTACGTGCTAAGGGGTATCTAGAGAGTGGGATAGGTTTAATAACTACCCTAACCCTAATGCGTACCCTAACCCTAACCCCTACCCTAACCCTAACACGTACCCTAATCCTAAACCGTACCCTAAACCGAGCCCTAACCCTAACACTAACCCTAACCCTAACCCTAACCGATACCCTACGCAGTACCCGAAGCCCTCACCGAACCCGTACCCTAAGCCGTACCCTAAGCCTAACCCTAAGCCTAACCCTAACACTAGGCTACTCTTGACTGCTTCTGCCTCCAATAGATTTCCTAAGCACTAGTGTTTTAAGGAACAGCTTAAAAAGAGAATCCTAATGTGATTTCTTTATAATGAGTGTGTTCCTTATCTTATCCTAGGGCCTAAACTCTTCTCCATGGCTGGACCCCCAAATAATATTCCTTTACGTGCTAAGGGGTATCTAGAGAGTGGAATAGGTTTAATAACTACCCTAACCCTAATGCATACCCTAACCCTAACCCCTACCCTAACCCTAACACGTAAACTAATCCTAACCCGTACCCTAAACGGAGCCCTAACCCTAACCCTAACCCTAACCCATACCCTACGCCGTACCCGAAGCCCTCCCCGAACCCGTACCCTATGCCGTACCCTAAGTCGTACCCTAAGCCTAACCCTAACCCTAGGCTACCCTTGACTGCTTCTGCCTCCAATAGATTTCCTAAGCACTAGTGTTATAAGGAACAGCTTAAAAAGAGAATCCTAATGTGATTTCTTTATAATGGGTGTGTTCCATATCTTATCCTAGTGTCTAAACTCTTCTCCATGGATGGACCACCAAATAGTATTCCTTTACGTGCTAAGGGGTATCTAGAGAGTGGGATAGGTTTAATAACTACCCTAACACTAACGCGTACCCTAACCCTTACCCCTACCCTAACGCTAACACGTACCCTAATCCTAACCAATACCCGAAACCGAGCCCTAACCCTAACACTAACCCTAACACTAACACTAACGCATACCCTACGCCGTACCCGAAGCCCTCCCCGAACCCGTACCCTAAGCCTAACCCCAATCCTAACCCTAACCCTAGGCTACCCTTGACTGCTTCTGCCTCCAATAGATTTCCTAAGCACTAGTGTTTTAAGGAACAGCTTAAATAGAGAATCCTAATGTGATTTCTTTATAATGGGTGTGTTCCTTATCTTATCCTAGTGTCTAAACTCTTCTCCATGGCTGGACCCCCAAATAATATTTCTTTACGTGCTAAGGGGTATCTAGAGAGTTGGATAGGTTTAATAACTACCCTAACCCTAATGCGTACACTAACCCTAACCCCTACCCTAACCCTAACACGTAACCTAATCCTAACCCTTACCCTAAACGGAGCCCTAACCCTAACACTAACCCAAACCCTAACCCTAACCCATACCCTCCGCCGTACACGAACCGCTCCCCGAACCCGTACCCTAAGCCGTACGCTAAGCCTAACCCTAAGCCTAACCATAACCCTAGGCTACCCTTGACTGCTTCTGCCTCCAATAGACTTCCTAAGCACTAGTGTTTTAAGGAACAGCTTAAAAAGAGAATCCTAATGTGATTTCTTTATAATGGGTGTGTTCCTAATCTTATCCTAGTGTCTAAACTCTTCTCCATGGCTGGACCTCCAAATAATATTCCTTTACGTGCTAAGGGGTATCTAGAGAGTGGGATAGGTTTAATAACTACCCTAACACTAAGGCGAACCCTAACCCTAACCCCTACCCTAACCCTAACACGTACCCTAATCCTAACCAATACCCTAAACCGAGCCCTAACCCTAACCCTAACCCTAACCCATACCCTACGCCGTACCCGAAGCCCTCCCCGAACCCGTACCCTAAGCCGTACCCTAAGCCTAAACCTAACCCTAGGCTACCCTTGACTGCTTCTGCCTCCAATAGATTTCCTAAGCACTAGTGTTTTAAGGAACAGCTTAAATAGAGAATCCTAATGTGATTTCTTTATAATGGGTGTGTTCCTTATCTTATCCTAGTGTCTAAACTCTTCTCCATGGCTGGACCTCGAAATAATATTCCTTTACGTGCTAAGGGGTATCTAGAGAGTGGGATAGGTTTAAAAACTACCCTAACACTAACGCGTACCCTAACCTGAACCCCTACCCTAACCCTAACACGTACCCTAATCCTAACCAATACCCTAAACCGAGCCCTAACCCTAACACTAACCCTAACCCTAACCCTAACCCATACCCTACGCCGTACCCGAAGCCCTCCCCGAACCCGTACCCTAAGCCGTACCCTAAGCCTAACCCTAAGCCTAACCATAACCCTAGGCTACCCTTGACTGCTTCTGCCTCCAATAGAATTCCTAAGCACTAGTGTTTTAAGGAACAGCTTAAAAAGTGAATCCTAATGTGATTTCTTTAAAATGGGTGTGTTCCTTATCTTATCCTAGTGTCTAAACTCTTCTCCATGGCTGGACCCCCAAATAATATTCCTTTACGTGCTAAGGGGTATCTAGAGAGTGGGATAGGTTTAATAACTACCCTAACCCTAATGCGTAAACTAACCCTAACCCCTACCCTAATCCTAACACGTAACCTAATCCTAACCCGTACCCTAAACGGAGCCCTAACCCTAACACTAACCCTAACCCTAATCCTAACCCATACCCTACGCCGTACCAGAACCCCTCCCCGAACCCGTACCCTAAGCCTAACCCCAAGCCTAACCCTAACCCTAGGCTACCCTTGACTGCTTCTGCCTCCAATAGATTTCCTAAGCACTAGTGTTTTAAGGAACAGCTTAAATAGAGAATCCTAATGTGATTTCTTTATAATGGGTGTGTTCCTTATCTTATCCTAGTGTCTAAACTCTTCTCCATGGCTGGACCCCCAAATAATATTCCTTTACGTGCTAAGGGGTATCTAGAGAGTTGGATAGGTTTAATAACTACCCTAACCCTAATGCGTACCCTAACCCTAACCCCTACCCTAACCCTAACACGTAACCTAATCCTAACCCGTACCCTAAACGGAGCCCTAACCCTAACACTAACCCAAACCCTAACCCTAACCCATACCCTCTGCCGTACACGAACCTCTCCCCGAACCCGTACCCTAAGCCGTACGCTAAGCCTAACCCTAAGCCTAACCATAAACCTAGGCTACCCTTGACTGCTTCTGCCTCCAATAGATTTCCTAAGCACTAGTGTTTTAAGGAACAGCTTAAAAAGAGAATCCTAATGTGATTTCTTTATAATGGGTGTGTTCCTTATCTTATCCTAGTGTCTAAACTCTTCTCCATGGCTGGACCTCGAAATAATATTCCTTTACGTGCTAAGGGGTATCTAGAGAGTAAGATAGGTTTAAAAACTACCCTAACACTAACGCGTACCCTAACCCGAACCCCTACCCTAACCCTAACACGTACCCTAATCCTAACCAATACCCTAAACCGAGCCCTAACCCTAACACTAACCCTAACCCTAACCCTAACCCTAACCCATACCCTACGCCGTACCCGAAGCCCTCCCCGAACCCGTACCCTAAGCCGTACCCTAAGCCTAACCCTAAGCCTAACCATAACCCTAGGCTACCCTTGACTGCTTCTGCCACCAATAGAATTCCTAAGCACTAGTGTTTTAAGGAACAGCTTAAAAAGTGAATCCTAATGTGATTTCTTTATAATGGGTGTGTTCCTTATCTTATCCTAGTGTCTAAACTCTTCTCCACGGCTGGACCCCCAAATAATATTCCTATACGTGCTAAGGTGTATCTAGAGAGTGGGATAGGTTTAATAACTACCCTAACTCTAACGCGTACCCTAAACCTAACCCCTACCCTAACCCTAACACGTACCCTAATTCTAACCAATACCCTAAACCGAGCCCTAACCCTAACCCTAACCCTAACCCTAACCCTAACCCATACCCTACGCCGTACCCGAAGCCCTCCCCGAACCCGTACCCTAAGCCGTACCCTAAGCCTAACCCTAAGCCTAACCCTAACCCTAGGCTACCCTTGACTGCTTCTGCCTCCAATAGATTTCCTAAGCACTAGTGTTTTAAGGAACAGCTTAAAAAGAGAATCCTAATGTGATTTCTTTATAATGGGTGTGTTCCTTATCTTATCCTAGTGTCTAAACTCTTCTCCATGGCTGGACCTCGAAATAATATTCCTTTACGTGCTAAGGGGTATCTAGAGAGTAAGATCGGTTTAAAAACTACCCTAACACTAACGCGTACCCTAACCCGAACCCCTACCCTAACCCTAACACGTACCCTAATCCTAACCAATACCCTAAACCGAGCCCTAACCCTAACACTAACCCTAACCCTAACCCTAACACATACCCTACGCCGTACCCGAAGCCCTCCCCGTACCCGTACCCTAAGCCGTACCCTAAGCCTAACCCTAAGCCTAACCATAACCCTAGGCTACCCTTGACTGCTTCTGCCTCCAATAGAATTCCTAAGCACTGGTGTTTTAAGGAACAGCTTAAAAAGTGAATCCTAATGTGATTTCTTTAAAATGGGTGTGTTCCTTATCTTATCCTAGTGTCTAAACTCTTCTCCATGGCTGGATCCCCAAATAATATTCCTTTACGTGCTAAGGGGTATCTAGAGAGTGGGATAGGTTTAATAACTACCCTAACCCTAATGCGTAAACTAACCCTAACCCCTACCCTAACCCTAACACGTAACCTAATCCTAACCCGTACCCTAAACGGAGCCCTAACCCTAACACTAACCCTAAACCTAACCCTAACCCATACCCTACGCCGTACCAGAACCCCTCCCCGAACCCGTACCCTAAGCCTAACCCCAAGCCTAACCCTAACCCTAGGCTACCCTTGACTGATTCTGCCTCCAATAGATTTCCTAAGCACTAGTGTTTTAAGGAACAGCTTAAAAAGAGAATCCTAATGTGATTTCTTTATAATGGGTGTGTTCCTTATCTTATCCTAGTGTCTAAACTCTTCTCCATGGCTGGACCCCCAAATAATATTCCTTTACGTGCTAAGGTGTATCTAGAGAGTGGGATAGGTTTAATAACTACCCTAACTCTAACGCGTACCCTAACCCTAACCCCTACCCTAACCCTAACACGTACCCTAATTCTAACCAATACCCTAAACCGAGCCCTAACCCTAACCCTAACCCTAACCCTAACCCTAACCCATACCCTACGCCGTACCCGAAGCCCTTCCCGAACCCGTACCCTAAGCCGTACCCTAAGCCTAACCCTAAGCCTAACCCTAACCCTAGGCTACCCTTGACTGCTTCTGCCTCCAATAGATTTCCTAAGCACTAGTGTTTTAAGGAACAGCTTAAAAAGAGAATCCTAATGTGATTTCTTTATAATGGGTGTGTTCCTTATCTTATCCTAGTGTCAAAACTCTTCTCCATGACTGGACCCCCAAATAATATTCCTTTACGTGCTAAGGGGTATCTAGAGAGTGGGATAGGTTTAATAACTAACCTAACCCTAATGCGTACCCTAACCCTAACCCCTAGCCTAATCCTAACATGTACCCTAATCCTAACCCGTATCCTAAACTGAGCCCTAACCCTAACACTAACCCTAACCCTAACCCTAACCCATACCCTACGCCATACCCGAACCCCTCCCCGAACCCGTACCCTAAGCCGTACCCTAAGCCTAACCCTAAGCCTAACCCTAACCCTAGGCTACCCTTGACTGCTTGTGGCTCCAATAGATTTCCTAAGCACTAGTGTTTTAAGGAACAGCTTAAAAAGAGAATCCTAATGTGATTTCTTTATAATGGGTGTGTTCCTTATCTTATCCTAGTGTCTAAACTCTTCTCCATGGCTGGACCCCCAAATAATATTCCTTTACGTGCTAAGGGGTATCTAGAGAGTGTGATAGGTTTAATAACTACCCTAACCCTAATGCGTACCCTAACCCTAACCCCTACCCTAACCCTAACACGTACCCAATCCTAAACCGTACCCTAAACCGAGTCCTAACCCTAACACTAACCCTAACCCTAACCCTAACCGATACCCTACGCAGTACCCGAAGCCCTCACCGAACCCGTACCCTAAGCCGTACCCTAAGCCTAACCCTAAGCCTAACCCTAACCCTAGGCTACTCTTGACTGCTTCTGCCTCCAATAGATTTCCTAAGCACTAGTGTTTTAAGGAACAGCTTAAAAAGTGAATCCTAATGTGATTTCTTTAAAATGGGTGTGTTCCTTATCTTATCCTAGTGTCTAAACTCTTCTCCATGGCTTGACCCCCAAATAATATTCCTTTACGTGCTAAGGGGTATCTAGAGAGTGGGATAGGTTTAATAACTACCCTAACCCTAATGCGTAAACTAACCCTAACCCCTACCCTAACCCTAACACGTAACCTAATCCTAACCCGTACCCTAAATGGAGCCCTAACCCTAACACTAACCCTAACCCTAACCCTAACCCATACCCTACGCCGTACCAGAACCCCTCCCCGAACCCGTACCCTAAGCCTAACCCCAAGCCTAACCCTAACCCTAGGCTACCCTTGACTGCTTCTGCCTCCAATAGATTTCCTAAGCACTAGTGTTTTAAAGAACAGCTTAAAAAGAGAATCCTAATGTGATTTCTTTATAATAGGTGTGTTCCTTATCTTATCCTAGTGTCTAAACTCTTCTCCATGGCTGGACCTCCAAATAGTATTCCTTTACGTGCTAAGGGGTATCTAGAGAGTGGGATAGGTTTAATAACTACCCTAACACTAATGCGTACCCTAACCCTAACCCCTACCCTAACCCTAACACGTAACCTAATCCTAACCCGTACCCTAAACGGAGCCCTAACCCTAACACTAACCCTAACACTAACCCTAACCCATACCCTACGCCTTACCCGAAGCCCTCCCCGAACCCGTACCCTAAGCCGTACCCTAAGCCGTACCCTAAGCCTAACCCTAACCCTAGGCTACCCTTGACTGCTTCTGCCTCCAATAGATTTCCTAAGCACTAGTGTTTTAAGGAACAGCTTAAAAAGAGAATCCTAATGTGATTTCTTTATAATGGGTGTGTTCCTTATCTTATCCTAGTGTCTAAACTCTTCTCCATGGCTGGATCTCGAAATAATATTCCTTTACGTGCTAAGGGGTATCTAGAGAGTGGGATAGGTTTAAAAACTACCCTAACACTAACGCGTACCCTAACCCGAACCCCTACCCTAAACCTAACACGTACCCTAATCCTAACCAATACCCTAAACCGAGCCCTAACCCTAACCCTAACACTAACCCTAACCCTAACCCTAACCCATACCCTACGCCGTACCCGAACCCCTCCCCGAACCCGTACCCTAAGCCGTACCCTAAGCCTAACCCTAAGCCTAACCATAACCCTAGGCTACCCTTGAATGCTTCTGCCTCCAATAGAATTCCTAAGCACTAGTGTTTTAAGGAACAGCTTAAAAAGTGAATCCTAATGTGATTTCTTTAAAATGGGTGTGTTCCTTATCTTATCCTAGTGTCTAAACTCTTCTCCATGGCTGGACCCCCAAATAATATTCCTTTACGTGCTAAGGGGTATCTAGAGAGTGGGATAGGTTTAATAACTACCCTAACCCTAATGGGTAAACTAACCCTAACCCCTACCCTAACCCTAACACGTAACTTAATCCTAACCCGTACCCTAAACGGAGCCCTAACCCTAACACTAACCCTGACCCTAACCCATACCCTACGCCGTACCAGAACCCCTCCCCGAACCCGTACCCTAAGCCTAACCCCAATCCTAACCCTAACCCTAGGCTACCCTTGACTGCTTCTGCCTCCAATAGATTTCCTAAGCACTAGTGTTTTAAGGAACAGCTTAAATAGAGAATCCTAATGTGATTTCTTTATAATGGGTGTGTTCCTTATCTTATCCTAGTGTCTAAACTCTTCTCCATGGCTGGACCCCCAAATAATATTTCTTTACGTGCTAAGGGGTATCTAGAGAGTTGGATAGGTTTAATAACTACCCTAACCCTAATGCGTACCCTAACCCTAACCCTTACCCTAACCCTAACACGTAACCTAATCCTAACCCGTACCCTAAACGGAGCCCTAACCCTAACACTAACCCAAACCCTAACCCTAACCCATACCCTCCGCCGTACACGAACCTCTCCCCGAACCCGTACCCTAAGCCGTACGCTAAGCCTAACCCTAAGCCTAACCATAACCCTAGGCTACCCTTGACTGCTTCTGCCTCCAATAGATTTCCTAAGCACTAGTGTTTTAAGGAACAGCTTAAAAAGAGAATCCTAATGTGATTTCTTTATAATGGGTGTGTTCCTTATCTTATCCTAGTGTCTAAACTCTTCTCCATGGCTGGACCTCCAAATAATATTCCTTTACGTTCTAAGGGGTATCTAGAGAGTGGGATAGGTTTAATAACTACCCTAACACTAAGGCGAACCCTAACCCTAACCCCTACCTTAACCCTAACACGTACCCTAATCCTAACCAATACCCTAAACCGAGCCCTAACCCTAACCCTAACCCTAACCCTAACCCATAACCTACGCCGTACCCGAAGCCCTCCCCGAACCCGTACCCTAAGCCGTACCCTAAGCCTAACCCTAAGCCTAGGCTACCCTTGACTGCTTCTGCCTCCAATAGATTTCCTAAGCACTAGTGTTTTAAGGAACAGCTTAAAAAGAGAATCCTAAAGTGATTTCTTTATAATGGGTGTGTTCCTTATCTTATCCTAGTGTCTAAACTCTTCTCCATGGCTGGACTTCGAAATAATATTCCTTTACGTGCTAAGGGGTATCTAGAGAGTAAGATAAGTTTAAAAACTACCCTAACACTACCGCGTACCCTAAACCGAACCCCTACCCTAACCCTAACACGTACACTAATCCTAACCAATACCCTAAACCGAGCCCTAACCCTAACACTAACCCTAACCCTAACCGTAACCCATACCCTACGCCGTACCCGAAGCCCTCCCCGAACCCGTACCCTAAGCCGTACCCTAAGCCTAACCCTAAGCCTAACCATAACCCTAGGCTACCCTTGACTGCTTCTGCCTCCAATAGAATTCCTAAGCACTAGTGTTTTAAGGAACAGCTTAAAAAGTGAATCCTAATGTGATTTCTTTAAAATGGGTGTGTTCCTTATCTTATCCTAGTGTCTAAACTCTTCTCCATGGCTGGACCCCCAAAAAATATTCCTTTACGTGCTAAGGGGTATCTAGAGAGTGGGATAGGTTTAATAACTACCCTAACCCTAATGCGTAAACTAACCCTAACCCCTACCCTAACCCTAACACGTAACCTAATCCTAACCCGTACCCTAAACGGAGCCCTAACCCTAACACTAACCCTAAACCTAACCCTAACCCATACCCTACGCCGTACCAGAACCCCTCCCCGAACCCGTACCCTAAGCCTAACCCCAAGCCTAACCCTAACCCTAGGCTACCCTTGACTGCTTCTGCCTCCAATAGATTTCCTAAGAACTAGTGTTTTAAGGAACAGCTTAAAAAGAGAATCCTAATGTGATTTCTTTATAATGGGTGTGTTCCTTATCTTATCCTAGTGTCTAAACTCTTCTCCATGGCTGGACCTCGAAATAATATTCCTTTACGTGCTAAGGGGTATCTAGAGAGTAAGATAGGTTTAAAAACTACCCTAACACTAACGCGTACCCTAACCCGAACCCCTACCCTAACCCTAACACGTACCCTAATCCTAACCAATACCCTAAACCGAGCCCTAACCCTAACACTAACCCTAACCCTAACCCTAACCCTAACCCATACCCTACACCGTACCCGAAGCCCTCCCCGAACCCGTACCCTAAGCCGTACCTTAAGCCTAACCCTAAGCCTAACCATAACCCTAGGCTACCCTTGACTGCTTCTGCCACCAATAGAATTCCTAAGCACTAGTGTTTTAAGGAACAGCTTAAAAAGTGAATCCTAATGTGATTTCTTTATAATCGGTGTGTTCCTTATCTTATCCTAGTGTCTAAACTCTTCTCCACGGCTGGACCCCCAAATAATATTCCTATACGTGCTAAGGTGTATCTAGAGAGTGGGATAGGTTTAATAACTACCCTAACTCTAACGCGTACCCTAACCCTAACCCCTACCCTAACCCTAACACGTACCCTAATTCTAACCAATACCCTAAACCGAGCCCTAACCCTAACCCTAACCCTAACCCTAACCCTAACCCATACCCTACGCCGTACCCGAAGCCCTCCCCGAACCCGTACCCTAAGCCGTACCCTAAGCCTAACCCTAAGCCTAACCCTAACCCTAGGCTACCCTTGACTTCTTCTGCCTCCAATAGATTTCCTAAGCACTAGTGTTTTAAGGAACAGCTTAAAAAGAGAATCCTAATGTGATTTCTTTATAATGGGTGTGTTCCTTATCTTATCCTAGTGTCTAAACTCTTCTCCATGGCTGGACCTCGAAATAATATTCCTTTACGTGCTAAGGGGTATCTAGAGAGTAAGATCGGTTTAAAAACTACCCTAACACTAACGCGTACCCTAACCCGAACCCCTACCCTAACCCTAACACGTACCCTAATCCTAAACAATACCCTAAACCGAGCCCTAACCCTAACACTAACCCTAACCCTAACCCTAACCCATACCCTACGCCGTACCCGAAGCCCTCCCCGAACCCGTACCCTAAGCCGTACCCTAAGCCTAACCCTAAGCCTAACCATAAGCCTAGGCTACCCTTGACTGCTTCTGCCTCCAATAGAATTCCTAAGCACTGGTGTTTTAAGGAACAGCTTAAAAAGTGAATCCTAATGTGATTTCTTTAAAATGGGTGTGTTCCTTATCTTATCCTAGTGTCTAAACTCTTCTCCATGGCTGGATCCCCAAATAATATTCCTTTACGTGCTAAGGGGTATCTAGAGAGTGTGATAGGTTTAATAACTACCCTAACCCTAATGCGTACCCTAACCCTAACCCCTACCCTAACCCTAACACGTACCCTAATCCTAAACCGTACCCTAAACCGAGCCCTAACCCTAACACTAACCCTAACCCTAACCCTAACCGATACCCTACGCAGTACCCGAAGCCCTCACCGAACCCGTACCCTAAGCCGTACCCTAAGCCTAACCCTAAGCCTAACCCTAACCCTAGGCTACTCTTGACTGCTTCTGCCTCCAATAGATTTCCTAAGCACTAGTGTTTTAAGGAACAGCTTAAAAAGTGAATCCTAATGTGATTTCTTTAAAATGGGTGTGTTCCTTATCTTATCCTAGTGTCTAAACTCTTCTCCATGGCTTGACCCCCAAATAATATTCCTTTACGTGCTAAGGGGTATCTGGAGAGTGGGATAGGTTTAATAACTACCCTAACCCTAATGCGTAAACTAACCCTAACCCCTACCCTAACCCTAACACGTAACCTAATCCTAACCCGTACCCTAAATGGAGCCCTAACCCTAACACTAACCCTAACCCTAACCCTAACCCATACCCTACGCCGTACCAGAACCCCTCCCCGAACCCGTACCCTAAGCCTAACCCCAAGCCTAACCCTAACCCTAGGCTACCCTTGACTGCTTCTGCCTCCAATAGATTTCCTAAGCACTAGTGTTTTAAAGAACAGCTTAAAAAGAGAATCCTAATGTGATTTCTTTATAATAGGTGTGTTCCTTATCTTATCCTAGTGTCTAAACTCTTCTCCATGGCTGGACCTCCAAATAGTATTCCTTTACGTGCTAAGGGGTATCTAGAGAGTGGGATAGGTTTAATAACTACCCTAACACTAATGCGTACCCTAACCCTAACCCCTACCCTAACCCTAACACGTAACCTAATCCTAACCCGTACCCTAAACGGAGCCCTAACCCTAACACTAACCCTAACACTAACCCTAACCCATACCCTACGCCTTACCCGAAGCCCTCCCCGAACCCGTACCCTAAGCCGTACCCTAAGCCGTACCCTAAGCCTAACCCTAACCCTAGGCTACCCTTGACTGCTTCTGCCTCCAATAGATTTCCTAAGCACTAGTGTTTTAAGGAACAGCTTAAAAAGAGAATCCTAATGTGATTTCTTTATAATGGCTGTGTTCCTTATCTTATCCTAGTGTCTAAACTCTTCTCCATGGCTGGACCTCGAAATAATATTCCTTTACGTGCTAAGGGGTATCTAGAGAGTGGGATAGGTTTAAAAACTACCCTAACACTAACGCGTACCCTAACCCGAACCCCTACCCTAAACCTAACACGTACCCTAATCCTAACCAATACCCTAAACCGAGCCCTAACC
The DNA here is from genome assembly GCF_965194825.1 of Balaenoptera physalus. Lineage (NCBI taxonomy): Eukaryota > Metazoa > Chordata > Mammalia > Artiodactyla > Balaenopteridae > Balaenoptera > Balaenoptera physalus. The sequence goes on from NW_028126401.1 coordinate 1,002,508, forward strand.
CTAACACTAACCCTAACCCTAACCCTAACCCATACCCTACGCCGTACCCGAACCCCTCCCCGAACCCGTACCCTAAGCCGTACCCTAAGCCTAACCCTAAGCCTAACCCTAACCCTAGGCTACCCTTGACTGCTTCTGCCTCCAATAGTTTTCCTAGGCACTAGTGTTTTAAGGAACAGCTTAAAAAGAGAATCCTAATGTGATTTCTTTATAATGGGTGTGTTCCTTATCTTATCCTAGTGTCTAAACTCTTCTCCATGGCTGGACCCCCAAATAATATTCCTTTACGTGCTAAGGGGTATCTAGAGAGTGGGATAGGTTTAATAACTACCCTAACCCTAATGCGTACCCTAACCCTAACCTCTACCCTAACCCTAACACGTACCCTAATCCTAAACCGTACCCTAAACCGAGCCCTAACCCTAACACTAACCCTAACCCTAACCCTAACCCATACCCTACGCCGTACCCGAAGCCCTCCCCGAACCCGTACCCTAAGCCGTACCCTAAGCCTAACCCTAAGCCTAACCATAACCCTAGGCTACCCTTGACTGCTTCTGCCTCCAATAGAATTCCTAAGCACTAGTGTTTTAAGGAACAGCTTAAAAAGTGAATCCTAATGTGATTTCTTTAAAATGGGTGTGTTCCTTATCTTATCCTAGTGTCTAAACTCTTCTCCATGGCTGGACCCCCAAATAATATTCCTTTACGTGCTAAGGGGTATCTAGAGAGTGGGATAGGTTTAATAACTACCCTAACCCTAATGCGTAAACTAACCCTAACCCCTACCCTAACCCTAACACGTAACTTAATCCTAACCCGTACCCTAAACGGAGCCCTAACCCTAACACTAACCCTAACCCTAACCCATACCCTACGCCGTACCAGAACCCCTCCCCGAACCCGTACCCTAAGCCTAACCCCAATCCTAACCCTAACCCTAGGCTACCCTTGACTGCTTCTGCCTCCAATAGATTTCCTAAGCACTAGTGTTTTAAGGAACAGCTTAAATAGAGAATCCTAATGTGATTTCTTTATAATGGGTGTGTTCCTTATCTTATCCTAGTGTCTAAACTCTTCTCCATGGCTGGACCCCAAAATAATATTTCTTTACGTGCTAAGGGGTATCTAGAGAGTTGGATAGGTTTAATAACTACCCTAACCCTAATGCGTACCCTAACCCTAACCCCTACCCTAACCCTAACACGTAACCTAATCCTAACCCGTACCCTAAACGGAGCCCTAACCCTAACACTAACCCAAACCCTAACCCTAACCCATACCCTCCGCCGTACACGAACCTCTCCCCGAACCCGTACCCTAAGCCGTACGCTAAGCCTAACCCTAAGCCTAACCATAACCCTAGGCTACCCTTGACTGCTTCTGCCTCCAATAGATTTCCTAAGCACTAGTGTTTTAAGGAACAGCTTAAAAAGAGAATCCTAATGTGATTTCTTTATAATGGGTGTGTTCCTTATCTTATCCTAGTGTCTAAACTCTTCTCCATGGCTGGACCTCCAAATAATATTCCTTTACGTGCTAAGGGGTATCTAGAGAGTGGGATAGGTTTAATAACTACCCTAACACTAAGGCGAACCCTAACCCTAACCCATACCTTAACCCTAACACGTACCCTAATCCTAACCAATACCCTAAACCGAGCCCTAACCCTAACCCTAACCCTAACCCTAACCCATACCCTACGCCGTACCCGAAGCACTCCCCGAACCCGTACCCTAAGCCGTACCCTAAGCCTAAACCTAACCCTAGGCTACCCTTGACTGCTTCTGCCTCCAATAGATTTCCTAAGCACTAGTGTTTTAAGGAACAGCTTAAAAAGAGAATCCTAATGTGATTTCTTTATAATGGGTGTGTTCCTTATCTTATCCTAGTGTCTAAACTCTTCTCCATGGCTGGACTTCGAAATAATATTCCTTTACGTGCTAAGGGGTATCTAGAGAGTAAGATAAGTTTAAAAACTACCCTAACACTACCGCGTACCCTAAACCGAACCCCTACCCTAACCCTAACACGTACCCTAATCCTAACCAATACCCTAAACCGAGCCCTAACCCTAACACTAACCCTAACCCTAACCGTAACCCATACCCTACGCCGTACCCGAAGCCCTCCCCGAACCCGTACCCTAAGCCGTACCCTAAGCCTAACCCTAAGCCTAACCATAACCCTAGGCTACCCTTGACTGCTTCTGCCTCCAATAGAATTCCTAAGCACTAGTGTTTTAAGGAACAGCTTAAAAAGTGAATCCTAATGTGATTTCTTTAAAATGGGTGTGTTCCTTATCTTATCCTAGTGTCTAAACTCTTCTCCATGGCTGGACCCCCAAATAATATTCCTTTACGTGCTAAGGGGTATCTAGAGAGTGGGATAGGTTTAATAACTACCCTAACCCTAATGCGTAAACTAACCCTAACCCCTACCCTAACCCTAACACGTAACCTAATCCTAACCCGTACCCTAAACGGAGCCCTAACCCTAACACTAACCCTAAACCTAACCCTAACCCATACCCTACGCCGTACCAGAACCCCTCCCCGAACCCGTACCCTAAGCCTAACCCCAAGCCTAACCCTAACCCTAGGCTACCCTTGACTGCTTCTGCCTCCAATAGATTTCCTAAGCACTAGTGTTTTAAGGAACAGCTTAAAAAGAGAATCCTAATGTGATTTCTTTATAATGGGTGTGTTCCTTATCTTATCCTAGTGTCTAAACTCTTCTCCATGGCTGGACCTCGAAATAATATTCCTTTACGTGCTAAGGGGTATCTAGAGAGTAAGATAGGTTTAAAAACTACCCTAACACTAACGCGTACCCTAACCCGAACCCCTACCCTAACCCTAACACGTACCCTAATCCTAACCAATACCCTAAACCGAGCCCTAACCCTAACACTAACCCTAACCCTAACCCTAACCCTAACCCATACCCTACGCCGTACCCGAAGCCCTCCCCGAACCCGTACCCTAAGCTGTACCTTAAGCCTAACCCTAAGCCTAACCATAACCCTAGGCTACCCTTGACTACTTCTGCCACCAATAGAATTCCTAAGCACTAGTGTTTTAAGTAACAGCTTAAAAAGTGAATCCTAATGTGATTTCTTTATAATCGGTGTGTTCCTTATCTTATCCTAGTGTCTAAACTCTTCTCCACGGCTGGACCCCCAAATAATATTCCTATACGTGCTAAGGTGTATCTAGAGAGTGGGATAGGTTTAATAACTACCCTAACTCTAACGCGTACCCTAACCCTAACCCCTATCCTAACCCTAACACGTACCCTAATTCTAACCAATACCCTAAACCGAGCCCTAACCCTAACCCTAACCCTAACCCTAACCCTAACCCATACCCTACGCCGTACCCGAAGCCCTCCCCGAACCCGTACCCTAAGCCGTACCCTAAGCCTAACCCTAAGCCTAACCCTAACCCTAGGCTACCCTTGACTGCTTCTGCCTCCAATAGATTTCCTAAGCACTAGTGTTTTAAGGAACAGCTTAAAAAGAGAATCCTAATGTGATTTCTTTATAATGGGTGTGTTCCTTATCTTATCCTAGTGTCTAAACTCTTCTCCATGGCTGGACCTCGAAATAATATTCCTTTACGTGCTAAGGGGTATCTAGAGAGTAAGATCGGTTTAAAAACTACCCTAACACTAACGCGTACCCTAACCCGAACCCCTACCCTAACCCTAGCACGTACCCTAATCCTAAACAATACCCTAAACCGAGCCCTAACCCTAACACTAACCCTAACCCTAACCCTAACCCATACCCTACGCCGTACCCGAAGCCCTCCCCGAACCCGTACCCTAAGCCGTACCCTAAGCCTAACCCTAAGCCTAACCATAACCCTAGGCTACCCTTGACTGCTTCTGCCTCCAATAGAATTCCTAAGCACTGGTGTTTTAAGGAACAGCTTAAAAAGTGAATCCTAATGTGATTTCTTTAAAATGGGTGTGTTCCTTATCTTATCCTAGTGTCTAAACTCTTCTCCATGGCTGGATCCCCAAATAATATTCCTTTACGTGCTAAGGGGTATCTAGAGAGTGGGATAGGTTTAATAACTACCCTAACCCTAATGCGTAAACTAACCCTAACCCCTACCCTAACCCTAACACGTAACCTAATCCTAACCCGTACCCTAAACGGAGCCCTAACCCTAACACTAACCCTAAACCTAACCCTAACCCATACCCTACGCCGTACCAGAACCCCTCCCCGAACCCGTACCCTAAGCCTAACCCCAAGCCTAACCCTAACCCTAGGCTACCCTTGACTGATTCTGCCTCCAATAGATTTCCTAAGCACTAGTGTTTTAAGGAACAGCTTAAAAAGAGAATCCTAATGTGATTTCTTTATAATGGGTGTGTTCCTTATCTTATCCTAGTGTCTAAACTCTTCTCCATGGCTGGACCCCCAAATAATATTCCTTTACGTGCTAAGGTGTATCTAGAGAGTGGGATAGGTTTAATAACTACCCTAACTCTAACGCGTACCCTAACCCTAACCCCTACCCTAACCCTAACACGTACCCTAATTCTAAACAATACCCTAAACCGAGCCCTAACCCTAACCCTAACCCTAACCCTAACCCTAACCCATACCCTACGCCGTACCCGAAGCCCTTCCCGAACCCGTACCCTAAGCCGTACCGTAAGCCTAACCCTAAGCCTAACCCTAACCCTAGGCTACCCTTGACTGCTTCTGCCTCCAATAGATTTCCTAAGCACTAGTGTTTTAAGGAACAGCTTAAAAAGAGAATCCTAATGTGATTTCTTTATAATGGGTGTGTTCCTTATCTTATCCTAGTGTCTAAACTCTTCTCCATGGCTGGACCTCGAAATAATATTCCATTACGTGCTAAGGGGTATCTAGAGAGTGGGATAGGTTTAAAAACTACCCTAACACTAACGCGTACCCTAACCCGAACCCCTACCCTAACCCTAACACGTACCCTAATCCTAACCAATACCCTAAACCGAGCCCTAACCCTAACACTAACCCTAACCCTAACCCTAACCGATACCCTACGCAGTAACCGAAGCTCTCACCGAACCCGTACCCTAAGCCGTACCCTAAGCCGTACCCTAAGCCTAACCCTAACCCTAGGCTACCCTTGACTGCTTCTGGCTCCAATAGATTTCCTAAGCACTAGTGTTTTAAGGAACAGCTTAAAAAGAGAATCCTAATGTGATTTCTTTATAATGGGTGTGTTCCTTATCTTATCCTAGTGTCTAAACTCTTCTCCATGGCTGGACCCCCAAATAATATTCCTTTACGTGCTAAGGGGTATCTAGAGAGTGGGATAGGTTTAATAACTACCCTAACCCTAATGCGTACCCTAACCCTAACCCCTACCCTAACCCTAACACGTACCCTAATCCTAAACCGTACCCTAAACCGAGCCCTAACCCTAACACTAACCCTAACCCTAACCCTAACCGATACCCTACGCAGTACCCGAATCCCTCACCGAACCCGTACCCTAAGCCGTACCCTAAGCCTAACCCTAAGCCTAACCCTAACCCTAGGCTACTCTTGACTGCTTCTGCCTCCAATAGATTTCCTAAGCACTAGTGTTTTAAGGAACAGCTTAAAAAGGGAATCCTAATGTGATTTCTTTATAATGCGTGTGTTCCTTATCTTATCCTAGGGCCTAAACTCTTCTCCATGGCTGGACCCCCAAATAATATTCCTTTACGTGCTAAGGGGTATCTAGAGAGTGGAATAGGTTTAATAACTACCCTAACCCTAATGCATACCCTAACCCTAACCCCTACCCTAACCCTAACACGTAACCTAATCCTAACCCGTACCCTAAACGGAGCCCTAACCCTAACCCTAACCCTAACCCATACCCTACGCCGTACCCGAAGCCCTCCCCGAACCCGTACCCTATGCCGTACCCTAAGTCGTACCCTAAGCCTAACCCTAACCCTAGGCTACCCTTGACTGCTTCTGCCTCCAATAGATTTCCTAAGCACTAGTGTTATAAGGAACAGCTTAAAAAGAGAATCCTAATGTGATTTCTTTATAATGGGTGTGTTCCATATCTTATCCTAGTGTCTAAACTCTTCTCCATGGAAGGACCTCCATATAGTATTCCTTTACGTGCTAAGGGGTATCTAGAGAGTGGGATAGGTTTAATAACTACCCTAACCCTAACGCGTACCCTAACCCTAACCCCTACCCTAACCCTAACACGTACCCTAATCCTAACCAATAACCTAAACCGAGCCCTAACCCTAACACTAACCCTAACCCTAACCCTAACCCATACCCTACGCCGTACCCGAAGCCCTCCCCGAACCCGTACCCTAAGCCGTACCCTAAGCCTAACCCTAAGCCTAACCATAACCCTAGGCTACCCTTGACTGCTTCTGCCTCCAATAGAATTCCTAAGCACTAGTGTTTTAAGGAACAGCTTAAAAAGTGAATCCTAATGTGATTTCTTTAAAATGGGTGTGTTCCTTATCTTATCCTAGTGTCTAAACTCTTCTCCATGGCTGGATCCCCAAATAATATTCCTTTACGTGCTAAGGGGTATCTAGAGAGTGGGATAGGTTTAATAACTACCCTAATCCTAATGCGTAAACTAACCCTAACCCCTACCCTAACCCTAACACGTAACCTAATCCTAACCCGTACCCTAAACGGAGCCCTAACCCTAACACTAACCCTAAACCTAACCCTAACCCATACCCTAAGCCGTACCAGAACCCCTCCCCGAACCCGTACCCTAAGCCTAACCCCAAGCCTAACCCTAACCCTAGGCTACCCTTGACTGATTCTGCCTCCAATAGATTTCCTAAGCACTAGTGTTTTAAGGAACAGCTTAAAAAGAGAATCCTAATGTGATTTCTTTATAATGGGTGTGTTCCTTATCTTATCCTAGTGTCTAAACTCTTCTCCATGGCTGGACCCCCAAATAATATTCCTTTACGTGCTAAGGTGTATCTAGAGAGTGGGATAGGTTTAATAACTACCCTAACTCTAACGCGTACCCTAACCCTAACCCCTACCCTAACCCTAACACGTACCCTAATTCTAACCAATACCCTAAACCGAGCCCTAACCCTAACCCTAACCCAAACCCTAACCCTAACCCATACCCTACGCCGTACCCGAAGCCCTCCCCGAACCCGTACCCTAAGCCGTACCCTAAGCCTAACCCTAAGCCTAACCCTAACCCTAGGCTACCCTTGACTGCTTCTGCCTCCAATAGATTTCCTAAGCACTAGTGTTTTAAGGAACAGCTTAAAAAGAGAATCCTAATGTGATTTCTTTATAATGGGTGTGTTCCTTATCTTATCCTAGTGTCTAAACTCTTCTCCATGGCTGGACCCCCAAATAATATTCCTTTACGTGCTAAGGGGTATCTAGAGAGTGGGGTAGGTTTAATAACTACCCTAACCCTAATGCATACCCTAACCCTAACCCCTACCCTAACCCTAACACGTACCCTAATCCTAAACCGTACCCTAAACCGAGCCCTAACCCTAACCCTAACCCTAACCCTAACCCTAACCGATACCCTACGCAGTACCCGAAGCCCTCACCGAACCCGTACCCTAAGCCGTACCCTAAGCCTAACCCTAAGCCTAACCCTAACACTAGGCTACTCTTGACTGCTTCTGCCTCCAATAGATTTCCTAAGCACTAGTGTTTTAAGGAACAGCTTAAAAAGAGAATCCTAATGTGATTTCTTTATAATGCGTGTGTTCCTTATCTTATCCTAGGGCCTAAACTCTTCTCCATGGCTGGACCCCCAAATAATATTCCTTTACGTGCTAAGGGGTATCTAGAGAGTGGAATAGGTTTAATAACTACCCTAACCCTAATGCATACCCTAACCCTAACCCCTACCCTAACCCTAACACGTAACCTAATCCTAACCCGTACCCTAAACGGAGCCCTAACCCTAACCCTAACCCTAACCCATACCCTACGCCATACCCGAAGCCCTCCCCGAACCCATACCCTATGCCGTACCCTAAGTCGTACCCTAAGCCTAACCCTAACCCTAGGCTACCCTTGACTGCTTCTGCCTCCAATATATTTCCTAAGCACTAGTGTTATAAGGAACAGCTTAAAAAGAGAATCCTAATGTGATTTCTTTATAATGGGTGTGTTCCATATCTTATCCTAGTGTCTAAACTCTTCTCCATGGATGGACCACCAAATAGTATTCCTTTACGTGCTAAGGGGTATCTAGAGAGTTGGATAGGGTTAATAACTACCCTAACCCTAATGCGTACCCTAAACCTAACCCCTACCCTAACCCTAACACGTAACCTAATCCTAACCCGTACCCTAAACGGAGCCCTAACCCTAACACTAACCCAAACCCTAACCCTAACCCATACCCTCCGCCGTACACGAACCTCTCCCCGAACCCGTACCCTAAGCCGTACGCTAAGCCTAACCCTAAGCCTAACCATAACTCTAGGCTACCCTTGACTGCTTCTGCATCCAATAGATTTCCTAAGCACTAGTGTTTTAAGGAACAGCTTAAAAAGAGAATCCTAATGTGATTTCTTTATAATGGGTGTGTTCCTTATCTTATCCTAGTGTCTAAACTCTTCTCCATGGCTGGACCTCCAAATAATATTCCTTTACGTGCTAAGGGGTATCTAGAGAGTGGGATAGGTTTAATAACTACACTAACACTAAGGCGAACCCTAACCCTAACCCCTACCCTAACCCTAACACGTACCCTAATCCTAACCAATACCCTAAACCGAGCCCTAACCCTAACCCTAACCCTAACCCTAACCCTAACCCATACCCTACGCCGTACCCGAAGCCCTCCCCGAACCCGTACCCTAAGCCGTACCCTAAGCCTAAACCTAACCCTAGGCTACCCTTGACTGCTTCTGCCTCCAATAGATTTCCTAAGCACTAGTGTTTTAAGGAACAGCTTAAAAAGAGAATCCTAATGTGATTTATTTATAATGGGTGTGTTCCTTATCTTATCCTAGTGTCTAAACTGTTATCCATGGCTGGACCTCCAAATAGTATTCCTTTACGTGCTAAGGGGTATCTAGAGAGTGGGATAGGTTTAATAACTACCCTAACCCTAATGCGTACACTAACCCTAACCCCTACCCTAACCCTAACACGTAACCTAATCCTAACCCGTACCCTAAACGGAGCCCTAACCCTAACACTAACCCTAACCCTAACCCTAACCCATACCCTACGCCGTACCCGAAGCCCTCCCCGAACTCGTACCCTAAGCCGTACCCTAAGCCGTACCCTAAGCCTAACCCTATCCCTAGGCTACCCTTGACTGCTTCTGCCTCCAATAGATTTCCTAAGCACTAGTGTTTTAAGGAACAGCTTAAAAAGAGAATCCTAATGTGATTTCTTTATAATGGGTGTGTTCCTTATCTTATCCTAGTGTCTAAACTCTTCTCCATGGCTGTACCTCGAAATAATATTCCTTTACGTGCTAAGGGGTATCTAGAGAGTAAGATAGGTTTAAAAACTACCCTAACACTAACGCATACCCTAACCCGAACCCCTACCCTAACCCTAACACGTACCCTAATCCTAACCAATAACCTAACCCGAACCCTAAACCTAACACTAACCCTAACCCTAACCCTAACCCATACTCTACGCCGTACCCAAAGCCCTCCCTGAACCTGTACCCTAAGCCGTACCCTAAGCCGTACCCTAAGCCTAACCCTAACCCTAGGCTACCCTTGACTGCTTCTGCCTCCAATAGATTTCCTAAGCACTAGTGTTTTAAGGAACAGCTTAAAAAGAGAATCCTAATGTGATTTCTTTATAATGGGTGTGTTCCTTATCTTATCCTAGTGTCTAAACTCTTATCCATGGCTGGACCTCGAAATAATATTCCTTTACGTGCTAAGGGGTATCTAGAGAGTAAGATAGGTTTAAAAACTACCCTAACACTAACGCGTACCCTAACCCGAACCCCTACCCTAACCCTAACACGTACCCTAATCCTAACCAATACCCTAAACCGAGCCCTAACCCTAACACTAACCCTAACCCTAACCCTAACCCATACCCTACGCCGTACCCGAAGCCCTCCCCGAACCCGTACCCTAAGCCGTACCCTAAGCCTAACCCTAAGCCTAACCATAACCCTAGGCTACCCTTGACTGCTTCTGCCTCCAATAGAATTCCTAAGCACTAGTGTTTTAAGGAACAGCTTAAAAAGTGAATCCTAATGTGATTTCTTTATAATGGGTGTGTTCCTTATCTTATCCTAGTGTCTAAACTCTTCTCCATGGCTGGACCCCCAAATAATATTCCTTTACGTGCTAAGGTGTATCTAGAGAGTGGGATAGGTTTAATAACTACCCTAACTCTAACGCGTACCCTAACCCTAACCCCTACCCTAACCCTAACACGTACCCTAATTCTAACCAATACCCTAAACTGAGCCCTAACCCTAACCCTAACCCTAACCCTAACCCTAACCCATACCCTACGCCGTACCCGAAGCCCTCCCCGAACCCGTAACCTAAGCCGTACCCTAAGCCTAACCCTAAGCCTAACCCTAAACCTAGGCTACCCTTGACTGCTTCTGCCTCCAATAGATTTCCTAAGCACTAGTGTTTTAAGGAACAGCTTAAAAAGAGAATCCTAATGTGATTTCTTTATAATGGGTGTGTTCCTTATCTTATCCTAGTGTCTAAACTCTTCTCCATGGCTGGACTTCGAAATAATATTCCTTTACGTGCTAAGGGGTATCTAGAGAGTAAGATAGGTTTAAAAACTACCCTAACACTAACGCGTACCCTAACCCGAACCCCTACCCTAACCCTAACACGTACCTTAATTCTAACCAATACCCTAAACCGAGCCCTAACCCTAACACTAAACCTAACCCTAACCCTAACCCATACCCTACGCCGTACCCGAAGCCCTCCCCGAACCCGTACCCTAAGCCGTACCCTAAGCCTAACCCTAAGCCTAACCATAACCCTAGGCTACCCTTGACTGCTTCTGCCTCCAATAGAATTCCTAAGCACTGGTGTTTTAAGGAACAGCTTAAAAAGTGAATCCAATGTGATTTCTTTAAAATGGGTGTGTTCCTTATCTTATCCTAGTGTCTAAACTCTTCTCCATGGCTGGATCCCCAAATAATATTCTTTTACGTGCTAAGGGGTATCTAGAGAGTGGGATAGGTTTAATAACTACCCTAACCCTAATGCGTAAACTAACCCTAACCCATACCCTAACCCTAACACGTAACCTAATCCTAACCCGTACCCTAAACGGAGCCCTAACCCTAACACTAACCCTAAACCTAACCCTAACCTATACCCTACGCCGTACCAGAACCCCTCCCCGAACCCGTACCCTAAGCCTAACCCCAAGCCTAACCCTAACCCTAGGCTACCCTTGACTGATTCTGCCTCCAATAGATTTCCTAAGCACTAGTGTTTTAAGGAACAGCTTAAAAAGAGAATCCTAATGTGATTTCTTTATAATGGGTGTGTTCCTTATCTTATCCTAGTGTCTAAACTCTTCTCCATGGCTGGACCCCCAAATAATATTCCTTTACGTGCTAAGGTGTATCTAGAGAGTGGGATAGGTTTAATAACTACCCTAACTCTAACGCGTACCCTAACCCTAACCCCTACCCTAACCCTAACACGTACCCTAATTCTAACCAATACCCTAAACCGAGCCCTAACCCTAACCCTAACCCAAACCCTAACCCTAACCCATACCCTACGCCGTACCCGAAGCCCTCCCCGAACCCGTACCCTAAGCCGTACCCTAAGCCTAACCCTAAGCCTAACCCTAACCCTAGGCTACCCTTGACTGCTTCTGCCTCCAATAGATTTCCTAAGCACTAGTGTTTTAAGGAACAGCTTAAAATGAGAATCCTAATGTGATTTCTTTATAATGGGTGTGTTCCTTATCTTATCCTAGTGTCTAAACTCTTCTCCATGGCTGGACCCCCAAATAATATTCCTTTACGTGCTAAGGGGTATCTAGAGAGTGGGATAGGTTTAATAACTACCCTAACCCTAATGCGTACCCTAACCCTAACCCCTACCCTAACCCTAACACGTACCCTAATCCTAAACCGTACCCTAAACCGAGCCCTAAACCTAACACTAACCCTAACCCTAACCCTAACCGATACCCTACGCAGTACCCGAAGCCCTCACCGAACCCGTACCCTAAGCCGTACCCTAAGCCTAACCCTAAGCCTAACCCTAACACTAGGCTACTCTTGACTGCTTCTGCCTCCAATAGATTTCCTAAGCACTAGTGTTTTAAGGAACAGCTTAAAAAGAGAATCCTAATGTGATTTCTATATAATGCGTGTGTTCCTTATCTTATCCTAGGGCCTAAACTCTTCTCCATGGCTGGACCCCCAAATAATATTCCTTTACGTGCTAAGGGGTATCTAGAGAGTGGAATAGGTTTAATAACTACCCTAACCCTAATGCATACCCTAACCCTAACCCCTACCCTAACCCTAACACGTAACCTAATCCTAACCCGTATCCTAAACGGAGCCCTAACCCTAACCCTAACCCTAACCCATACCCTACGCCGTACCCGAAGCCCTCCCCGAACCCGTACCCTATGCCGTACCCTAAGTCGTACCCTAAGCCTAACCCTAACCCTAGGCTACCCTTGACTGCTTCTGCCTCCAATAGATTTCCTAAGCACTAGTGTTATAAGGAACAGCTTAAAAAGAGAATCCTAATGTGATTTCTTTATAATGGGTGTGTTCCATATCTTATCCTAGTGTCTAAACTCTTCTCCATGGATGGACCACCAAATAGTATTCCTTTACGTGCTAAGGGGTATCTAGAGAGTTGGATAGGGTTAATAACTACCCTAACCCTAATGCGTACCCTAAACCTAACCCCTACCCTAACCCTAACACGTAACCTAATCCTAACCCGTACCCTAAACGGAGCCCTAACCCTAACACTAACCCAAACCCTAACCCTAACCCATACCCTCCGCCGTACACGAACCTCTCCCCGAACCCGTACCCTAAGCCGTACGCTAAGCCTAACCCTAAGCCTAACCATAACTCTAGGCTACCCTTGACTGCTTCTGCATCCAATAGATTTCCTAAGCACTAGTGTTTTAAGGAACAGCTTAAAAAGAGAATCCTAATGTGATTTCTTTATAATGGGTGTGTTCCTTATCTTATCCTAGTGTCTAAACTCTTCTCCATGGCTGGACCTCCAAATAATATTCCTTTACGTGCTAAGGGGTATCTAGAGAGTGGGATAGGTTTAATAACTACACTAACACTAAGGCGAACCCTAACCCTAACCCCTACCCTAACCCTAACACGTACCCTAATCCTAACCAATACCCTAAACCGAGCCCTAACCCTAACCCTAACCCTAACCCTAACCCTAACCCATACCCTACGCCGTACCCGAAGCCCTCCCCGAACCCGTACCCTAAGCCGTACCCTAAGCCTAAACCTAACCCTAGGCTACCCTTGACTGCTTCTGCCTCCAATAGATTTCCTAAGCACTAGTGTTTTAAGGAACAGCTTAAAAAGAGAATCCTAATGTGATTTATTTATAATGGGTGTGTTCCTTATCTTATCCTAGTGTCTAAACTGTTATCCATGGCTGGACCTCCAAATAGTATTCCTTTACGTGCTAAGGGGTATCTAGAGAGTGGGATAGGTTTAATAACTACCCTAACCCTAATGCGTACACTAACCCTAACCCCTACCCTAACCCTAACACGTAACCTAATCCTAACCCGTACCCTAAACGGAGCCCTAACCCTAACACTAACCCTAACCCTAACCCTAACCCATACCCTACGCCGTACCCGAAGCCCTCCCCGAACTCGTACCCTAAGCCGTACCCTAAGCCGTACCCTAAGCCTAACCCTATCCCTAGGCTACCCTTGACTGCTTCTGCCTCCAATAGATTTCCTAAGCACTAGTGTTTTAAGGAACAGCTTAAAAAGAGAATCCTAATGTGATTTCTTTATAATGGGTGTGTTCCTTATCTTATCCTAGTGTCTAAACTCTTCTCCATGGCTGTACCTCGAAATAATATTCCTTTACGTGCTAAGGGGTATCTAGAGAGTAAGATAGGTTTAAAAACTACCCTAACACTAACGCATACCCTAACCCGAACCCCTACCCTAACCCTAACACGTACCCTAATCCTAACCAATAACCTAACCCGAACCCTAAACCTAACACTAACCCTAACCCTAACCCTAACCCATACTCTACGCCGTACCCAAAGCCCTCCCTGAACCTGTACCCTAAGCCGTACCCTAAGCCGTACCCTAAGCCTAACCCTAACCCTAGGCTACCCTTGACTGCTTCTGCCTCCAATAGATTTCCTAAGCACTAGTGTTTTAAGGAACAGCTTAAAAAGAGAATCCTAATGTGATTTCTTTATAATGGGTGTGTTCCTTATCTTATCCTAGTGTCTAAACTCTTATCCATGGCTGGACCTCGAAATAATATTCCTTTACGTGCTAAGGGGTATCTAGAGAGTAAGATAGGTTTAAAAACTACCCTAACACTAACGCGTACCCTAACCCGAACCCCTACCCTAACCCTAACACGTACCCTAATCCTAACCAATACCCTAAACCGAGCCCTAACCCTAACACTAACCCTAACCCTAACCCTAACCCATACCCTACGCCGTACCCGAAGCCCTCCCCGAACCCGTACCCTAAGCCGTACCCTAAGCCTAACCCTAAGCCTAACCATAACCCTAGGCTACCCTTGACTGCTTCTGCCTCCAATAGAATTCCTAAGCACTAGTGTTTTAAGGAACAGCTTAAAAAGTGAATCCTAATGTGATTTCTTTATAATGGGTGTGTTCCTTATCTTATCCTAGTGTCTAAACTCTTCTCCATGGCTGGACCCCCAAATAATATTCCTTTACGTGCTAAGGTGTATCTAGAGAGTGGGATAGGTTTAATAACTACCCTAACTCTAACGCGTACCCTAACCCTAACCCCTACCCTAACCCTAACACGTACCCTAATTCTAACCAATACCCTAAACTGAGCCCTAACCCTAACCCTAACCCTAACCCTAACCCTAACCCATACCCTACGCCGTACCCGAAGCCCTCCCCGAACCCGTAACCTAAGCCGTACCCTAAGCCTAACCCTAAGCCTAACCCTAAACCTAGGCTACCCTTGACTGCTTCTGCCTCCAATAGATTTCCTAAGCACTAGTGTTTTAAGGAACAGCTTAAAAAGAGAATCCTAATGTGATTTCTTTATAATGGGTGTGTTCCTTATCTTATCCTAGTGTCTAAACTCTTCTCCATGGCTGGACTTCGAAATAATATTCCTTTACGTGCTAAGGGGTATCTAGAGAGTAAGATAGGTTTAAAAACTACCCTAACACTAACGCGTACCCTAACCCGAACCCCTACCCTAACCCTAACACGTACCTTAATTCTAACCAATACCCTAAACCGAGCCCTAACCCTAACACTAAACCTAACCCTAACCCTAACCCATACCCTACGCCGTACCCGAAGCCCTCCCCGAACCCGTACCCTAAGCCGTACCCTAAGCCTAACCCTAAGCCTAACCATAACCCTAGGCTACCCTTGACTGCTTCTGCCTCCAATAGAATTCCTAAGCACTGGTGTTTTAAGGAACAGCTTAAAAAGTGAATCCAATGTGATTTCTTTAAAATGGGTGTGTTCCTTATCTTATCCTAGTGTCTAAACTCTTCTCCATGGCTGGATCCCCAAATAATATTCTTTTACGTGCTAAGGGGTATCTAGAGAGTGGGATAGGTTTAATAACTACCCTAACCCTAATGCGTAAACTAACCCTAACCCATACCCTAACCCTAACACGTAACCTAATCCTAACCCGTACCCTAAACGGAGCCCTAACCCTAACACTAACCCTAAACCTAACCCTAACCTATACCCTACGCCGTACCAGAACCCCTCCCCGAACCCGTACCCTAAGCCTAACCCCAAGCCTAACCCTAACCCTAGGCTACCCTTGACTGATTCTGCCTCCAATAGATTTCCTAAGCACTAGTGTTTTAAGGAACAGCTTAAAAAGAGAATCCTAATGTGATTTCTTTATAATGGGTGTGTTCCTTATCTTATCCTAGTGTCTAAACTCTTCTCCATGGCTGGACCCCCAAATAATATTCCTTTACGTGCTAAGGTGTATCTAGAGAGTGGGATAGGTTTAATAACTACCCTAACTCTAACGCGTACCCTAACCCTAACCCCTACCCTAACCCTAACACGTACCCTAATTCTAACCAATACCCTAAACCGAGCCCTAACCCTAACCCTAACCCAAACCCTAACCCTAACCCATACCCTACGCCGTACCCGAAGCCCTCCCCGAACCCGTACCCTAAGCCGTACCCTAAGCCTAACCCTAAGCCTAACCCTAACCCTAGGCTACCCTTGACTGCTTCTGCCTCCAATAGATTTCCTAAGCACTAGTGTTTTAAGGAACAGCTTAAAATGAGAATCCTAATGTGATTTCTTTATAATGGGTGTGTTCCTTATCTTATCCTAGTGTCTAAACTCTTCTCCATGGCTGGACCCCCAAATAATATTCCTTTACGTGCTAAGGGGTATCTAGAGAGTGGGATAGGTTTAATAACTACCCTAACCCTAATGCGTACCCTAACCCTAACCCCTACCCTAACCCTAACACGTACCCTAATCCTAAACCGTACCCTAAACCGAGCCCTAAACCTAACACTAACCCTAACCCTAACCCTAACCGATACCCTACGCAGTACCCGAAGCCCTCACCGAACCCGTACCCTAAGCCGTACCCTAAGCCTAACCCTAAGCCTAACCCTAACACTAGGCTACTCTTGACTGCTTCTGCCTCCAATAGATTTCCTAAGCACTAGTGTTTTAAGGAACAGCTTAAAAAGAGAATCCTAATGTGATTTCTATATAATGCGTGTGTTCCTTATCTTATCCTAGGGCCTAAACTCTTCTCCATGGCTGGACCCCCAAATAATATTCCTTTACGTGCTAAGGGGTATCTAGAGAGTGGAATAGGTTTAATAACTACCCTAACCCTAATGCATACCCTAACCCTAACCCCTACCCTAACCCTAACACGTAACCTAATCCTAACCCGTATCCTAAACGGAGCCCTAACCCTAACCCTAACCCTAACCCATACCCTACGCCGTACCCGAAGCCCTCCCCGAACCCGTACCCTATGCCGTACCCTAAGTCGTACCCTAAGCCTAACCCTAACCCTAGGCTACCCTTGACTGCTTCTGCCTCCAATAGATTTCCTAAGCACTAGTGTTATAAGGAACAGCTTAAAAAGAGAATCCTAATGTGATTTCTTTATAATGGGTGTGTTCCATATTTTATCCTAGTGTCTAAACTCTTCTCCATGGATGGACCACCAAATAGTATTCCTTTACGTGCTAAGGGGTATCTAGAGAGTGGGATAGGTTTAATAACTACCCTAACCTTAATGCGTAAACTAACCCTAACCCATACCCTAACCCTAACACGTAACCTAATCCTAACCCGTACCCTAAACGGAGCCCTAACCCTAACACTAACCCTAAACCTAACCCTAACCTATACCCTACGCCGTACCAGAACCCCTCCCCGAACCCGTACCCTAAGCCTAACCCCAAGCCTAACCCTAACCCTAGGCTACCCTTGACTGATTCTGCCTCCAATAGATTTCCTAAGCACTAGTGTTTTAAGGAACAGCTTAAAAAGAGAATCCTAATGTGATTTCTTTATAATGGGTGTGTTCCTTATCTTATCCTAGTGTCTAAACTCTTCTCCATGGCTGGACCCCCAAATAATATTCCTTTACGTGCTAAGGTGTATCTAGAGAGTGGGATAGGTTTAATAACTACCCTAACTCTAACGCGTACCCTAACCCTAACCCCTACCCTAACCCTAACACGTACCCTAATTCTAACCAATACCCTAAACCGAGCCCTAACCCTAACCCTAACCCAAACCCTAACCCTAACCCATACCCTACGCCGTACCCGAAGCCCTCGCCGAACCCGTACCCTAACCCGTACCCTAAGCCTAACCCTAAGCCTAACCCTAACCCTAGGCTACCCTTGACTGCTTCTGCCTCCAATAGATTTCCTAAGCACTAGTGTTTTAAGGAACAGCTTAAAAAGAGAATCCTAATGTGATTTCTTTATAATGGGTGTGTTCCTTATCTTATCCTAGTGTCTAAACTCTTCTCCATGGCTGGACCCCCAAATAATATTCCTTTACGTGCTAAGGGGTATCTAGAGAGTGGGATAGGTTTAATAACTACCCTAACCCTAATGCGTACCCTAACCCTAACCCCTACCCTAACCCTAACACGTACCCTAATCCTAAACCGTACCCTAAACCGAGCCCTAAACCTAACACTAACCCTAACCCTAACCCTAACCCATACCCTACGCCGTACCCGAAGCCCTCCCCGAACCCGTACCCTAAGCCGTACCCTAAGCCTAACCCTAAGGCTAACCCTAAACCTAGGCTACCCTTGACTGCTTCTGCCTCCAATAGATTTCCTAAGCACTAGTGTTTTAAGGAACAGCTTAAAAAGAGAATCCTAATGTGATTTCTATATAATGCGTGTGTTCCTTATCTTATCCTAGGGCCTAAACTCTTCTCCATGGCTGGACCCCCAAATAATATTCCTTTACGTGCTAAGGGGTATCTAGAGAGTGGAATAGGTTTAATAACTACCCTAACCCTAATGCATACCCTAACCCTAACCCCTACCCTAACCCTAACACGTAACCTAATCCTAACCCGTACCCTAAACGGAGCCCTAACCCTAAACCTAACCCTAACCCATACCCTACGCCGTACCCGAAGCCCTCCCCGAACCCGTACCCTACGCCGTACCCTAAGTCGTACCCTAAGCCTAACCCTAACCCTAGGCTACCCTTGACTGCTTCTGCCTCCAATAGATTTCCTAAGCACTAGTGTTATAAGGAACAGCTTAAAAAGAGAATCCTAATGTGATTTCTTTATAATGGGTGTGTTCCATATTTTATCCTAGTGTCTAAACTCTTCTCCATGGATGGACCACCAAATAGTATTCCTTTACGTGCTAAGGGGTATCTAGAGAGTGGGATAGGTTTAATAACTACCCTAACACTAACGCATACCCTAACCCTAACCCCTACCCTAACCCTAACACGTAACCTAATCCTAACCAATACCCTAAACCGAGCCCTAACCCTAACACTAACCCTAACCCTAACACTAACCCATACCCTACGCCGTACCCGAAGCCCTCCCCGAACCCGTACCCTAAGCCTAACCCCAATCCTAACCCTAACCCTAGGCTACCCTTGACTGCTTCTGCCTCCCATAGATTTCCTAAGGACTAGTGTTTTAAGGAACAGCTTAAATAGAGAATCCTAATGTGATTTCTTTATAATGGGTGTGTTCCTTATCTTATCCTAGTGTCTAAACTCTTCTCCATGGCTGGACCCCCAAATAATATTTCTTTACGTGCTAAGGGGTATCTAGAGAGTTGGATAGGTTTAATAACTACCCTAACCCTAATGCGTACCCTAACCCTAACCCCTACCCTAACCCTAACACGTAACCTAATCCCAACCCGTATCCTAAACGGAGCCCTAACCCTAACACTAACCCAAACCCTAACCCTAACCCATACCCTCCGCCGTACACGAACCGCTCCCCGAACCCGTACCCTAAGCCGTACGCTAAGCCTAACCCTAAGCCTAACCATAACCCTAGGCTACCCTTGACTGCTTCTGCCTCCAATAGATTTCCTAAGCACTAGTGTTTTAAGGAACAGCTTAAAAAGAGAATCCTAATGTGATTTCTTTATAATGGGTGTGTTCCTTATCTTATCCTAGTGTCTAAACTCTTCTCCATGGCTGGACCTCCAAATAATATTCCTTTACGTGCTAAGGGGTATCTAGAGAGTGGGATAGGTTTAATAACTACCCTAACACTAAGGCGAACCCTAACCCTAACCCCTACCCTAACCCTAACACGTACCCTAATCCTAACCAATACCCTAAACCGAGCCCTAACCCTAACCCTAACCCTAACCCTAACCCATACCCTACGCCGTACCCGAAGCCCTCCCCGAACCCGTACCCTAAGCCGTACCCTAAGCCTAAACCTAACCCTAGGCTACCCTTGACTGCTTCTGCCTCCAATAGATTTCCTAAGCACTAGTGTTTTAAGGAACAGCTTAAATAGAGAATCCTAATGTGATTTCTTTATAATGGGTGTGTTCCTTATCTTATCCTAGTGTCTAAACTCTTCTCCATGGCTGGACCTCGAAATAATATTCCTTTACGTGCTAAGGGGTATCTAGAGAGTAAGATAGGTTTAAAAACTACCCTAACACTAACGCGTACCCTAACCCGAACCCCTACCCTAACCCTAACACGTACCCTAATCCTAACCAATACCCTAAACCGAGCCCTAACCCTAACACTAACCCTAACCCTAACCCTAACCCATACCCTACGCCGTACCCGAAGCCCTCCCCGAACCCGTACCCTAAGCCGTACCCTAAGCCTAACCCTAAGCCTAACCATAACCCTAGGCTACCCTTGACTGCTTCTGCCTCCAATAGAATTCCTAAGCACTGGTGTTTTAAGGAACAGCTTAAAAAGTGAATCCTAATGTGAATTCTTTAAAATGGGTGTGTTCCTTATCTTATCCTAGTGTCTAAACTCTTCTCCATGGCTGGATCCCCAAATAATATTCCTTTACGTGCTAAGGGGTATCTAGAGAGTGGGATAGGTTTAATAACTACCCTAACCCTAATGCGTAAACTAACCCTCACCCCTACCCTAACCCTAACACGTAACCTAATCCTAACCCGTACCCTAAACGGAGCGCTAACCCTAACACTAACCCTAAACCTAACCCTAACCCATACCCTACGCCGTACCAGAACCCCTCCCCGAACCCGTACCCTAAGCCTAACCCCAGGCCTAACCCTAACCCTAGGCTACCCTTGACTGATTCTGCCTCCAATAGATTTCCTAAGCACTAGTGTTTTAAGGAACAGCTTAAAAAGAGAATCCTAATGTGATTTCTTTATAATGGGTGTGTTCCTTATCTTATCCTAGTGTCTAAACTCTTCTCCATGGCTGGACCCCCAAATAATATTCCTTTACGTGCTAAGGTGTATCTAGAGAGTGGGATAGGTTTAATAACTACCCTAACTCTAACGCGTACCCTAACCCTAACCCCTACCCTAACCCTAACACGTACACTAATTCTAACCAATACCCTAAACCGAGCCCTAACCCTAACCCTAACCCTAACCCTAACCCTAACCCATACCCTACGCCATACCCGAAGCCCTTCCCGAACCCGTACCCTAAGCCGTACCCTAAGCCTAACCCTAAGCCTAACCCTAACCCTAGGCTACCCTTGACTGCTTCTGCCTCCAATAGATTTCCTAAGCACTAGTGTTTTAAGGAACAGCTTAAAAAGAGAATCCTAATGTGATTTCTTTATAATGGGTGTGTTCCTTATCTTATCCTAGTGTCAAAACTCTTCTCCATGACTGGACCCCCAAATAATATTCCTTTACGTGCTAAGGGGTATCTAGAGAGTGGGATAGGTTTAATAACTACCCTAACCCTAATGCGTACCCTAACCCTAAACCCTAGCCTAATCCTAACACGTAACCTAATCCTAACCCGTACCCTAAACGGAGCCCTAACCCTAACACTAACCCAAACCCTAACCCTAACCCATACCCTCCGCCGTACACGAACCTCTCCCCGAACCCGTACCCTAAGCCGTACGCTAAGCCTAACCCTAAGCCTAACCATAACTCTAGGCTACCCTTGACTGCTTCTGCCTCCAATAGATTTCCTAAGCACTAGTGTTTTAAGGAACAGCTTAAAAAGAGAATCCTAATGTGATTTCTTTATAATGGGTGTGTTCCTTATCTTATCCTAGTGTCTAAACTCTTCTCCATGGCTGGACCTCCAAATAATATTCCTTTACGTGCTAAGGGGTATCTAGAGAGTGGGATAGGTTTAATAACTACCCTAACACTAAGGCGAACCCTAACCCTAACCCCTACCCTAACCCTAACACGTACCCTAATCCTAACCAATACCCTAAACCGAGCCCTAACCCTAACCCTAACCCTAACCCTAACCCATACCCTACGCCGTACCCGAAGCCCTCCCCGAACCCGTACCCTAAGCCGTACCCTAAGCCTAAACCTAACCCTAGGCTACCCTTGACTGCTTCTGCCTCCAATAGATTTCCTAAGCACTAGTGTTTTAAGGAACAGCTTAAAAAGAGAATCCTAATGTGATTTCTTTATAATGGGTGTGTTCCTTATCTTATCCTAGTGTCTAAACTCTTATCCATGGCTGGACCTCCAAATAGTATTCCTTTACGTGCTAAGGGGTATCTAGAGAGTGGGATAGGTTTAATAACTACCCTAACCCTAATGCGTACACTAACCCTAACCCCTACCCTAACCCTAACACGTAACCTAATCCTAACCCGTACCCTAAACGGAGCCCTAACCCTAACACTAACCCTAACCCTAACCCTAACCCATACCCTACGCCGTACCCGAAGCCCTCCCCGAACTCGTACCCTAAGCCGTACCCTAAGCCTAACCCTAAGCCTAACCCTATCCCTAGGCTACCCTTGACTGCTTCTGCCTCCAATAGATTTCCTAAGCACTAGTGTTTTAAGGAACAGCTTAAAAAGAGAATCCTAATGTGATTTCTTTATAATGGGTGTGTTCCTTATCTTATCCTAGTGTCTAAACTCTTCTCCATGGCTGTACCTCGAAATAATATTCCTTTACGTGCTAAGGGGTATCTAGAGAGTAAGATAGGTTTAAAAACTACCCTAACACTAACGCATACCCTAACCCGAACCCCTACCCTAACCCTAACACGTACCCTAATCCTAACCAATAACCTAACCCGAGCCCTAAGCCTAACACTAACCCTAACCCTAACCCTAACCCATACTCTACGCCGTACCCAAAGCCCTCCCTGAACCTGTACCCTAAGCCGTACCCTAAGCCGTACCCTAAGCCTAACCCTAACCCTAGGCTACCCTTGACTGCTTCTGCCTCCAATAGATTTCCTAAGCACTAGTGTTTTAAGGAACAGCTTAAAAAGAGAATCCTAATGTGATTTCTTTATAATGGGTGTGTTCCTTATCTTATCCTAGTGTCAAAACTCTTCTCCATGACTGGACCCCCAAATAATATTCCTTTACGTGCTAAGGGGTATCTAGAGAGTGGGATAGGTTTAATAACTACCCTAACCCTAATGCGTACCCTAACCCTAACCCCTAGCCTAATCCTAACACGTAACCTAATCCTAACCCGTACCCTAAACGGAGCCCTAACCCTAACACTAACCCAAACCCTAACCCTAACCCATACCCTCCGCCGTACACGAACCTCTCCCCGAACCCGTACCCTAAGCCGTACGCTAAGCCTAACCCTAAGCCTAACCATAACTCTAGGCTACCCTTGACTGCTTCTGCCTCCAATAGATTTCCTAAGCACTAGTGTTTTAAGGAACAGCTTAAAAAGAGAATCCTAATGTGATTTCTTTATAATGGGTGTGTTCCTTATCTTATCCTAGTGTCTAAACTCTTCTCCATGGCTGGACCTCCAAATAATATTCCTTTACGTGCTAAGGGGTATCTAGAGAGTGGGATAGGTTTAATAACGACCCTAACACTAAGGCGAACCCTAACCCTAACCCCTACCCTAACCCTAACACGTACCCTAATCCTAACCAATACCCTAAACCGAGCCCTAACCCTAACCCTAACCCTAACCCTAACCCATACCCTACGCCGTACCCGAAGCCCTCCCCGAACCCGTACCCTAAGCCGTACCCTAAGCCTAACCCTATCCCTAGGCTACCCTTGACTGCTTCTGCCTCCAATAGATTTCCTAAGCACTAGTGTTTTAAGGAACAGCTTAAAAAGAGAATCCTAATGTGATTTATTTATAATGGGTGTGTTCCTTATCTTATCCTAGTGTCTAAACTCTTATCCATGGCTGGACCTCCAAATAGTATTCCTTTACGTGCTAAGGGGTATCTAGAGAGTGGGATAGGTTTAATAACTACCCTAACCCTAATGCGTACACTAACCCTAACCCCTACCCTAACCCTAACACGTAACCTAATCCTAACCCGTACCCTAAACGGAGCCCTAACCCTAACACTAACCCTAACCCTAACCCTAACCCATACCCTACGCCGTACCCGAAGCCCTCCCCGAACTCGTACCCTAAGCCGTACCCTAAGCCTAACCCTATCCCTAGGCTACCCTTGACTGCTTCTGCCTCCAATAGATTTCCTAAGCACTAGTGTTTTAAGGAACAGCTTAAAAAGAGAATCCTAATGTGATTTCTTTATAATGGGTGTGTTCCTTATCTTATCCTAGTGTCTAAACTCTTCTCCATGGCTGTACCTCGAAATAATATTCCTTTACGTGCTAAGGGGTATCTAGAGAGTAAGATAGGTTTAAAAACTACCCTAACACTAACGCATACCCTAACCCGAACCCCTACCCTAACCCTAACACGTACCCTAATCCTAACCAATAACCTAACCCGAGCCCTAAGCCTAACACTAACCCTAACCCTAACCCTAACCCATACTCTACGCCGTACCCAAAGCCCTCCCTGAACCTGTACCCTAAGCCGTACCCTAAGCCGTACCCTAAGCCTAACCCTAACCCTAGGCTACCCTTGACTGCTTCTGCCTCCAATAGATTTCCTAAGCACTAGTGTTTTAAGGAACAGCTTAAAAAGAGAATCCTAATGTGATTTCTTTATAATGGGTGTGTTCCTTATCTTATCCTAGTGTCTAAACTCTTCTCCATGGCTGGACCTCGAAATAATATTCCTTTACGTGCTAAGGGGTATCTAGAGAGTAAGATAGGTTTAAAAACTACCCTAACACTAACGCGTACCCTAACCCGAACCCCTACCCTAACCCTAACACGTACCCTAATCCTAACCAATACCCTAAACCGAGCCCTAACCCTAAAACTAACCCTAACCCTAACCCTAACCCATACCCTACGCCGTACCCGAAGCCCTCCCCGAACCCGTACCCTAAGCCGTACCCTAAGCCTAACCCTAAGCCTAACCATAACCCTAGGCTACCCTTGACTGCTTCTGCCTCCAATAGAATTCCTAAGCACTAGTGTTTTAAGGAACAGCTTAAAAAGTGAATCCTAATGTGATTTCTTTATAATGGGTGTGTTCCTTATCTTATCCTAGTGTCTAAACTCTTCTCCATGGCTGGACCCCCAAATAATATTCCTTTACGTGCTAAGGTGTATCTAGAGAGTGGGATAGGTTTAATAACTACCCTAACTCTAACGCGTACCCTAACCCTAACCCCTACCCTAACCCTAACACGTACCCTAATTCTAAACAATACCCTAAACCGAGCCCTAACCCTAACCCTAACCCTAACCCTAACCCTAACCCATACCCTACGCCGTACCCGAAGCCCTCCCCGAACCCGTACCCTAAGCCGTACCCTAAGCCTAACCCTAAGGCTAACCCTAAACCTAGGCTACCCTTGACTGCTTCTGCCTCCAATAGATTTCCTAAGCACTAGTGTTTTAAGGAACAGCTTAAAAAGAGAATCCTAATGTGATTTCTTTATAATGGGTGTGTTCCTTATCTTATCCTAGTGTCTAAACTCTTCTCCATGGCTGGACCTCGAAATAATATTCCTTTACGTGCTAAGGGGTATCTAGAGAGTAAGATAGGTTTAAAAACTACCCTAACACTAACGCGTACCCTAACCCGAACCCCTACCCTAACCCTAACACGTACCTTAATTCTAACCAATACCCTAAACCGAGCCCTAACCCTAACACTAACCCTAACCCTAACCCTAACCCATACCCTACGCCGTACCCGAAGCCCTCCCCGAACCCTTACCCTAAGCCGTACCCTAAGCCTAACCCTAAGCCTAACCATAACCCTAGGCTACCCTTGACTGCTTCTGCCTCCAATAGAATTCCTAAGCACTGGTGTTTTAAGGAACAGCTTAAAAAGTGAATCCTAATGTGATTTCTTTAAAATGGGTGTGTTCCTTATCTTATCCTAGTGTCTAAACTCTTCTCCATGGCTGGATCCCCAAATAATATTCCTTTACGTGCTAAGGGGTATCTAGAGAGTGGGATAGGTTTAATAACTACCCTAACCCTAATGCGTAAACTAACCCTAACCCCTACCCTAACCCTAACACGTAACCTAATCCTAACCCGTACCCTAAACGGAGCCCTAACCCTAACACTAACCCTAAACCTAACCCTAACCCATACCCTACGCCGTACCAGAACCCCTCCCCGAACCCGTACCCTAAGCCTAACCCCAAGCCTAACCCTAACCCTAGGCTACCCTTGACTGATTCTGCCTCCAATAGATTTCCTAAGCACTAGTGTTTTAAGGAACAGCTTAAAAAGAGAATCCTAATGTGATTTCTTTATAATGGGTGTGTTCCTTATCTTATCCTAGTGTCTAAACTCTTCTCCATGGCTGGACCCCCAAATAATATTCCTTTACGTGCTAAGGTGTATCTAGAGAGTGGGATAGGTTTAATAACTACCCTAACTCTAACGCGTACCCTAACCCTAACCCCTACCCTAACCCTAACACGTACCCTAATTCTAACCAATACCCTAAACCGAGCCCTAACCCTAACCCTAACCCAAACCCTAACCCTAACCCATACCCTACGCCGTACCCGAAGCCCTCCCCGAACCCGTACCCTAAGCCGTACCCTAAGCCTAACCCTAAGCCTAACCCTAACCCTAGGCTACCCTTGACTGCTTCTGCCTCCAATAGATTTCCTAAGCACTAGTGTTTTAAGGAACAGCTTAAAAAGAGAATCCTAATGTGATTTCTATATAATGCGTGTGTTCCTTATCTTATCCTAGGGCCTAAACTCTTCTCCATGGCTGGACCCCCAAATAATATTCCTTTACGTGCTAAGGGGTATCTAGAGAGTGGAATAGGTTTAATAACTACCCTAACCCTAATGCATACCCTAACCCTAACCCCTACCCTAACCCTAACACGTAACCTAATCCTAACCCGTACCCTAAACGGAGCCCTAACCCTAAACCTAACCCTAACCCATACCCTACGCCGTACCCGAAGCCCTCCCCGAACCTGTACCCTATGCCGTACCCTAAGTCGTACCCTAAGCCTAACCCTAACCCTAGGCTACCCTTGACTGCTTCTGCCTCCAATAGATTTCCTAAGCACTAGTGTTATAAGGAACAGCTTAAAAAGAGAATCCTAATGTGATTTCTTTATAATGGGTGTGTTCCATATTTTATCCTAGTGTCTAAACTCTTCTCCATGGATGGACCACCAAATAGTATTCCTTTACGTGCTAAGGGGTATCTAGAGAGTGGGATAGGTTTAATAACTACCCTAACACTAACGCATACCCTAACCCTAACCCCTACCCTAACCCTAACACGTAACCTAATCCTAACCAATACCCTAAACCGAGCCCTAACCCTAACACTAACCCTAACCCTAACACTAACCCATACCCTACGCCGTACCCGAAGCCCTCCCCGAACCCGTACCCTAAGCCTAACCCCAATCCTAACCCTAACCCTAGGCTACCCTTGACTGCTTCTGCCTCCCATAGATTTCCTAAGGACTAGTGTTTTAAGGAACAGCTTAAATAGAGAATCCTAATGTGATTTCTTTATAATGGGTGTGTTCCTTATCTTATCCTAGTGTCTAAACTCTTCTCCATGGCTGGACCCCCAAATAATATTTCTTTACGTGCTAAGGGGTATCTAGAGAGTTGGATAGGTTTAATAACTACCCTAACCCTAATGCGTACCCTAACCCTAACCCCTACCCTAACCCTAACACGTAACCTAATCCCAACCCGTATCCTAAACGGAGCCCTAACCCTAACACTAACCCAAACCCTAACCCTAACCCATACCCTCCGCCGTACACGAACCGCTCCCCGAACCCGTACCCTAAGCCGTACGCTAAGCCTAACCCTAAGCCTAACCATAACCCTAGGCTACCCTTGACTGCTTCTGCCTCCAATAGATTTCCTAAGCACTAGTGTTTTAAGGAACAGCTTAAAAAGAGAATCCTAATGTGATTTCTTTATAATGGGTGTGTTCCTTATCTTATCCTAGTGTCTAAACTCTTCTCCATGGCTGGACCTCCAAATAATATTCCTTTACGTGCTAAGGGGTATCTAGAGAGTGGGATAGGTTTAATAACTACCCTAACACTAAGGCGAACCCTAACCCTAACCCCTACCCTAACCCTAACACGTACCCTAATCCTAACCAATACCCTAAATCGAGCCCTAACCCTAACCCTAACCCTAACCCTAACCCATACCCTACGCCGTACCCGAAGCCCTCCCCGAACCCGTACCCTAAGCCGTACCCTAAGCCTAAACCTAACCCTAGGCTACCCTTGACTGCTTCTGCCTCCAATAGATTTCCTAAGCACTAGTGTTTTAAGGAACAGCTTAAATAGAGAATCCTAATGTGATTTCTTTATAATGGGTGTGTTCCTTATCTTATCCTAGTGTCTAAACTCTTCTCCATGGCTGGACCTCGAAATAATATTCCTTTACGTGCTAAGGGGTATCTAGAGAGTAAGATAGGTTTAAAAACTACCCTAACACTAACGCGTACCCTAACCCGAACCCCTACCCTAACCCTAACACGTACCCTAATCCTAACCAATACCCTAAACCGAGCCCTAACCCTAACACTAACCCTAACCCTAACCCTAACCCATACCCTACGCCGTACCCGAAGCCCTCCCCGAACCCGTACCCTAAGCCGTACCCTAAGCCTAACCCTAAGCCTAACCATAACCCTAGGCTACCCTTGACTGCTTCTGCCTCCAATAGAATTCCTAAGCACTGGTGTTTTAAGGAACAGCTTAAAAAGTGAATCCTAATGTGAATTCTTTAAAATGGGTGTGTTCCTTATCTTATCCTAGTGTCTAAACTCTTCTCCATGGCTGGATCCCCAAATAATATTCCTTTACGTGCTAAGGGGTATCTAGAGAGTGGGATAGGTTTAATAACTACCCTAACCCTAATGCGTAAACTAACCCTAACCCCTACCCTAACCCTAACACGTAACCTAATCCTAACCCGTACCCTAAACGGAGCGCTAACCCTAACACTAACCCTAAACCTAACCCTAACCCATACCCTACGCCGTACCAGAACCCCTCCCCGAACCCGTACCCTAAGCCTAACCCCAGGCCTAACCCTAACCCTAGGCTACCCTTGACTGATTCTGCCTCCAATAGATTTCCTAAGCACTAGTGTTTTAAGGAACAGCTTAAAAAGAGAATCCTAATGTGATTTCTTTATAATGGGTGTGTTCCTTATCTTATCCTAGTGTCTAAACTCTTCTCCATGGCTGGACCCCCAAATAATATTCCTTTACGTGCTAAGGTGTATCTAGAGAGTGGGATAGGTTTAATAACTACCCTAACTCTAACGCGTACCCTAACCCTAACCCCTACCCTAACCCTAACACGTACCCTAATTCTAACCAATACCCTAAACCGAGCCCTAACCCTAACCCTAACCCTAACCCTAACCCTAACCCATACCCTACGCCATACCCGAAGCCCTTCCCGAACCCGTACCCTAAGCCGTACCCTAAGCCTAACCCTAAGCCTAACCCTAACCCTAGGCTACCCTTGACTGCTTCTGCCTCCAATAGATTTCCTAAGCACTAGTGTTTTAAGGAACAGCTTAAAAAGAGAATCCTAATGTGATTTCTTTATAATGGGTGTGTTCCTTATCTTATCCTAGTGTCAAAACTCTTCTCCATGACTGGACCCCCAAATAATATTCCTTTACGTGCTAAGGGGTATCTAGAGAGTGGGATAGGTTTAATAACTACCCTAACCCTAATGCGTACCCTAACCCTAAACCCTAGCCTAATCCTAACACGTAACCTAATCCTAACCCGTACCCTAAACGGAGCCCTAACCCTAACACTAACCCAAACCCTAACCCTAACCCATACCCTCCGCCGTACACGAACCTCTCCCCGAACCCGTACCCTAAGCCGTACGCTAAGCCTAACCCTAAGCCTAACCATAACTCTAGGCTACCCTTGACTGCTTCTGCCTCCAATAGATTTCCTAAGCACTAGTGTTTTAAGGAACAGCTTAAAAAGAGAATCCTAATGTGATTTCTTTATAATGGGTGTGTTCCTTATCTTATCCTAGTGTCTAAACTCTTCTCCATGGCTGGACCTCCAAATAATATTCCTTTACGTGCTAAGGGGTATCTAGAGAGTGGGATAGGTTTAATAACTACCCTAACACTAAGGCGAACCCTAACCCTAACCCCTACCCTAACCCTAACACGTACCCTAATCCTAACCAATACCCTAAACCGAGCCCTAACCCTAACCCTAACCCTAACCCTAACCCATACCCTACGCCGTACCCGAAGCCCTCCCCGAACGCGTACCCTAAGCCGTACCCTAAGCCTAAACCTAACCCTAGGCTACCCTTGACTGCTTCTGCCTCCAATAGATTTCCTAAGCACTAGTGTTTTAAGGAACAGCTTAAAAAGAGAATCCTAATGTGATTTCTTTATAATGGGTGTGTTCCTTATCTTATCCTAGTGTCTAAACTCTTATCCATGGCTGGACCTCCAAATAGTATTCCTTTACGTGCTAAGGGGTATCTAGAGAGTGGGATAGGTTTAATAACTACCCTAACCCTAATGCGTACACTAACCCTAACCCCTACCCTAACCCTAACACGTAACCTAATCCTAACCCGTACCCTAAACGGAGCCCTAACCCTAACACTAACCCTAACCCTAACCCTAACCCATACCCTACGCCGTACCCGAAGCCCTCCCCGAACTCGTACCCTAAGCCGTACCCTAAGCCGTACCCTAAGCCTAACCCTATCCCTAGGCTACCCTTGACTGCTTCTGCCTCCAATAGATTTCCTAAGCACTAGTGTTTTAAGGAACAGCTTAAAAAGAGAATCCTAATGTGATTTCTTTATAATGGGTGTGTTCCTTATCTTATCCTAGTGTCTAAACTCTTCTCCATGGCTGTACCTCGAAATAATATTCCTTTACGTGCTAAGGGGTATCTAGAGAGTAAGATAGGTTTAAAAACTACCCTAACACTAACGCATACCCTAACCCGAACCCCTACCCTAACCCTAACACGTACCCTAATCCTAACCAATAACCTAACCCGAGCCCTAAGCCTAACACTAACCCTAACCCTAACCCTAACCCATACTCTACGCCGTACCCAAAGCCCTCCCTGAACCTGTACCCTAAGCCGTACCCTAAGCCGTACCCTAAGCCTAACCCTAACCCTAGGCTACCCTTGACTGCTTCTGCCTCCAATAGATTTCCTAAGCACTAGTGTTTTAAGGAACAGCTTAAAAAGAGAATCCTAATGTGATTTCTTTATAATGGGTGTGTTCCTTATCTTATCCTAGTGTCAAAACTCTTCTCCATGACTGGACCCCCAAATAATATTCCTTTACGTGCTAAGGGGTATCTAGAGAGTGGGATAGGTTTAATAACTACCCTAACCCTAATGCGTACCCTAACCCTAACCCCTAGCCTAATCCTAACACGTAACCTAATCCTAACCCGTACCCTAAACGGAGCCCTAACCCTAACACTAACCCAAACCCTAACCCTAACCCATACCCTCCGCCGTACACGAACCTCTCCCCGAACCCGTACCCTAAGCCGTACGCTAAGCCTAACCCTAAGCCTAACCATAACTCTAGGCTACCCTTGACTGCTTCTGCCTCCAATAGATTTCCTAAGCACTAGTGTTTTAAGGAACAGCTTAAAAAGAGAATCCTAATGTGATTTCTTTATAATGGGTGTGTTCCTTATCTTATCCTAGTGTCTAAACTCTTCTCCATGGCTGGACCTCCAAATAATATTCCTTTACGTGCTAAGGGGTATCTAGAGAGTGGGATAGGTTTAATAACTACCCTAACACTAAGGCGAACCCTAACCCTAACCCCTACCCTAACCCTAACACGTACCCTAATCCTAACCAATACCCTAAACCGAGCCCTAACCCTAACCCTAACCCTAACCCTAACCCATACCCTACGCCGTACCCGAAGCCCTCCCCGAACCCGTACCCTAAGCCGTACCCTAAGCCTAAACCTAACCCTAGGGTACCCTTGACTGCTTCTGCCTCCAATAGATTTCCTAAGCACTAGTGTTTTAAGGAACAGCTTAAAAAGAGAATCCTAATGTGATTTATTTATAATGGGTGTGTTCCTTATCTTATCCTAGTGTCTAAACTCTTATCCATGGCTGGACCTCCAAATAGTATTCCTTTACGTGCTAAGGGGTATCTAGAGAGTGGGATAGGTTTAATAACTACCCTAACCCTAATGCGTACACTAACCCTAACCCCTACCCTAACCCTAACACGTAACCTAATCCTAACCCGTACCCTAAACGGAGCCCTAACCCTAACACTAACCCTAACCCTAACCCTAACCCATACCCTACGCCGTACCCGAAGCCCTCCCCGAACTCGTACCCTAAGCCGTACCCTAAGCCGTACCCTAAGCCTAACCCTATCCCTAGGCTACCCTTGACTGCTTCTGCCTCCAATAGATTTCCTAAGCACTAGTGTTTTAAGGAACAGCTTAAAAAGAGAATCCTAATGTGATTTCTTTATAATGGGTGTGTTCCTTATCTTATCCTAGTGTCTAAACTCTTCTCCATGGCTGTACCTCGAAATAATATTCCTTTACGTGCTAAGGGGTATCTAGAGAGTAAGATAGGTTTAAAAACTACCCTAACACTAACGCGTACCCTAACCCGAACCCCTACCCTAACCCTAACACGTACCCTAATCCTAACCAATACCCTAAACCGAGCCCTAACCCTAAAACTAACCCTAACCCTAACCCTAACCCATACCCTACGCCGTACCCGAAGCCCTCCCCGAACCCGTACCCTAAGCCGTACCCTAAGCCTAACCCTAAGCCTAACCATAACCCTAGGCTACCCTTGACTGCTTCTGCCTCCAATAGAATTCCTAAGCACTAGTGTTTTAAGGAACAGCTTAAAAAGTGAATCCTAATGTGATTTCTTTATAATGGGTGTGTTCCTTATCTTATCCTAGTGTCTAAACTCTTCTCCATGGCTGGACCCCCAAATAATATTCCTTTACGTGCTAAGGTGTATCTAGAGAGTGGGATAGGTTTAATAACTACCCTAACTCTAACGCGTACCCTAACCCTAACCCCTACCCTAACCCTAACACGTACCCTAATTCTAAACAATACCCTAAACCGAGCCCTAACCCTAACCCTAACCCTAACCCTAACCCTAACCCATACCCTACGCCGTACCCGAAGCCCTCCCCGAACCCGTACCCTAAGCCGTACCCTAAGCCTAACCCTAAGGCTAACCCTAAACCTAGGCTACCCTTGACTGCTTCTGCCTCCAATAGATTTCCTAAGCACTAGTGTTTTAAGGAACAGCTTAAAAAGAGAATCCTAATGTGATTTCTTTATAATGGGTGTGTTCCTTATCTTATCCTAGTGTCTAAACTCTTCTCCATGGCTGGACCTCGAAATAATATTCCTTTACGTGCTAAGGGGTATCTAGAGAGTAAGATAGGTTTAAAAACTACCCTAACACTAACGCGTACCCTAACCCGAACCCCTACCCTAACCCTAACACGTACCTTAATTCTAACCAATACCCTAAACCGAGCCCTAACCCTAACACTAACCCTAACCCTAACCCTAACCCATACCCTACGCCGTACCCGAAGCCCTCCCCGAAACCTTACCCTAAGCCGTACCCTAAGCCTAACCCTAAGCCTAACCATAACCCTAGGCTACCCTTGACTGCTTCTGCCTCCAATAGAATTCCTAAGCACTGGTGTTTTAAGGAACAGCTTAAAAAGTGAATCCTAATGTGATTTCTTTAAAATGGGTGTGTTCCTTATCTTATCCTAGTGTCTAAACTCTTCTCCATGGCTGGATCCCCAAATAATATTCCTTTACGTGCTAAGGGGTATCTAGAGAGTGGGATAGGTTTAATAACTACCCTAACCCTAATGCGTAAACTAACCCTAACCCCTACCCTAACCCTAACACGTAACCTAATCCTAACCCGTACCCTAAACGGAGCCCTAACCCTAACACTAACCCTAAACCTAACCCTAACCCATACCCTACGCCGTACCAGAACCCCTCCCCGAACCCGTACCCTAAGCCTAACCCCAAGCCTAACCCTAACCCTAGGCTACCCTTGACTGATTCTGCCTCCAATAGATTTCCTAAGCACTAGTGTTTTAAGGAACAGCTTAAAAAGAGAATCCTAATGTGATTTCTTTATAATGGGTGTGTTCCTTATCTTATCCTAGTGTCTAAACTCTTCTCCATGGCTGGACCCCCAAATAATATTCCTTTACGTGCTAAGGTGTATCTAGAGAGTGGGATAGGTTTAATAACTACCCTAACTCTAACGCGTACCCTAACCCTAACCCCTACCCTAACCCTAACACGTACCCTAATTCTAACCAATACCCTAAACCGAGCCCTAACCCTAACCCTAACCCAAACCCTAACCCTAACCCATACCCTACGCCGTACCCGAAGCCCTCCCCGAACCCGTACCCTAAGCCGTACCCTAAGCCTAACCCTAAGCCTAACCCTAACCCTAGGCTACCCTTGACTGCTTCTGCCTCCAATAGATTTCCTAAGCACTAGTGTTTTAAGGAACAGCTTAAAAAGAGAATCCTAATGTGATTTCTTTATAATGGGTGTGTTCCTTATCTTATCCTAGTGTCTAAACTCTTCTCCATGGCTGGACCCCCAAATAATATTCCTTTACGTGCTATGGGGTATCTAGAGAGTGGGATAGGTTTAATAACTACCCTAACCCTAATGCGTACCCTAACCCTAACCCCTACCCTAACCCTAACACGTACCCTAATCCTAAACCGTACCCTAAACCGAGCCGTAACCCTAACACTAACCCTAACCCTAACCCTAACCGATACCCTACGCAGTACCCGAAGCCCTCCCCGAACCCGTACCCTAAGCCGTACCCTAAGCCTAACCCTAAGCCTAACCCTAACACTAGGCTACTCTTGACTGCTTCTGCCTCCAATAGATTTCCTAAGCACTAGTGTTTTAAGGAACAGCTTAAAAAGAGAATCCTAATGTGATTTCTTTATAATGCGTGTGTTCCTTATCTTATCCTAGGGCCTAAACTCTTCTCCATGGCTGGACCCCCAAATAATATTCCTTTACGTGCTAAGGGGTATCTAGAGAGTGGAATAGGTTTAATAACTACCCTAACCCTAATGCATACCCTAACCCTAACCCCTACCCTAACCCTAACACGTAACCTAATCCTAACCCGTACCCTAAACGGAGCCCTAACCCTAACCCTAACCCTAACCCATACCCTACGCCGTACCCGAAGCCCTCCCCGAACCCGTACCCTATGCCGTACCCTAAGTCGTACCCTAAGCCTAACCCTAACCCTAGGCTACCCTTGACTGCTTCTGCCTCCAATAGATTTCCTAAGCACTAGTGTTATAAGGAACAGCTTAAAAAGAGAATCCTAATGTGATTTCTTTATAATGGGTGTGTTCCATATCTTATCCTAGTGTCTAAACTCTTCTCCATGGATGGACCACCAAATAGTATTCCTTTACGTGCTAAGGGGTATCTAGAGAGTGGGATAGGTTTAATAACTACCCTAACACTAACGCGTACCCTAACCCTAACCCCTACCCTAACCCTAACACGTACCCTAATCCTAACGAATACCCTAAACCGAGCCCTAACCCTAACACTAACCCTAACCCTAACACTAACCCATACCCTACGCCGTACCCGAAGCCCTCCCCGAACCCGTACCCTAAGCCTAACCCCAATCCTAACCCTAACCCTAGGCTACCCTTGACTGCTTCTGCCTCCAATAGATTTCCTAAGCACTAGTGTTTTAAGGAACAGCTTAAAAAGAGAATCCTAATGTGATTTCTTTATAATGGGTGTGTTCCTTATCTTATCCTAGTGTCTAAACTCTTCTCCATGGCTGGACCCCCAAATAATATTTCTTTACGTGCTAAGGGGTATCTAGAGAGTTGGATAGGTTTAATAACTACCCTAACCCTAATGCGTACCCTAACCCTAACCCCTACCCTAACCCTAACATGTAACCTAATCCTAACCCGTACCCTAAACGGAGCCCTAACCCTAACACTAACCCAAACCCTAACCCTAACCCATACCCTCCGCCGTACACGAACCGCTCCCCGAACCCGTACCCTAAGCCGTACGCTAAGCCTAACCCTAAGCCTAACCATAACCCTAGGCTACCCTTGACTGCTTCTGCCTCCAATAGATTTCCTAAGCACTAGTGTTTTAAGGAACAGCTTAAAAAGAGAATCCTAATGTGATTTCTTTATAATGGGTGTGTTCCTTATCTTATCCTAGTGTCTAAACTCTTCTCCATGGCTGGACCTCCAAATAATATTCCTTTTCGTTGTAAGGGGTATCTAGAGAGTGGGATAGGTTTAATAACTACCCTAACACTAAGGCGAACCCTAACCCTAACCCCTACCCTAACCCTAACACGTACCCTAATCCTAACCAATACCCTAAACCGAGCCCTAACCCTAACCCTAACCCTAACCCTAACCCATACCCTACGCCGTACCCGAAGCCCTCCCCGAACCCGTACCCTAAGCCGTACCCTAAGCCTAAACCTAACCCTAGGCTACCCTTGACTGCTTCTGCCTCCAATAGATTTCCTAAGCACTAGTGTTTTAAGGAACAGCTTAAATAGAGAATCCTAATGTGATTTCTTTATAATGGGTGTGTTCCTTATCTTATCCTAGTGTCTAAACTCTTCTCCATGGCTGGACCTCGAAATAATATTCCTTTACGTGCTAAGGGGTATCTAGAGAGTAAGATAGGTTTAAAAACTACCCTAACACTAACGCATACCCTAACCCGAACCCCTACCCTAACCCTAACACGTACCCTAATCCTAACCAATACCCTAAACCGAGCCCTAACCCTAACACTAACCCTAACCCTAACCCTAACCCATACCCTACGCCGTACCCGAAGCCCTCCCCGAACCCGTACCCTAAGCCGTACCCTAAGCCTAACCCTAAGCCTAACCATAACCCTAGGCTACCCTTGACTGCTTCTGCCTCCAATAGAATTCCTAAGCACTAGTGTTTTAAGGAACAGCTTAAAAAGTGAATCCTAATGTGATTTCTTTAAAATGGGTGTGTTCCTTATCTTATCCTAGTGTCTAAACTCTTCTCCATGGCTGGACCCCCAAATAATATTCCTTTACGTGCTAAGGGGTATCTAGAGAGTGGGATAGGTTTAATAACTACCCTAACCCTAATGCGTAAACTAACCCTAACCCCTACCCTAATCCTAACACGTAACCTAATCCTAACCCGTACCCTAAACGGAGCCCTAACCCTAACACTAACCCTAACCCTAATCCTAACCCATACCCTACGCCGTACCAGAACCCCTCCCCGAACCCGTACCCTAAGCCTAACCCCAAGCCTAACCCTAACCCTAGGCTACCCTTGACTGCTTCTGCCTCCAATAGATTTCCTAAGCACTAGTGTTTTAAGGAACAGCTTAAATAGAGAATCCTAATGTGATTTCTTTATAATGGGTGTGTTCCTTATCTTATCCTAGTGTCTAAACTCTTCTCCATGGCTGGACCCCCAAATAATATTCCTTTACGTGCTAAGGGGTATCTAGAGAGTTGGATAGGTTTAATAACTACCCTAACCCTAATGCGTACCCTAACCCTAACCCCTACCCTAACCCTAACATGTAACCTAATCCTAACACGTACCCTAAACGGAGCCCTAACCCTAACACTAACCCAAACCCTAACCCTAACCCATACCCTCCGCCGTACACGAACCTCTCCCCGAACCCGTACCCTAAGCCGTACGCTAAGCCTAACCCTAAGCCTAACCATAACCCTAGGCTACCCTTGACTGCTTCTGCCTCCAATAGATTTCCTAAGCACTAGTGTTTTAAGGAACAGCTTAAAAAGAGAATCCTAATGTGATTTCTTTATAATGGGTGTGTTCCTTATCTTATCCTAGTGTCTAAACTCTTCTCCATGGCTGGACTTCGAAATAATATTCCTTTACGTGCTAAGGGGTATCTAGAGAGTAAGATAAGTTTAAAAACTACCCTAAAACTACCGCGTACCCTAAACCGAACCCCTACCCTAACCCTAACACGTACCCTAATCCTAACCAATACCCTAAACCGAGCCCTAACCCTAACACTAACCCTAACCCTAACCCTAACCCATACCCTACGCCGTACCCGAAGCCCTCCCCGAACCCGTACCCTAAGCCGTACCCTAAGCCTAACCCTAAGCCTAACCATAACCCTAGGCTACCCTTGACTGCTTCTGCCTCCAATAGAATTCCTAAGCACTGGTGTTTTAAGGAACAGCTTAAAAAGTGAATCCTAATGTGATTTCTTTAAAATGGGTGTGTTCCTTATCTTATCCTAGTGTCTAAACTCTTCTCCATGGCTGGATCCCCAAATAATATTCCTTTACGTGCTAAGGGGTATCTAGAGAGTGGGATAGGTTTAATATCTACCCTAACCCTAATGCGTAAACTAACCCTAACCCCTACCCTAACCCTAACACGTAACCTAATCCTAACCCGTACCCTAAACGGAGCCCTAACCCTAACACTAACCCTAAACCTAACCCTAACCCATACCCTACGCCGTACCAGAACCCCTCCCCGAACCCGTACCCTAAGCCTAACCCCAAGCCTAACCCTAACCCTAGGCTACCCTTGACTGATTCTGCCTCCAATAGATTTCCTAAGCACTAGTGTTTTAAGGAACAGCTTAAAAAGAGAATCCTAATGTGATTTCTTTATAATGGGTGTGTTCCTTATCTTATCCTAGTGTCTAAACTCTTCTCCATGGCTGGACCCCCAAATAATATTCCTTTACGTGCTAAGGTGTATCTAGAGAGTGGTATAGGTTTAATAACTACCCTAACTCTAACGCGTACCCTAACCCTAACCCCTACCCTAACCCTAACACGTACCCTAATTCTAACCAATACCCTAAACCGAGCCCTAACCCTAACCCTAACCCAAACCCTAACCCTAACCCATACCCTACGCCGTACCCGAAGCCCTCCCCGAACCCGTACCCTAAGCCGTACCCTAAGCCTAACCCTAAGCCTAACCCTAACCCTAGGCTACCCTTGACTGCTTCTGCCTCCAATAGATTTCCTAAGCACTAGTGTTTTAAGGAACAGCTTAAAAAGAGAATCCTAATGTGATTTCTTTATAATGGGTGTGTTCCTTATCTTATCCTAGTGTCTAAACTCTTCTCCATGGCTGGACCCCCAAATAATATTGCTTTACGTGCTATGGGGTATCTAGAGAGTGGGATAGGTTTAATAACTACCCTAACCCTAATGCGTACCCTAACCCTAACCCCTACCCTAACCCTAACACGTACCCTAATCCTAAACCGTACCCTAAACCGAGCCCTAACCCTAACACTAACCCTAACCCTAACCCTAACCGATACCCTACGCAGTACCCGAAGCCCTCACCGAACCCGTACCCTAAGCCGTACCCTAAGCCTAACCCTAAGCCTAACCCTAACACTAGGCTACTCTTGACTGCTTCTGCCTCCAATAGATTTCCTAAGCACTAGTGTTTTAAGGAACAGCTTAAAAAGAGAATCCTAATGTGATTTCTTTATAATGCGTGTGTTCCTTATCTTATC
This sequence comes from Balaenoptera physalus, assembly GCF_965194825.1. Taxonomy (NCBI): domain Eukaryota; kingdom Metazoa; phylum Chordata; class Mammalia; order Artiodactyla; family Balaenopteridae; genus Balaenoptera; species Balaenoptera physalus. The sequence goes on from NW_028126401.1 coordinate 1,042,376, forward strand.
CTAGGGCCTAAACTCTTCTCCATGGCTGGACCCCCAAATAATATTCCTTTACGTGCTAAGGGGTATCTAGAGAGTGGAATAGGTTTAATAACTACCCTAACCCTAATGCATACCCTAACCCTAACCCCTACCCTAACCCTAACACGTAACCTAATCCTAACCCGTACCCTAAACGGAGCCCTAACCCTAACCCTAACCCTAACCCATACCCTACGCCGTACCCGAAGCCCTCCCCGAACCCGTACCCTATGCCGTACCCTAAGTCGTACCCTAAGCCTAACCCTAACCCTAGGCTACCCTTGACTGCTTCTGCCTCCAATAGATTTCCTAAGCACTAGTGTTATAAGGAACAGCTTAAAAAGAGAATCCTAATGTGATTTCTTTATAATGGGTGTGTTCCATATCTTATCCTAGTGTCTAAACTCTTCTCCATGGATGGACCACCAAATAGTATTCCTTTACGTGCTAAGGGGTATCTAGAGAGTGAGATAGGTTTAATAACTACCCTAACACTAACGCGTACCCTAACCCTAACCCCTACCCTAACCCTAACACGTACCCTAATCCTAACCAATACCCTAAACCGAGCCCTAACCCTAACACTAACCCTAACCCTAACACTAACCCATACCCTACGCCGTACCCGAAGCCCTCCCCGAACCCGTACCCTAAGCCTAACCCCAATCCTAACCCTAACCCTAGGCTACCCTTGACTGCTTCTGCCTCCAATAGATTTCCTAAGCACTAGTGTTTTAAGGAACAGCTTAAAAAGAGAATCCTAATGTGATTTCTTTATAATGGGTGTGTTCCTTATCTTATCCTAGTGTCTAAACTCTTCTCCATGGCTGGACCCCCAAATAATATTTCTTTACGTGCTAAGGGGTATCTAGAGAGTTGGATAGGTTTAATAACTACCCTAACCCTAATGCGTACCCTAACCCTAACCCCTACCCTAACCCTAACATGTAACCTAATCCTAACCCGTACCCTAAACGGAGCCCTAACCCTAACACTAACCCAAACCCTAACCCTAACCCATACCCTCCGCCGTACACGAACCGCTCCCCGAACCCGTACCCTAAGCCGTACGCTAAGCCTAACCCTAAGCCTAACCATAACCCTAGGCTACCCTTGACTGCTTCTGCCTCCAATAGATTTCCTAAGCACTAGTGTTTTAAGGAACAGCTTAAAAAGAGAATCCTAATGTGATTTCTTTATAATGGGTGTGTTCCTTATCTTATCCTAGTGTCTAAACTCTTCTCCATGGCTGGACCTCCAAATAATATTCCTTTTCGTTGTAAGGGGTATCTAGAGAGTGGGATAGGTTTAATAACTACCCTAACACTAAGGCGAACCCTAACCCTAACCCCTACCCTAACCCTAACACGTACCCTAATCCTAACCAATACCCTAAACCGAGCCCTAACCCTAACCCTAACCCTAACCCTAACCCATACCCTACGCCGTACCCGAAGCCCTCCCCGAACCCGTACCCTAAGCCGTACCCTAAGCCTAAACCTAACCCTAGGCTACCCTTGACTGCTTCTGCCTCCAATAGATTTCCTAAGCACTAGTGTTTTAAGGAACAGCTTAAATAGAGAATCCTAATGTGATTTCTTTATAATGGGTGTGTTCCTTATCTTATCCTAGTGTCTAAACTCTTCTCCATGGCTGGACCTCGAAATAATATTCCTTTACGTGCTAAGGGGTATCTAGAGAGTAAGATAGGTTTAAAAACTACCCTAACACTAACGCATACCCTAACCCGAACCCCTACCCTAACCCTAACACGTACCCTAATCCTAACCAATACCCTAAACCGAGCCCTAACCCTAACACTAACCCTAACCCTAACCCTAACCCATACCCTACGCCGTACCCGAAGCCCTCCCCGAACCCGTACCCTAAGCCTAACCCCAATCCTAACCCTAACCCTAGGCTACCCTTGACTGCTTCTGCCTCCAATAGATTTCCTAAGCACTAGTGTTTTAAGGAACAGCTTAAAAAGTGAATCCTAATGTGATTTCTTTAAAATGGGTGTGTTCCTTATCTTATCCTAGTGTCTAAACTCTTCTCCATGGCTGGACCCCCAAATAATATTCCTTTACGTGCTAAGGGGTATCTAGAGAGTGGGATAGGTTTAATAACTACCCTAACCCTAATGCGTAAACTAACCCTAACCCCTACCCTAATCCTAACACGTAACCTAATCCTAACCCGTACCCTAAACGGAGCCCTAACCCTAACACTAACCCTAACCCTAATCCTAACCCATACCCTACGCCGTACCAGAACCCCTCCCCGAACCCGTACCCTAAGCCTAACCCCAAGCCTAACCCTAACCCTAGGCTACCCTTGACTGCTTCTGCCTCCAATAGATTTCCTAAGCACTAGTGTTTTAAGGAACAGCTTAAATAGAGAATCCTAATGTGATTTCTTTATAATGGGTGTGTTCCTTATCTTATCCTAGTGTCTAAACTCTTCTCCATGGCTGGACCCCCAAATAATATTCCTTTACGTGCTAAGGGGTATCTAGAGAGTTGGATAGGTTTAATAACTACCCTAACCCTAATGCGTACCCTAACCCTAACCCCTACCCTAACCCTAACACGTAACCTAATCCTAACCCGTACCCTAAACGGAGCCCTAACCCTAACACTAACCCAAACCCTAACCCTAACCCATACCCTCCGCCGTACACGAACCTCTCCCCGAACCCGTACCCTAAGCCGTACGCTAAGCCTAACCCTAAGCCTAACCATAACCCTAGGCTACCCTTGACTGCTTCTGCCTCCAATAGATTTCCTAAGCACTAGTGTTTTAAGGAACAGCTTAAAAAGAGAATCCTAATGTGATTTCTTTATAATGGGTGTGTTCCTTATCTTATCCTAGTGTCTAAACTCTTCTCCATGGCTGGACTTCGAAATAATATTCCTTTACGTGCTAAGGGGTATCTAGAGAGTAAGATAAGTTTAAAAACTACCCTAAAACTACCGCGTACCCTAAACCGAACCCCTACCCTAACCCTAACACGTACCCTAATCCTAACCAATACCCTAAACCGAGCCCTAACCCTAACACTAACCCTAACCCTAACCCTAACCCATACCCTACGCCGTACCCGAAGCCCTCCCCGAACCCGTACCCTAAGCCGTACCCTAAGCCTAACCCTAAGCCTAACCATAATCCTAGGCTACCCTTGACTGCTTCTGCCTCCAATAGAATTCCTAAGCACTGGTGTTTTAAGGAACAGCTTAAAAAGTGAATCCTAATGTGATTTCTTTAAAATGGGTGTGTTCCTTATCTTATCCTAGTGTCTAAACTCTTCTCCATGGCTGGATACCCAAATAATATTCCTTTACGTGCTAAGGGGTATCTAGAGAGTGGGATAGGTTTAATAACTACCCTAACCCTAATGCGTAAACTAACCCTAACCCCTACCCTAACCCTAACACGTAACCTAATCCTAACCCGTACCCTAAACGGAGCCCTAACCCTAACACTAACCCTAAACCTAACCCTAACCCATACCCTACGCCGTACCAGAACCCCTCCCCGAACCCGTACCCTAAGCCTAACCCCAAGCCTAACCCTAACCCTAGGCTACCCTTGACTGATTCTGCCTCCAATAGATTTCCTAAGCACTAGTGTTTTAAGGAACAGCTTAAAAAGAGAATCCTAATGTGATTTCTTTATAAGGGGTGTGTTCCTTATCTTATCCTAGTGTCTAAACTCTTCTCCATGGCTGGACCCCCAAATAATATTCCTTTACGTGCTAAGGTGTATCTAGAGAGTGGGATAGGTTTAATAACTACCCTAACTCTAACGCGTACCCTAACCCTAACCCCTACCCTAACCCTAACACGTACCCTAATTCTAACCAATACCCTAAACCGAGCCCTAACCCTAACCCTAACCCAAACCCTAACCCTAACCCATACCCTACGCCGTATCCGAAGCCCTCCCCGAACCCGTACCCTAAGCCGTACCCTAAGCCTAACCCTAAGCCTAACCCTAACCCTAGGCTACCCTTGACTGCTTCTGCCTCCAATAGATTTCCTAAGCACTAGTGTTTTAAGGAACAGCTTAAAAAGAGAATCCTAATGTGATTTCTTTATAATGGGTGTGTTCCTTATCTTATCCTAGTGTCTAAACTCTTCTCCATGGCTGGACCCCCAAATAATATTCCTTTACGTGCTATGGGGTATCTAGAGAGTGGGATAGGTTTAATAACTACCCTAACCCTAATGCGTACCCTAACCCTAACCCCTACCCTAACCCTAACACGTACCCTAATCCTAAACCGTACCCTAAACCGAGCCCTAACCCTAACACTAACCCTAACCCTAACCCTAACCGATACCCTACGCAGTACCCGAAGCCCTCACCGAACCCGTACCCTAAGCCGTACCCTAAGCCTAACCCTAAGCCTAACCCTAACACTAGGCTACTCTTGACTGCTTCTGCCTCCAATAGATTTCCTAAGCACTAGTGTTTTAAGGAACAGCTTAAAAAGAGAATCCTAATGTGATTTCTTTATAATGCGTGTGTTCCTTATCTTATCCTAGGGCCTAAACTCTTCTCCATGGCTGGACCCCCAAATAATATTCCTTTACGTGCTAAGGGGTATCTAGAGAGTGGAATAGGTTTAATAACTACCCTAACCCTAATGCATACCCTAACCCTAACCCCTACCCTAACCCTAACACGTAACCTAATCCTAACCCGTACCCTAAACGGAGCCCTAACCCTAACCCTAACCCTAACCCATACCCTACGCCGTACCCGAAGCCCTCCCCGAACCCGTACCCTATGCCGTACCCTAAGTCGTACCCTAAGCCTAACCCTAACCCTAGGCTACCCTTGACTGCTTCTGCCTCCAATAGATTTCCTAAGCACTAGTGTTATAAGGAACAGCTTAAAAAGAGAATCCTAATGTGATTTCTTTATAATGGGTGTGTTCCATATCTTATCCTAGTGTCTAAACTCTTCTCCATGGATGGACCACCAAATAGTATTCCTTTACGTGCTAAGGGGTATCTAGAGAGTGGGATAGGTTTAATAACTACCCTAACACTAACGCGTACCCTAACCCTAACCCCTACCCTAACCCTAACACGTACCCTAATCCTAACCAATACCCTAAACCGAGCCCTAACCCTAACACTAACCCTAACCCTAACACTAACCCATACCCTACGCCGTACCCGAAGCCCTCCCCGAACCCGTACCCTAAGCCTAACCCCAATCCTAACCCTAACCCTAGGCTACCCTTGACTGCTTCTGCCTCCAATAGATTTCCTAAGCACTAGTGTTTTAAGGAACAGCTTAAAAAGAGAATCCTAATGTGATTTCTTTATAATGGGTGTGTTCCTTATCTTATCCTAGTGTCTAAACTCTTCTCCATGGCTGGACCCCCAAATAATATTTCTTTACGTGCTAAGGGGTATCTAGAGAGTTGGATAGGTTTAATAACTACCCTAACCCTAATGCGTACCCTAACCCTAACCCCTACCCTAACCCTAACACGTAACCTAATCCTAACCCGTACCCTAAACGGAGCCCTAACCCTAACACTAACCCAAACCCTAACCCTAACCCATACCCTCCGCCGTACACGAACCGCTCCCCGAACCCGTACCCTAAGCCGTACGCTAAGCCTAACCCTAAGCCTAACCATAACCCTAGGCTACCCTTGACTGCTTCTGCCTCCAATAGATTTCCTAAGCACTAGTGTTTTAAGGAACAGCTTAAAAAGAGAATCCTAATGTGATTTCTTTATAATGGGTGTGTTCCTTATCTTATCCTAGTGTCTAAACTCTTCTCCATGGCTGGACCTCCAAATAATATTCCTTTACGTGCTAAGGGGTATCTAGAGAGTGGGATAGGTTTAATAACTACCCTAACACTAAGGCGAACCCTAACCCTAACCCCTACCCTAACCCTAACACGTACCCTAATCCTAACCAATACCCTAAACCGAGCCCTAACCCTAACCCTAACCCTAACCCTAACCCATACCCTACGCCGTACCCGAAGCCCTCCCCGAACCCGTACCCTAAGCCGTACCCTAAGCCTAAACCTAACCCTAGGCTACCCTTGACTGCTTCTGCCTCCAATAGATTTCCTAAGCACTAGTGTTTTAAGGAACAGCTTAAATAGAGAATCCTAATGTGATTTCTTTATAATGGGTGTGTTCCTTATCTTATCCTAGTGTCTAAACTCTTCTCCATGGCTGGACCTCGAAATAATATTCCTTTACGTGCTAAGGGGTATCTAGAGAGTAAGATAGGTTTAAAAACTACCCTAACACTAACGCGTACCCTAACCCGAACCCCTACCCTAACCCTAACACGTACCCTAATCCTAACCAATACCCTAAACCGAGCCCTAACCCTAACACTAACCCTAACCCTAACCCTAACCCATACCCTACGCCGTACCCGAAGCCCTCCCCGAACCCGTACCCTAAGCCGTACCCTAAGCCTAACCCTAAGCCTAACCATAACCCTAGGCTACCCTTGACTGCTTCTGCCTCCAATAGAATTCCTAAGCACTGGTGTTTTAAGGAACAGCTTAAAAAGTGAATCCTAATGTGAATTCTTTAAAATGGGTGTGTTCCTTATCTTATCCTAGTGTCTAAACTCTTCTCCATGGCTGGATCCCCAAATAATATTCCTTTACGTGCTAAGGGGTATCTAGAGAGTGGGATAGGTTTAATAACTACCCTAACCCTAATGCGTAAACTAACCCTAACCCCTACCCTAACCCTAACACGTAACCTAATCCTAACCCGTACCCTAAACGGAGCCCTAACCCTAACACTAACCCTAAACCTAACCCTAATCCATACCCTACGCCGTACCAGAACCCCTCCCCGAACCCGTACCCTAAGCCTAACCCCAGGCCTAACCCTAACCCTAGGCTACCCTTGACTGATTCTGCCTCCAATAGATTTCCTAAGCACTAGTGTTTTAAGGAACAGCTTAAAAAGAGAATCCTAATGTGATTTCTTTATAATGGGTGTGTTCCTTATCTTATCCTAGTGTCTAAACTCTTCTCCATGGCTGGACCCCCAAATAATATTCCTTTACGTGCTAAGGTGTATCTAGAGAGTGGGATAGGTTTAATAACTACCCTAACTCTAACGCGTACCCTAACCCTAACCCCTACCCTAACCCTAACACGTACCCTAATTCTAACCAATACCCTAAACCGAGCCCTAACCCTAACCCTAACCCTAACCCTAACCCTAACCCATACCCTACGCCATACCCGAAGCCCTTCCCGAACCCGTACCCTAAGCCGTACCCTAAGCCTAACCCTAAGCCTAACCCTAACCCTAGGCTACCCTTGACTGCTTCTGCCTCCAATAGATTTCCTAAGCACTAGTGTTTTAAGGAACAGCTTAAAAAGAGAATCCTAATGTGATTTCTTTATAATGGGTGTGTTCCTTATCTTATCCTAGTGTCAAAACTCTTCTCCATGACTGGACCCCCAAATAATATTCCTTTACGTGCTAAGGGGTATCTAGAGAGTGGGATAGGTTTAATAACTACCCTAACCCTAATGCGTACCCTAACCCTAACCCCTAGCCTAATCCTAACACGTAACCTAATCCTAACCCATACCCTAAACGGAGCCCTAACCCTAACACTAACCCAAACCCTAACCCTAACCCATACCCTCCGCCTTACACGAACCTCTCCCCGAACCCGTACCCTAAGCCGTACGCTAAGCCTAACCCTAAGCCTAACCATAACTCTAGGCTACCCTTGACTGCTTCTGCCTCCAATAGATTTCCTAAGCACTAGTGTTTTAAGGAACAGCTTAAAAAGAGAATCCTAATGTGATGTCTTTATAATGGGTGTGTTCCTTATCTTATCCTAGTGTCTAAACTCTTCTCCATGGCTGGACCTCCAAATAATATTCCTTTACGTGCTAAGGGGTATCTAGAGAGTGGGATAGGTTTAATAACTACCCTAACACTAAGGCGAACCCTAACCCTAACCCCTACCCTAACCCTAACTCGTACCCTAATCCTAACCAATACCCTAAACCGAGCCCTAACCCTAACCCTAACCCTAACCCTAACCCATACCCTACGCCGTACCCGAAGCCCTCCCCGAACCCGTACCCTAAGCCGTACCCTAAGCCTAAACCTAACCCTAGGCTACCCTTGACTGCTTCTGCCTCCAATAGATTTCCTAAGCACTAGTGTTTTAAGGAACAGCTTAAAAAGAGAATCCTAATGTGATTTATTTATAATGGGTGTGTTCCTTATCTTATCCTAGTGTCTAAACTCTTATCCATGGCTGGACCTCCAAATAGTATTCCTTTACGTGCTAAGGGGTATCTAGAGAGTGGGATAGGTTTAATAACTACCCTAACCCTAATGCGTACACTAACCCTAACCCCTACCCTAACCCTAACACGTAACCTAATCCTAACCCGTACCCTAAACGGAGCCCTAACCCTAACACTAACCCTAACCCTAACCCTAACCCATACCCTACGCCGTACCCGAAGCCCTCCCCGAACTCGTACCCTAAGCCGTACCCTAAGCCGTACCCTAAGCCTAACCCTATCCCTAGGCTACCCTTGACTGCTTCTGCCTCCAATAGATTTCCTAAGCACTAGTGTTTTAAGGAACAGCTTAAAAAGAGAATCCTAATGTGATTTCTTTATAATGGGTGTGTTCCTTATCTTATCCTAGTGTCTAAACTCTTCTCCATGGCTGTACCTCGAAATAATATTCCTTTACGTGCTAAGGGGTATCTAGAGAGTAAGATAGGTTTAAAAACTACCCTAACACTAACGCATACCCTAACCCGAACCCCTACCCTAACCCTAACACGTACCCTAATCCTAACCAATAACCTAACCCGAGCCCTAAGCCTAACACTAACCCTAACCCTAACCCTAACCCATACTCTACGCCGTACCCAAAGCCCTCCCTGAACCTGTACCCTAAGCCGTACCCTAAGCCGTACCCTAAGCCTAACCCTAACCCTAGGCTACCCTTGACTGCTTCTGCCTCCAATAGATTTCCTAAGCACTAGTGTTTTAAGGAACAGCTTAAAAAGAGAATCCTAATGTGATTTCTTTATAATGGGTGTGTTCCTTATCTTATCCTAGTGTCTAAACTCTTCTCCATGGCTGGACCTCGAAATAATATTCCTTTACGTGCTAAGGGGTATCTAGAGAGTAAGATAGGTTTAAAAACTACCCTAACACTAACGCGTACCCTAACCCGAACCCCTACCCTAACCCTAACACGTACCCTAATCCTAACCAATACCCTAAACCGAGCCCTAACCCTAACACTAACCCTAACCCTAACCCTAACCCATACCCTACGCCGTACCCGAAGCCCTCCCCGAACCCGTACCCTAAGCCGTACCCTAAGCCTAACCCTAAGCCTAACCATAACCCTAGGCTACCCTTGACTGCTTCTGCCTCCAATAGAATTCCTAAGCACTAGTGTTTTAAGGAACAGCTTAAAAAGTGAATCCTAATGTGATTTCTTTATAATGGGTGTGTTCCTTATCTTATCCTAGTGTCTAAACTCTTCTCCATGGCTGGACCCCCAAATAATATTCCTTTACGTGCTAAGGTGTATCTAGAGAGTGGGATAGGTTTAATAACTACCCTACCTCTAACGCGTACCCTAACCCTAACCCCTACCCTAACCCTAACACGTACCCTAATTCTAAACAATACCCTAAACCGAGCCCTAACCCTAACCCTAACCCTAACCCTAACCCTAACCCATACCCTACGCCGTACCCGAAGCCCTCCCCGAACCCGTACCCTAAGCCGTACCCTAAGCCTAACCCTAAGGCTAACCCTAAACCTAGGCTACCCTTGACTGCTTCTGCCTCCAATAGATTTCCTAAGCACTAGTGTTTTAAGGAACAGCTTAAAAAGAGAATCCTAATGTGATTTCTTTATAATGGGTGTGTTCCTTATCTTATCCTAGTGTCTAAACTCTTCTCCATGGCTGGACCTCGAAATAATATTCCTTTACGTGCTAAGGGGTATCTAGAGAGTAAGATAGGTTTAAAAACTACCCTAACACTAACGCGTACCCTAACCCGAACCCCTACCCTAACCCTAACACGTACCTTAATTCTAACCAATACCCTAAACCGAGCCCTAACCCTAACACTAACCCTAACCCTAACCCTAACCCATACCCTACGCCGTACCCGAAGCCCTCCCCGAACCCTTACCCTAAGCCGTACCCTAAGCCTAACCCTAAGCCTAACCATAACCCTAGGCTACCCTTGACTGCTTCTGCCTCCAATAGAATTCCTAAGCACTGGTGTTTTAAGGAACAGCTTAAAAAGTGAATCCTAATGTGATTTCTTTAAAATGGGTGTGTTCCTTATCTTATCCTAGTGTCTAAACTCTTCTCCATGGCTGGATCCCCAAATAATATTCCTTTACGTGCTAAAGGGTATCTAGAGAGTGGGATAGGTTTAATAACTACCCTAACCCTAATGCGTAAACTAACCCTAACCCCTACCCTAACCCTAACACGTAACCTAATCCTAACCCGTACCCTAAACGGAGCCTTAACCCTAACACTAACCCTAAACCTAACCCTAACCCATAACCTACGCCGTACCAGAACCCCTCCCCGAACCCGTACCCTAAGCCTAACCCCAAGCCTAACCCTAACCCTAGGCTACCCTTGACTGATTCTGCCTCCAATAGATTTCCTAAGCACTAGTGTTTTAAGGAACAGCTTAAAAAGAGAATCCTAATGTGATTTCTTTATAATGGGTGTGTTCCTTATCTTATCCTAGTGTCTAAACTCTTCTCCATGGCTGGACCCCCAAATAATATTCCTTTACGTGCTAAGGTGTATCTAGAGAGTGGGATAGGTTTAATAACTACCCTAACTCTAACGCGTACCCTAACCCTAACCCCTACCCTAACCCTAACACGTACCCTAATTCTAACCAATACCCTAAACCGAGCCCTAACCCTAACCCTAACCCAAACCCTAACCCTAACCCATACCCTACGCCGTACCCGAAGCCCTCCCCGAACCCGTACCCTAAGCCGTACCCTAAGCCTAACCCTAAGCCTAACCCTAACCCTAGGCTACCCTTGACTGCTTCTGCCTCCAATAGATTTCCTAAGCACTAGTGTTTTAAGGAACAGCTTAAAAAGAGAATCCTAATGTGATTTCTTTATAATGGGTGTGTTCCTTATCTTATCCTAGTGTCTAAACTCTTCTCCATGGCTGGACCCCCAAATAATATTCCTTTACGTGCTATGGGGTATCTAGAGAGTGGGATAGGTTTAATAACTACCCTAACCCTAATGCGTACCCTAACCCTAACCCCTACCCTAACCCTAACACGTACCCTAATCCTAAACCGTACCCTAAACCGAGCCCTAACCCTAACACTAACCCTAACCCTAACCCTAACCGATACCCTACGCAGTACCCGAAGCCCTCACCGAACCCGTACCCTAAGCCGTACCCTAAGCCTAACCCTAAGCCTAACCCTAACACTAGGCTACTCTTGACTGCTTCTGCCTCCAATAGATTTCCTAAGCACTAGTGTTTTAAGGAACAGCTTAAAAAGAGAATCCTAATGTGATTTCTTTATAATGCGTGTGTTCCTTATCTTATCCTAGGGCCTAAACTCTTCTCCATGGCTGGACCCCCAAATAATATTCCTTTACGTGCTAAGGGGTATCTAGAGAGTGGAATAGGTTTAATAACTACCCTAACCCTAATGCATACCCTAACCCTAACCCCTACCCTAACCCTAACACGTAACCTAATCCTAACCCGTACCCTAAACGGAGCCCTAACCCTAACCCTAACCCTAACCCATACCCTACGCCGTACCCGAAGCCCTCCCCGAACCCGTACCCTATGCCGTACCCTAAGTCGTACCCTAAGCCTAACCCTAACCCTAGGCTACCCTTGACTGCTTCTGCCTCCAATAGATTTCCTAAGCACTAGTGTTATAAGGAACAGCTTAAAAAGAGAATCCTAATGTGATTTCTTTATAATGGGTGTGTTCCATATCTTATCCTAGTGTCTAAACTCTTCTCCATGGATGGACCACCAAATAGTATTCCTTTACGTGCTAAGGGGTATCTAGAGAGTGGGATAGGTTTAATAACTACCCTAACACTAACGCGTACCCTAACCCTAACCCCTACCCTAACCCTAACACGTACCCTAATCCTAACGAATACCCTAAACCGAGCCCTAACCCTAACACTAACCCTAACCCTAACACTAACCCATACCCTACGCCGTACCCGAAGCCCTCCCCGAACCCGTACCCTAAGCCTAACCCCAATCCTAACCCTAACCCTAGGCTACCCTTGACTGCTTCTGCCTCCAATAGATTTCCTAAGCACTAGTGTTTTAAGGAACAGCTTAAAAAGAGAATCCTAATGTGATTTCTTTATAATGGGTGTGTTCCTTATCTTATCCTAGTGTCTAAACTCTTCTCCATGGCTGGACCCCCAAATAATATTTCTTTACGTGCTAAGGGGTATCTAGAGAGTTGGATAGGTTTAATAACTACCCTAACCCTAATGCGTACCCTAACCCTAACCCCTACCCTAACCCTAACATGTAACCTAATCCTAACCCGTACCCTAAACGGAGCCCTAACCCTAACACTAACCCAAACCCTAACCCTAACCCATACCCTCCGCCGTACACGAACCGCTCCCCGAACCCGTACCCTAAGCCGTACGCTAAGCCTAACCCTAAGCCTAACCATAACCCTAGGCTACCCTTGACTGCTTCTGCCTCCAATAGATTTCCTAAGCACTAGTGTTTTAAGGAACAGCTTAAAAAGAGAATCCTAATGTGATTTCTTTATAATGGGTGTGTTCCTTATCTTATCCTAGTGTCTAAACTCTTCTCCATGGCTGGACCTCCAAATAATATTCCTTTTCGTTGTAAGGGGTATCTAGAGAGTGGGATAGGTTTAATAACTACCCTAACACTAAGGCGAACCCTAACCCTAACCCCTACCCTAACCCTAACACGTACCCTAATCCTAACCAATACCCTAAACCGAGCCCTAACCCTAACCCTAACCCTAACCCTAACCCATACCCTACGCCGTACCCGAAGCCCTCCCCGAACCCGTACCCTAAGCCGTACCCTAAGCCTAAACCTAACCCTAGGCTACCCTTGACTGCTTCTGCCTCCAATAGATTTCCTAAGCACTAGTGTTTTAAGGAACAGCTTAAATAGAGAATCCTAATGTGATTTCTTTATAATGGGTGTGTTCCTTATCTTATCCTAGTGTCTAAACTCTTCTCCATGGCTGGACCTCGAAATAATATTCCTTTACGTGCTAAGGGGTATCTAGAGAGTAAGATAGGTTTAAAAACTACCCTAACACTAACGCATACCCTAACCCGAACCCCTACCCTAACCCTAACACGTACCCTAATCCTAACCAATACCCTAAACCGAGCCCTAACCCTAACACTAACCCTAACCCTAACCCTAACCCATACCCTACGCCGTACCCGAAGCCCTCCCCGAACCCGTACCCTAAGCCGTACCCTAAGCCTAACCCTAAGCCTAACCATAACCCTAGGCTACCCTTGACTGCTTCTGCCTCCAATAGAATTCCTAAGCACTAGTGTTTTAAGGAACAGCTTAAAAAGTGAATCCTAATGTGATTTCTTTAAAATGGGTGTGTTCCTTATCTTATCCTAGTGTCTAAACTCTTCTCCATGGCTGGACCCCCAAATAATATTCCTTTACGTGCTAAGGGGTATCTAGAGAGTGGGATAGGTTTAATAACTACCCTAACCCTAATGCGTAAACTAACCCTAACCCCTACCCTAATCCTAACACGTAACCTAATCCTAACCCGTACCCTAAACGGAGCCCTAACCCTAACACTAACCCTAACCCTAATCCTAACCCATACCCTACGCCGTACCAGAACCCCTCCCCGAACCCGTACCCTAAGCCTAACCCCAAGCCTAACCCTAACCCTAGGCTACCCTTGACTGCTTCTGCCTCCAATAGATTTCCTAAGCACTAGTGTTTTAAGGAACAGCTTAAATAGAGAATCCTAATGTGATTTCTTTATAATGGGTGTGTTCCTTATCTTATCCTAGTGTCTAAACTCTTCTCCATGGCTGGACCCCCAAATAATATTCCTTTACGTGCTAAGGGGTATCTAGAGAGTTGGATAGGTTTAATAACTACCCTAACCCTAATGCGTACCCTAACCCTAACCCCTACCCTAACCCTAACACGTAACCTAATCCTAACCCGTACCCTAAACGGAGCCCTAACCCTAACACTAACCCAAACCCTAACCCTAACCCATACCCTCCGCCGTACACGAACCTCTCCCCGAACCCGTACCCTAAGCCGTACGCTAAGCCTAACCCTAAGCCTAACCATAACCCTAGGCTACCCTTGACTGCTTCTGCCTCCAATAGATTTCCTAAGCACTAGTGTTTTAAGGAACAGCTTAAAAAGAGAATCCTAATGTGATTTCTTTATAATGGGTGTGTTCCTTATCTTATCCTAGTGTCTAAACTCTTCTCCATGGCTGGACTTCGAAATAATATTCCTTTACGTGCTAAGGGGTATCTAGAGAGTAAGATAAGTTTAAAAACTACCCTAAAACTACCGCGTACCCTAAACCGAACCCCTACCCTAACCCTAACACGTACCCTAATCCTAACCAATACCCTAAACCGAGCCCTAACCCTAACACTAACCCTAACCCTAACCCTAAACCATACCCTACGCCGTACCCGAAGACCTCCCCGAACCCGTACCCTAAGCCGTACCCTAAGCCTAACCCTAAGCCTAACCCTAAGCCTAACCATAACCCTAGGCTACCCTTGACTGCTTCTGCCTCCAATAGAATTCCTAAGCACTGGTGTTTTAAGGAACAGCTTAAAAAGTGAATCCTAATGTGATTTCTTTAAAATGGGTGTGTTCCTTATCTTATCCTAGTGTCTAAACTCTTCTCCATGGCTGGATCCCCAAATAATATTCCTTTACGTGCTAAGGGGTATCTAGAGAGTGGGATAGGTTTAATAACTACCCTAACCCTAATGCGTAAACTAACCCTAACCCCTACCCTAACCCTAACACGTAACCTAATCCTAACCCGTACCCTAAACGGAGCCCTAACCCTAACACTAACCCTAAACCTAACCCTAACCCATACCCTACGCCGTACCAGAACCCCTCCCCGAACCCGTACCCTAAGCCTAACCCCAAGCCTAACCCTAACCCTAGGCTACCCTTGACTGATTCTGCCTCCAATAGATTTCCTAAGCACTAGTGTTTTAAGGAACAGCTTAAAAAGAGAATCCTAATGTGATTTCTTTATAATGGGTGTGTTCCTTATCTTATCCTAGTGTCTAAACTCTTCTCCATGGCTGGACCCCCAAATAATATTCCTTTACGTGCTAAGGTGTATCTAGAGAGTGGGATAGGTTTAATAACTACCCTAACTCTAACGCGTACCCTAACCCTAACCCCTACCCTAACCCTAACACGTACCCTAATTCTAACCAATACCCTAAACCGAGCCCTAACCCTAACCCTAACCCAAACCCTAACCCTAACCCATACCCTACGCCGTACCCGAAGCCCTCCCCGAACCCGTACCCTAAGCCGTACCCTAAGCCTAACCCTAAGCCTAACCCTAACCCTAGGCTACCCTTGACTGCTTCTGCCTCCAATAGATTTCCTAAGCACTGGTGTTTTAAGGAACAGCTTAAAAAGTGAATCCTAATGTGATTTCTTTAAAATGGGTGTGTTCCTTATCTTATCCTAGTGTCTAAACTCTTCTCCATGGCTGGATCCCCAAATAATATTCCTTTACGTGCTAAGGGGTATCTAGAGAGTGGGATAGGTTTAATAACTACCCTAACCCTAATGCGTAAACTAACCCTAACCCCTACCCTAACCCTAACACGTAACCTAATCCTAACCCGTACCCTAAACGGAGCCCTAACCCTAACACTAACCCTAAACCTAACCCTAACCCATACCCTACGCCGTACCAGAACCCCTCCCCGAACCCGTACCCTAAGCCTAACCCCAAGCCTAACCCTAACCCTAGGCTACCCTTGACTGATTCTGCCTCCAATAGATTTCCTAAGCACTAGTGTTTTAAGGAACAGCTTAAAAAGAGAATCCTAATGTGATTTCTTTATAATGGGTGTGTTCCTTATCTTATCCTAGTGTCTAAACTCTTCTCCATGGCTGGACCCCCAAATAATATTCCTTTACGTGCTAAGGTGTATCTAGAGAGTGGGATAGGTTTAATAACTACCCTAACTCTAACGCGTACCCTAACCCTAACCCCTACCCTAACCCTAACACGTACCCTAATTCTAACCAATACCCTAAACCGAGCCCTAACCCTAACCCTAACCCAAACCCTAACCCTAACCCATACCCTACGCCGTACCCGAAGCCCTCCCCGAACCCGTACCCTAAGCCGTACCCTAAGCCTAACCCTAAGCCTAACCCTAACCCTAGGCTACCCTTGACTGCTTCTGCCTCCAATAGATTTCCTAAGCACTAGTGTTTTAAGGAACAGCTTAAAAAGAGAATCCTAATGTGATTTCTTTATAATGGGTGTGTTCCTTATCTTATCCTAGTGTCTAAACTCTTCTCCATGGCTGGACCCCCAAATAATATTCCTTTACGTGCTATGGGGTATCTAGAGAGTGGGATAGGTTTAATAACTACCCTAACCCTAATGCGTACCCTAACCCTAACCCCTACCCTAACCCTAACACGTACCCTAATCCTAAACCGTACCCTAAACCGAGCCCTAACCCTAACACTAACCCTAACCCTAACCCTAACCGATACCCTACGCAGTACCCGAAGCCCTCACCGAACCCGTACCCTAAGCCGTACCCTAAGCCTAACCCTAAGCCTAACCCTAACACTAGGCTACTCTTGACTGCTTCTGCCTCCAATAGATTTCCTAAGCACTAGTGTTTTAAGGAACAGCTTAAAAAGAGAATCCTAATGTGATTTCTTTATAATGCGTGTGTTCCTTATCTTATCCTAGGGCCTAAACTCTTCTCCATGGCTGGACCCCCAAATAATATTCCTTTACGTGCTAAGGGGTATCTAGAGAGTGGAATAGGTTTAATAACTACCCTAACCCTAATGCATACCCTAACCCTAACCCCTACCCTAACCCTAACACGTAACCTAATCCTAACCCGTACCCTAAACGGAGCCCTAACCCTAACCCTAACCCTAACCCATACCCTACGCCGTACCCGAAGCCCTCCCCGAACCCGTACCCTATGCCGTACCCTAAGTCGTACCCTAAGCCTAACCCTAACCCTAGGCTACCCTTGACTGCTTCTGCCTCCAATAGATTTCCTAAGCACTAGTGTTATAAGGAACAGCTTAAAAAGAGAATCCTAATGTGATTTCTTTATAATGGGTGTGTTCCATATCTTATCCTAGTGTCTAAACTCTTCTCCATGGATGGACCACCAAATAGTATTCCTTTACGTGCTAAGGGGTATCTAGAGAGTGGGATAGGTTTAATAACTACCCTAACACTAACGCGTACCCTAACCCTAACCCCTACCCTAACCCTAACACGTACCCTAATCCTAACGAATACCCTAAACCGAGCCCTAACCCTAACACTAACCCTAACCCTAACACTAACCCATACCCTACGCCGTACCCGAAGCCCTCCCAGAACCCGTACCCTAAGCCTAACCCCAATCCTAACCCTAACCCTAGGCTACCCTTGACTGCTTCTGCCTCCAATAGATTTCCTAAGCACTAGTGTTTTAAGGAACAGCTTAAAAAGAGAATCCTAATGTGATTTCTTTATAATGGGTGTGTTCCTTATCTTATCCTAGTGTCTAAACTCTTCTCCATGGCTGGACCCCCAAATAATATTCCTTTACGTGCTAAGGGGTATCTAGAGAGTGGGATAGGTTTAATAACTACCCTAACCCTAATGCGTAAACTAACCCTAACCCCTACCCTAATCCTAACACGTAACCTAATCCTAACCCGTACCCTAAACGGAGCCCTAACCCTAACACTAACCCTAACCCTAATCCTAACCCATACCCTACGCCGTACCAGAACCCCTCCCCGAACCCGTACCCTAAGCCTAACCCCAAGCCTAACCCTAACCCTAGGCTACCCTTGACTGCTTCTGCCTCCAATAGATTTCCTAAGCACTAGTGTTTTAAGGAACAGCTTAAATAGAGAATCCTAATGTGATTTCTTTATAATGGGTGTGTTCCTTATCTTATCCTAGTGTCTAAACTCTTCTCCATGGCTGGACCCCCAAATAATATTCCTTTACGTGCTAAGGGGTATCTAGAGAGTTGGATAGGTTTAATAACTACCCTAACCCTAATGCGTACCCTAACCCTAACCCCTACCCTAACCCTAACACGTAACCTAATCCTAACCCGTACCCTAAACGGAGCCCTAACCCTAACACTAACCCAAACCCTAACCCTAACCCATACCCTCCGCCGTACACGAACCTCTCCCCGAACCCGTACCCTAAGCCGTACGCTAAGCCTAACCCTAAGCCTAACCATAACCCTAGGCTACCCTTGACTGCTTCTGCCTCCAATAGATTTCCTAAGCACTAGTGTTTTAAGGAACAGCTTAAAAAGAGAATCCTAATGTGATTTCTTTATAATGGGTGTGTTCCTTATCTTATCCTAGTGTCTAAACTCTTCTCCATGGCTGGACTTCGAAATAATATTCCTTTACGTGCTAAGGGGTATCTAGAGAGTAAGATAAGTTTAAAAACTACCCTAAAACTACCGCGTACCCTAAACCGAACCCCTACCCTAACCCTAACACGTACCCTAATCCTAACCAATACCCTAAACTGAGCCCTAACCCTAACACTAACCCTAACCCTAACCCTAACCCATACCCTACGCCGTACCCGAAGCCCTCCCCGAACCCGTACCCTAAGCCGTACCCTAAGCCTAACCCTAAGCCTAACCATAACCCTAGGCTACCCTTGACTGCTTCTGCCTCCAATAGAATTCCTAAGCACTGGTGTTTTAAGGAACAGCTTAAAAAGTGAATCCTAATGTGATTTCTTTAAAATGGGTGTGTTCCTTATCTTATCCTAGTGTCTAAACTCTTCTCCATGGCTGGATCCCAAAATAATATTCCTTTACGTGCTAAGGGGAATCTAGAGAGTGGGATAGGTTTAATAACTACCCTAACCCTAATGCGTAAACTAACCCTAACCCCTACCCTAACCCTAACACGTAACCTAATCCTAACCCGTACCCTAAACGGAGCCCTAACCCTAACACTAACCCTAAACCTAACCCTAACCCATACCCTACGCCGTACCAGAACCCCTCCCCGAACCCGTACCCTAAGCCTAACCCCAAGCCTAACCCTAACCCTAGGCTACCCTTGACTGATTCTGCCTCCAATAGATTTCCTAAGCACTAGTGTTTTAAGGAACAGCTTAAAAAGAGAATCCTAATGTGATTTCTTTATAATGGGTGTGTTCCTTATCTTATCCTAGTGTCTAAACTCTTCTCCATGGCTGGACCCCCAAATAATATTCCTTTACGTGCTAAGGTGTATCTAGAGAGTGGGATAGGTTTAATAACTACCCTAACTCTAACGCGTACCCTAACCCTAACCCCTACCCTAACCCTAACACGTACCCTAATTCTAACCAATACCCTAAACCGAGCCCTAACCCTAACCCTAACCCAAACCCTAACCCTAACCCATACCCTACGCCGTACCCGAAGCCCTCCCCGAACCCGTACCCTAAGCCGTACCCTAAGCCTAACCCTAAGCCTAACCCTAACCCTAGGCTACCCTTGACTGCTTCTGCCTCCAATAGATTTCCTAAGCACTGGTGTTTTAAGGAACAGCTTAAAAAGTGAATCCTAATGTGATTTCTTTAAAATGGGTGTGTTCCTTATCTTATCCTAGTGTCTAAACTCTTCTCCATGGCTGGATCCCCAAATAATATTCCTTTACGTGCTAAGGGGTATCTAGAGAGTGGGATAGGTTTAATAACTACCCTAACCCTAATGCGTAAACTAACACTAACCCCTACCCTAACCCTAACACGTAACCTAATCCTAACCCGTACCCTAAACGGAGCCCTAACCCTAACACTAACCCTAAACCTAACCCTAACCCATACCCTACGCCGTACCAGAACCCCTCCCCGAACCCGTACCCTAAGCCTAACCCCAAGCCTAACCCTAACCCTAGGCTACCCTTGACTGATTCTGCCTCCAATAGATTTCCTAAGCACTAGTGTTTTAAGGAACAGCTTAAAAAGAGAATCCTAATGTGATTTCTTTATAATGGGTGTGTTCCTTATCTTATCCTAGTGTCTAAACTCTTCTCCATGGCTGGACCCCCAAATAATATTCCTTTACGTGCTAAGGTGTATCTAGAGAGTGGGATAGGTTTAATAACTACCCTAACTCTAACGCGTACCCTAACCCTAACCCCTACCCTAACCCTAACACGTACCCTAATTCTAACCAATACCCTAAACCGGGCCCTAACCCTAACCCTAACCCAAACCCTAACCCTAACCCATACCCTACGCCGTACCCGAAGCCCTCCCCGAACCCGTACCCTAAGCCGTACCCTAAGCCTAACCCTAAGCCTAACCCTAACCCTAGGCTACCCTTGACTGCTTCTGCCTCCAATAGATTTCCTAAGCACTAGTGTTTTAAGGAACAGCTTAAAAAGAGAATCCTAATGTGATTTCTTTATAATGGGTGTGTTCCTTATCTTATCCTAGTGTCTAAACTCTTCTCCATGGCTGGACCCCCAAATAATATTCCTTTACGTGCTATGGGGTATCTAGAGAGTGGGATAGGTTTAATAACTACCCTAACCCTAATGCGTACCCTAACCCTAACCCCTACCCTAACCCTAACACGTACCCTAATCCTAAACCGTACCCTAAACCGAGCCCTAACCCTAACACTAACCCTAACCCTAACCCTAACCGATACCCTACGCAGTACCCGAAGCCCTCACCGAACCCGTACCCTAAGCCGTACCCTAAGCCTAACCCTAAGCCTAACCCTAACACTAGGCTACTCTTGACTGCTTCTGCCTCCAATAGAATTCCTAAGCACTAGTGTTTTAAGGAACAGCTTAAAAAGAGAATCCTAATGTGATTTCTTTATAATGCGTGTGTTCCTTATCTTATCCTAGGGCCTAAATTCTTCTCCATGGCTGGATCCCCAAATAATATTCCTTTACGTGCTAAGGGGTATCTAGAGAGTGGAATAGGTTTAATAACTACCCTAACCCTAATGCATACCCTAACCCTAACCCCTACCCTAACCCTAACACGTAACCTAATCCTAACCCGTACCCTAAATGGAGCCCTAACCCTAACCCTAACCCTAACCCATACCCTACGCCGTACCCGAAGCCCTCCCCGAACCCGTACCCTATGCCGTACCCTAAGTCGTACCCTAAGCCTAACCCTAACCCTAGGCTACCCTTGACTGCTTCTGCCTCCAATAGATTTCCTAAGCACTAGTGTTATAAGGAACAGCTTAAAAAGAGAATCCTAATGTGATTTCTTTATAATGGGTGTGTTCCATATCTTATCCTAGTGTCTAAACTCTTCTCCATGGATGGACCACCAAATAGTATTCCTTTACGTGCTAAGGGGTATCTAGAGAGTGGGATAGGTTTAATAACTACCCTAACACTAACGCGTACCCTAACCCTAACCCCTACCCTAACCCTAACACGTACCCTAATCCTAACGAATACCCTAAACCGAGCCCTAACCCTAACACTAACCCTAACCCTAACACTAACCCATACCCTACGCCGTACCCGAAGCCCTCCCCGAACCCGTACCCTAAGCCTAACCCCAATCCTAACCCTAACCCTAGGCTACCCTTGACTGCTTCTGCCTCCAATAGATTTCCTAAGCACTAGTGTTTTAAGGAACAGCTTAAAAAGAGAATCCTAATGTGATTTCTTTATAATGGGTGTGTTCCTTATCTTATCCTAGTGTCTAAACTCTTCTCCATGGCTGGACCCCCAAATAATATTTCTTTACGTGCTAAGGGGTATCTAGAGAGTTGGATAGGTTTAATAACTACCCTAACCCTAATGCGTACCCTAACCCTAACCCCTACCCTAACCCTAACATGTAACCTAATCCTAACCCGTACCCTAAACGGAGCCCTAACCCTAACACTAACCCAAACCCTAACCCTAACCCATACCCTCCGCCGTACACGAACCGCTCCCCGAACCCGTACCCTAAGCCGTACGCTAAGCCTAACCCTAAGCCTAACCATAACCCTAGGCTACCCTTGACTGCTTCTGCCTCCAATAGATTTCCTAAGCACTAGTGTTTTAAGGAACAGCTTAAAAAGAGAATCCTAATGTGATTTCTTTATAATGGGTGTGTTCCTTATCTTATCCTAGTGTCTAAACTCTTCTCCATGGCTGGACCTCCAAATAATATTCCTTTTCGTTGTAAGGGGTATCTAGAGAGTGGGATAGGTTTAATAACTACCCTAACACTAAGGCGAACCCTAACCCTAAACCCTACCCTAACCCTAACACGTACCCTAATCCTAACCAATACCCTAAACCGAGCCCTAACCCTAACCCTAACCCTAACCCTAACCCATACCCTACGCCGTACCCGAAGCCCTCCCCGAACCCGTACCCTAAGCCGTACCCTAAGCCTAAACCTAACCCTAGGCTACCCTTGACTGCTTCTGCCTCCAATAGATTTCCTAAGCACTAGTGTTTTAAGGAACAGCTTAAATAGAGAATCCTAATGTGATTTCTTTATAATGGGTGTGTTCCTTATCTTATCCTAGTGTCTAAACTCTTCTCCATGGCTGGACCTCGAAATAATATTCCTTTACGTGCTAAGGGGTATCTAGAGAGTAAGATAGGTTTAAAAACTACCCTAACACTAACGCATACCCTAACCCGAACCCCTACCCTAACCCTAACACGTACCCTAATCCTAACCAATACCCTAAACCGAGCCCTAACCCTAACACTAACCCTAACCCTAACCCTAACCCATACCCTACGCCGTACCCGAAGCCCTCCCCGAACCCGTACCCTAAGCCGTACCCTAAGCCTAACCCTAAGCCTAACCATAACCCTAGGCTACCCTTGACTGCTTCTGCCTCCAATAGAATTCCTAAGCACTAGTGTTTTAAGGAACAGCTTAAAAAGTGAATCCTAATGTGATTTCTTTAAAATGGGTGTGTTCCTTATCTTATCCTAGTGTCTAAACTCTTCTCCATGGCTGGACCCCCAAATAATATTCCTTTACGTGCTAAGGGGTATCTAGAGAGTGGGATAGGTTTAATAACTACCCTAACCCTAATGTGTAAACTAACCCTAACCCCTACCCTAATCCTAACACGTAACCTAATCCTAACCCGTACCCTAAACGGAGCCCTAACCCTAACACTAACCCTAACCCTAATCCTAACCCATACCCTACGCCGTACCAGAACCCCTCCCCGAACCCGTACCCTAAGCCTAACCCCAAGCCTAACCCTAACCCTAGGCTACCCTTGACTGCTTCTGCCTCCAATAGATTTCCTAAGCACTAGTGTTTTAAGGAACAGCTTAAATAGAGAATCCTAATGTGATTTCTTTATAATGGGTGTGTTCCTTATCTTATCCTAGTGTCTAAACTCTTCTCCATGGCTGGACCCCCAAATAATATTCCTTTACGTGCTAAGGGGTATCTAGAGAGTTGGATAGGTTTAATAACTACCCTAACCCTAATGCGTACCCTAACCCTAACCCCTACCCTAACCCTAACACGTAACCTAATCCTAACCCGTACCCTAAACGGAGCCCTAACCCTAACACTAACCCAAACCCTAACCCTAACCCATACCCTCCGCCGTACACGAACCTCTCCCCGAACCCGTACCCTAAGCCGTACGCTAAGCCTAACCCTAAGCCTAACCATAACCCTAGGCTACCCTTGACTGCTTCTGCCTCCAATAGATTTCCTAAGCACTAGTGTTTTAAGGAACAGCTTAAAAAGAGAATCCTAATGTGATTTCTTTATAATGGGTGTGTTCCTTATCTTATCCTAGTGTCTAAACTCTTCTCCATGGCTGGACTTCGAAATAATATTCCTTTACGTGCTAAGGGGTATCTAGAGAGTAAGATAAGTTTAAAAACTACCCTAAAACTACCGCGTACCCTAAACCGAACCCCTACCCTAACCCTAACACGTACCCTAATCCTAACCAATACCCTAAACCGAGCCCTAACCCTAACACTAACCCTAACCCTAACCCTAACCCATACCCTACGCCGTACCCGAAGCCCTCCCCGAACCCGTACCCTAAGCCGTACCCTAAGCCTAACCCTAAGCCTAACCATAACCCTAGGCTACCCTTGACTGCTTCTGCCTCCAATAGAATTCCTAAGCACTGGTGTTTTAAGGAACAGCTTAAAAAGTGAATCCTAATGTGATTTCTTTAAAATGGGTGTGTTCCTTATCTTATCCTAGTGTCTAAACTCTTCTCCATGGCTGGATCCCCAAATAATATTCCTTTACGTGCTAAGGGGTATCTAGAGAGTGGGATAGGTTTAATAACTACCCTAACCCTAATGCGTAAACTAACCCTAACCCCTACCCTAACCCTAACACGTAACCTAATCCTAACCCGTACCCTAAACGGAGCCCTAACCCTAACACTAACCCTAAACCTAACCCTAACCCATAACCTACGCCGTACCAGAACCCCTCCCCGAACCCGTACCCTAAGCCTAACCCCAAGCCTAACCCTAACCCTAGGCTACCCTTGACTGATTCTGCCTCCAATAGATTTCCTAAGCACTAGTGTTTTAAGGAACAGCTTAAAAAGAGAATCCTAATGTGATTTCTTTATAATGGGTGTGTTCCTTATCTTATCCTAGTGTCTAAACTCTTCTCCATGGCTGGACCTCGAAATAATATTCCTTTACGTGCTAAGGGGTATCTAGAGAGTAAGATAGGTTTAAAAACTACCCTAACACTAACGCATACCCTAACCCGAACCCCTACCCTAACCCTAACACGTACCCTAATCCTAACCAATACCCTAAACCGAGCCCTAACCCTAACACTAACCCTAACCCTAACCCTAACCCATACCCTACGCCGTACCCGAAGCCCTCCCCGAACCCGTACCCTAAGCCGTACCCTAAGCCTAACCCTAAGCCTAACCATAACCCTAGGCTACCCTTGACTGCTTCTGCCTCCAATAGAATTCCTAAGCACTAGTGTTTTAAGGAACAGCTTAAAAAGTGAATCCTAATGTGATTTCTTTAAAATGGGTGTGTTCCTTATCTTATCCTAGTGTCTAAACTCTTCTCCATGGCTGGACCCCCAAATAATATTCCTTTACGTGCTAAGGGGTATCTAGAGAGTGGGATAGGTTTAATAACTACCCTAACCCTAATGTGTAAACTAACCCTAACCCCTACCCTAATCCTAACACGTAACCTAATCCTAACCCGTACCCTAAACGGAGCCCTAACCCTAACACTAACCCTAACCCTAATCCTAACCCATACCCTACGCCGTACCAGAACCCCTCCCCGAACCCGTACCCTAAGCCTAACCCCAAGCCTAACCCTAACCCTAGGCTACCCTTGACTGCTTCTGCCTCCAATAGATTTCCTAAGCACTAGTGTTTTAAGGAACAGCTTAAATAGAGAATCCTAATGTGATTTCTTTATAATGGGTGTGTTCCTTATCTTATCCTAGTGTCTAAACTCTTCTCCATGGCTGGACCCCCAAATAATATTCCTTTACGTGCTAAGGGGTATCTAGAGAGTTGGATAGGTTTAATAACTACCCTAACCCTAATGCGTACCCTAACCCTAACCCCTACCCTAACCCTAACACGTAACCTAATCCTAACCCGTACCCTAAACGGAGCCCTAACCCTAACACTAACCCAAACCCTAACCCTAACCCATACCCTCCGCCGTACACGAACCTCTCCCCGAACCCGTACCCTAAGCCGTACGCTAAGCCTAACCCTAAGCCTAACCATAACCCTAGGCTACCCTTGACTGCTTCTGCCTCCAATAGATTTCCTAAGCACTAGTGTTTTAAGGAACAGCTTAAAAAGAGAATCCTAATGTGATTTCTTTATAATGGGTGTGTTCCTTATCTTATCCTAGTGTCTAAACTCTTCTCCATGGCTGGACTTCGAAATAATATTCCTTTACGTGCTAAGGGGTATCTAGAGAGTAAGATAAGTTTAAAAACTACCCTAAAACTACCGCGTACCCTAAACCGAACCCCTACCCTAACCCTAACACGTACCCTAATCCTAACCAATACCCTAAACCGAGCCCTAACCCTAACACTAACCCTAACCCTAACCCTAACCCATACCCTACGCCGTACCCGAAGCCCTCCCCGAACCCGTACCCTAAGCCGTACCCTAAGCCTAACCCTAAGCCTAACCATAACCCTAGGCTACCCTTGACTGCTTCTGCCTCCAATAGAATTCCTAAGCACTGGTGTTTTAAGGAACAGCTTAAAAAGTGAATCCTAATGTGATTTCTTTAAAATGGGTGTGTTCCTTATCTTATCCTAGTGTCTAAACTCTTCTCCATGGCTGGATCCCCAAATAATATTCCTTTACGTGCTAAGGGGTATCTAGAGAGTGGGATAGGTTTAATAACTACCCTAACCCTAATGCGTAAACTAACCCTAACCCCTACCCTAACCCTAACACGTAACCTAATCCTAACCCGTACCCTAAACGGAGCCCTAACCCTAACACTAACCCTAAACCTAACCCTAACCCATACCCTACGCCGTACCAGAACCCCTCCCCGAACCCGTACCCTAAGCCTAACCCCAAGCCTAACCCTAACCCTAGGCTACCCTTGACTGATTCTGCCTCCAATAGATTTCCTAAGCACTAGTGTTTTAAGGAACAGCTTAAAAAGAGAATCCTAATGTGATTTCTTTATAATGGGTGTGTTCCTTATCTTATCCTAGTGTCTAAACTCTTCTCCATGGCTGGACCCCCAAATAATATTCCTTTACGTGCTAAGGTGTATCTAGAGAGTGGGATAGGTTTAATAACTACCCTAACTCTAACGCGTACCCTAACCCTAACCCCTACCCTAACCCTAACACGTACCCTAATTCTAACCAATACCCTAAACCGAGCCCTAACCCTAACCCTAACCCAAACCCTAACCCTAACCCATACCCTACGCCGTACCCGAAGCCCTCCCCGAACCCGTACCCTAAGCCGTACCCTAAGCCTAACCCTAAGCCTAACCCTAACCCTAGGCTACCCTTGACTGCTTCTGCCTCCAATAGATTTCCTAAGCACTAGTGTTTTAAGGAACAGCTTAAAAAGAGAATCCTAATGTGATTTCTTTATAATGGGTGTGTTCCTTATCTTATCCTAGTGTCTAAACTCTTCTCCATGGCTGGACCCCCAAATAATATTCCTTTACGTGCTATGGGGTATCTAGAGAGTGGGATAGGTTTAATAACTACCCTAACCCTAATGCGTACCCTAACCCTAACCCCTACCCTAACCCTAACACGTACCCTAATCCTAAACCGTACCCTAAACCGAGCCCTAACCCTAACACTAACCCTAACCCTAACCCTAACCGATACCCTACGCAGTACCCGAAGCCCTCACCGAACCCGTACCCTAAGCCGTACCCTAAGCCTAACCCTAAGCCTAACCCTAACACTAGGCTACTCTTGACTGCTTCTGCCTCCAATAGATTTCCTAAGCACTAGTGTTTTAAGGAACAGCTTAAAAAGAGAATCCTAATGTGATTTCTTTATAATGCGTGTGTTCCTTATCTTATCCTAGGGCCTAAACTCTTCTCCATGGCTGGACCCCCAAATAATATTCCTTTACGTGCTAAGGGGTATCTAGAGAGTGGAATAGG
Source organism: Balaenoptera physalus (assembly GCF_965194825.1). NCBI lineage: Eukaryota > Metazoa > Chordata > Mammalia > Artiodactyla > Balaenopteridae > Balaenoptera > Balaenoptera physalus. Next base: position 1,070,355 of record NW_028126401.1, read on the forward strand.
TTTAATAACTACCCTAACCCTAATGCATACCCTAACCCTAACCCCTACCCTAACCCTAACACGTAACCTAATCCTAACCCGTACCCTAAACGGAGCCCTAACCCTAACCCTAACCCTAACCCATACCCTACGCAGTACCCGAAGCCCTCCCCGAACCCGTACCCTATGCCGTACCCTAAGTCGTACCCTAAGCCTAACCCTAACCCTAGGCTACCCTTGACTGCTTCTGCCTCCAATAGATTTCCTAAGCACTAGTGTTATAAGGAACAGCTTAAAAAGAGAATCCTAATGTGATTTCTTTATAATGGGTGTGTTCCATATCTTATCCTAGTGTCTAAACTCTTCTCCATGGATGGACCACCAAATAGTATTCCTTTACGTGCTAAGGGGTATCTAGAGAGTGGGATAGGTTTAATAACTACCCTAACACTAACGCGTACCCTAACCCTAACCCCTACCCTAACCCTAACACGTACCCTAATCCTAACCAATACCCTAAACCGAGCCCTAACCCTAACACTAACCCTAACCCTAACACTAACCCATACCCTACGCCGTACCCGAAGCCCTCCCCGAACCCGTACCCTAAGCCTAACCCCAATCCTAACCCTAACCCTAGGCTACCCTTGACTGCTTCTGCCTCCAATAGATTTCCTAAGCACTAGTGTTTTAAGGAACAGCTTAAAAAGAGAATCCTAATGTGATTTCTTTATAATGGGTGTGTTCCTTATCTTATCCTAGTGTCTAAACTCTTCTCCATGGCTGGACCCCCAAATAATATTTCTTTACGTGCTAAGGGGTATCTAGAGAGTTGGATAGGTTTAATAACTACCCTAACCCTAATGCGTACCCTAACCCTAACCCCTACCCTAACCCTAACACGTAACCTATTCCTAACCCGTACCCTAAACGGAGCCCTAACCCTAACACTAACCCAAACCCTAACCCTAACCCATACCCTCCGCCGTACACGAACCGCTCCCCGAACCCGTACCCTAAGCCGTACGCTAAGCCTAACCCTAAGCCTAACCATAACCCTAGGCTACCCTTGACTGCTTCTGCCTCCAATAGATTTCCTAAGCACTAGTGTTTTAAGGAACAGCTTAAAAAGAGAATCCTAATGTGATTTCTTTATAATGGGTGTGTTCCTTATCTTATCCTAGTGTCTAAACTCTTCTCCATGGCTGGACCTCCAAATAATATTCCTTTACGTTGTAAGGGGTATCTAGAGAGTGGGATAGGTTTAATAACTACCCTAACACTAAGGCGAACCCTAACCCTAACCCCTACCCTAACCCTAACACGTACCCTAATCCTAACCAATACCCTAAACCGAGCCCTAACCCTAACCCTAACCCTAACCCTAACCCATACCCTACGCCGTACCCGAAGCCCTCCCCGAACCCGTACCCTAAGCCGTACCCTAAGCCTAAACCTAACCCTAGGCTCCCCTTGACTGCTTCTGCCTCCAATAGATTTCCTAAGCACTAGTGTTTTAAGGAACAGCTTAAATAGAGAATCCTAATGTGATTTCTTTATAATGGGTGTGTTCCTTATCTTATCCTAGTGTCTAAACTCTTCTCCATGGCTGGACCTCGAAATAATATTCCTTTACGTGCTAAGGGGTATCTAGAGAGTAAGATAGGTTTAAAAACTACCCTAACACTAACGCATACCCTAACCCGAACCCCTACCCTAACCCTAACACGTACCCTAATCCTAACCAATACCCTAAACCGAGCCCTAACCCTAACACTAACCCTAACCCTAACCCTAACCCATACCCTACGCTGTACCCGAAGCCCTCCCCGAACCCGTACCCTAAGCCGTACCCTAAGCCTAACCCTAAGCCTAACCATAACCCTAGGCTACCCTTGACTGCTTCTGCCTCCAATAGAATTCCTAAGCACTAGTGTTTTAAGGAACAGCTTAAAAAGTGAATCCTAATGTGATTTCTTTAAAATGGGTGTGTTCCTTATCTTATCCTAGTGTCTAAACTCTTCTCCATGGCTGGACCCCCAAATAATATTCCTTTACGTGCTAAGGGGTATCTAGAGAGTGGGATAGGTTTAATAACTACCCTAACCCTAATGCGTAAACTAACCCTAACCCCTACCCTAATCCTAACACGTAACCTAATCCTAACCCGTACCCTAAACGGAGCCCTAACCCTAACACTAACCCTAACCCTAATCCTAACCCATACCCTACGCCGTACCAGAACCCCTCCCCGAACCCGTACCCTAAGCCTAACCCCAAGCCTAACCCTAACCCTAGGCTACCCTTGACTGCTTCTGCCTCCAATAGATTTCCTAAGCACTAGTGTTTTAAGGAACAGCTTAAATAGAGAATCCTAATGTGATTTCTTTATAATGGGTGTGTTCCTTATCTTATCCTAGTGTCTAAACTCTTCTCCATGGCTGGACCCCCAAATAATATTCCTTTACGTGCTAAGGGGTATCTAGAGAGTTGGATAGGTTTAATAACTACCCTAACCCTAATGCGTACCCTAACCCTAACCCCTACCCTAACCCTAACACGTAACCTAATCCTAACCCGTACCCTAAACGGAGCCCTAACCCTAACACTAACCCAAACCCTAACCCTAACCCATACCCTCCGCCGTACACGAACCTCTCCCCGAACCCGTACCCTAAGCCGTACGCTAAGCCTAACCCTAAGCCTAACCATAAACCTAGGCTACCCTTGACTGCTTCTGCCTCCAATAGATTTCCTAAGCACTAGTGTTTTAAGGAACAGCTTAAAAAGAGAATCCTAATGTGATTTCTTTATAATGGGTGTGTTCCTTATCTTATCCTAGTGTCTAAACTCTTCTCCATGGCTGGACCCCCAAATAATATTCCTTTACGTGCTATGGGGTATCTAGAGAGTGGGATAGGTTTAATAACTACCCTAACCCTAATGCGTACCCTAACCCTAACCCCTACCCTAACCCTAACACGTACCCTAATCCTAAACCGTACCCTAAACCGAGCCCTAACCCTAACACTAACCCTAACCCTAACCCTAACCGATACCCTACGCAGTACCCGAAGCCCTCACCGAACCCGTACCCTAAGCCGTACCCTAAGCCTAACCCTAAGCCTAACCCTAACACTAGGCTACTCTTGACTGCTTCTGCCTCCAATAGATTTCCTAAGCACTAGTGTTTTAAGGAACAGCTTAAAAAGAGAATCCTAATGTGATTTCTTTATAATGCGTGTGTTCCTTATCTTATCCTAGGGCCTAAACTCTTCTCCATGGCTGGACCCCCAAATAATATTCCTTTACGTGCTAAGGGGTATCTAGAGAGTGGAATAGGTTTAATAACTACCCTAACCCTAATGCATACCCTAACCCTAACCCCTACCCTAACCCTAACACGTAACCTAATCCTAACCCGTACCCTAAACGGAGCCCTAACCCTAACCCTAACCCTAACCCATACCCTACGCCGTACCCGAAGCCCTCCCCGAACCCGTACCCTATGCCGTACCCTAAGTCGTACCCTAAGCCTAACCCTAACCCTAGGCTACCCTTGACTGCTTCTGCCTCCAATAGATTTCCTAAGCACTAGTGTTATAAGGAACAGCTTAAAAAGAGAATCCTAATGTGATTTCTTTATAATGGGTGTGTTCCATATCTTATCCTAGTGTCTAAACTCTTCTCCATGGATGGACCACCAAATAGTATTCCTTTACGTGCTAAGGGGTATCTAGAGAGTGGGATAGGTTTAATAACTACCCTAACACTAACGCGTACCCTAACCCTAACCCCTACCCTAACCCTAACACGTACCCTAATCCTAACGAATACCCTAAACCGAGCCCTAACCCTAACACTAACCCTAACCCTAACACTAACCCATACCCTACGCCGTACCCGAAGCCCTCCCCGAACCCGTACCCTAAGCCTAACCCCAATCCTAACCCTAACCCTAGGCTACCCTTGACTGCTTCTGCCTCCAATAGATTTCCTAAGCACTAGTGTTTTAAGGAACAGCTTAAAAAGAGAATCCTAATGTGATTTCTTTATAATGGGTGTGTTCCTTATCTTATCCTAGTGTCTAAACTCTTCTCCATGGCTGGACCCCCAAATAATATTTCTTTACGTGCTAAGGGGTATCTAGAGAGTTGGATAGGTTTAATAACTACCCTAACCCTAATGCGTACCCTAACCCTAACCCCTACCCTAACCCTAACATGTAACCTAATCCTAACCCGTACCCTAAACGGAGACCTAACCCTAACACTAACCCAAAACCTAACCCTAACCCATACCCTCCGCCGTACACGAACCGCTCCCCGAACCCGTACCCTAAGCCGTACGCTAAGCCTAACCCTAAGCCTAACCATAACCCTAGGCTACCCTTGACTGCTTCTGCCTCCAATAGATTTCCTAAGCACTAGTGTTTTAAGGAACAGCTTAAAAAGAGAATCCTAATGTGATTTCTTTATAATGGGTGTGTTCCTTATCTTATCCTAGTGTCTAAACTCTTCTCCATGGCTGGACCTCCAAATAATATTCCTTTTCGTTGTAAGGGGTATCTAGAGAGTGGGATAGGTTTAATAACTACCCTAACACTAAGGCGAACCCTAACCCTAACCCCTACCCTAACCCTAACACGTACCCTAATCCTAACCAATACCCTAAACCGAGCCCTAACCCTAGCCCTAACCCTAACCCTAACCCATACCCTACGCCGTACCCGAAGCCCTCCCCGAACCCGTACCCTAAGCCGTACCCTAAGCCTAAACCTAACCCTAGGCTACCCTTGACTGCTTCTGCCTCCAATAGATTTCCTAAGCACTAGTGTTTTAAGGAACAGCTTAAATAGAGAATCCTAATGTGATTTCTTTATAATGGGTGTGTTCCTTATCTTATCCTAGTGTCTAAACTCTTCTCCATGGCTGGACCTCGAAATAATATTCCTTTACGTGCTAAGGGGTATCTGGAGAGTAAGATAGGTTTAAAAACTACCCTAACACTAACGCATACCCTAACCCGAACCCCTACCCTAACCCTAACACGTACCCTAATCCTAACCAATACCCTAAACCGAGCCCTAACCCTAACACTAACCCTAACCCTAACCCTAACCCATACCCTACGCCGTACCCGAAGCCCTCCCCGAACCCGTACCCTAAGCCGTACCCTAAGCCTAAACCTAAGCCTAACCATAACCCTAGGCTACCCTTGACTGCTTCTGCCTCCAATAGAATTCCTAAGCACTAGTGTTTTAAGGAACAGCTTAAAAAGTGAATCCTAATGTGATTTCTTTAAAATGGGTGTGTTCCTTATCTTATCCTAGTGTCTAAACTCTTCTCCATGGCTGGACCCCCAAATAATATTCCTTTACGTGCTAAGGGGTATCTAGAGAGTGGGATAGGTTTAATAACTACCCTAACCCTAATGCGTAAACTAACCCTAACCCCTACCCTAATCCTAACACGTAACCTAATCCTAACCCGTACCCTAAACGGAGCCCTAACCCTAACTCTAACCCTAACCCTAATCCTAACCCATACCCTACGCCGTACCAGAACCCCTCCCCGAACCCGTACCCTAAGCCTAACCCCAAGCCTAACCCTAACCCTAGGCTACCCTTGACTGCTTCTGCCTCCAATAGATTTCCTAAGCACTAGTGTTTTAAGGAACAGCTTAAATAGAGAATCCTAATGTGATTTCTTTATAATGGGTGTGTTCCTTATCTTATCCTAGTGTCTAAACTCTTCTCCATGGCTGGACCCCCAAATAATATTCCTTTACGTGCTAAGGGGTATCTAGAGAGTTGGATAGGTTTAATAACTACCCTAACCCTAATGCGTACCCTAACCCTAACCCCTACCCTAACCCTAACACGTAACCTAATCCTAACCCGTACCCTAAACGGAGCCCTAACCCTAACACTAACCCAAACCCTAACCCTAACCCATACCCTCCGCCGTACACGAACCTCTCCCCGAACCCGTACCCTAAGCCGTACGCTAAGCCTAACCCTAAGCCTAACCATAACCCTAGGCTACCCTTGACTGCTTCTGCCTCCAATAGATTTCCTAAGCACTAGTGTTTTAAGGAACAGCTTAAAAAGAGAATCCTAATGTGATTTCTTTATAATGGGTGTGTTCCTTATCTTATCCTAGTGTCTAAACTCTTCTCCATGGCTGGACTTCGAAATAATATTCCTTTACGTGCTAAGGGGTATCTAGAGAGTAAGATAAGTTTAAAAACTACCCTAAAACTACCGCGTACCCTAAACCGAACCTCTACCCTAACCCTAACACGTACCCTAATCCTAACCAATACCCTAAACCGAGCCCTAACCCTAACACTAACCCTAACCCTAACCCTAACCCATACCCTACGCCGTACCCGAAGCCCTCCCCGAACCCGTACCCTAAGCCGTACCCTAAGCCTAACCCTAAGCCTAACCATAACCCTAGGCTACCCTTGACTGCTTCTGCCTCCAATAGAATTCCTAAGCACTGGTGTTTTAAGGAACAGCTTAAAAAGTGAATCCTAATGTGATTTCTTTAAAATGGGTGTGTTCCTTATCTTATCCTAGTGTCTAAACTCTTCTCCATGGCTGGACCCCCAAATAATATTCCTTTACGTGCTAAGGGGTATCTAGAGAGTGGGATAGGTTTAATAACTACCCTAACCCTAATGCGTAAACTAACCCTAACCCCTACCCTAATCCTAACACGTAACCTAATCCTAACCCGTACCCTAAACGGAGCCCTAACCCTAACACTAACCCTAACCCTAATCCTAACCCATACCCTACGCCGTACCAGAACCCCTCCCCGAACCCGTACCCTAAGCCTAACCCCAAGCCTAACCCTAACCCTAGGCTACCCTTGACTGCTTCTGCCTCCAATAGATTTCCTAAGCACTAGTGTTTTAAGGAACAGCTTAAATAGAGAATCCTAATGTGATTTCTTTATAATGGGTGTGTTCCTTATCTTATCCTAGTGTCTAAACTCTTCTCCATGGCTGGACCCCCAAATAATATTCCTTTACGTGCTAAGGGGTATCTAGAGAGTTGGATAGGTTTAATAACTACCCTAACCCTAATGCGTACCCTAACCCTAACCCCTACCCTAACCCTAACACGTAACCTAATCCTAACCCGTACCCTAAACGGAGCCCTAACCCTAACACTAACCCAAACCCTAACCCTAACCCATACCCTCCGCCGTACACGAACCTCTCCCCGAACCCGTACCCTAAGCCGTACGCTAAGCCTAACCCTAAGCCTAACCATAAACCTAGGCTACCCTTGACTGCTTCTGCCTCCAATAGATTTCCTAAGCACTAGTGTTTTAAGGAACAGCTTAAAAAGAGAATCCTAATGTGATTTCTTTATAATGGGTGTGTTCCTTATCTTATCCTAGTGTCTAAACTCTTCTCCATGGCTGGACCCCCAAATAATATTCCTTTACGTGCTATGGGGTATCTAGAGAGTGGGATAGGTTTAATAACTACCCTAACCCTAATGCGTACCCTAACCCTAACCCCTACCCTAACCCTAACACGTACCCTAATCCTAAACCGTACCCTAAACCGAGCCCTAACCCTAACACTAACCCTAACCCTAACCCTAACCGATACCCTACGCAGTACCCGAAGCCCTCACCGAACCCGTACCCTAAGCCGTACCCTAAGCCTAACCCTAAGCCTAACCCTAACACTAGGCTACTCTTGACTGCTTCTGCCTCCAATAGATTTCCTAAGCACTAGTGTTTTAAGGAACAGCTTAAAAAGAGAATCCTAATGTGATTTCTTTATAATGCGTGTGTTCCTTATCTTATCCTAGGGCCTAAACTCTTCTCCATGGCTGGACCCCCAAATAATATTCCTTTACGTGCTAAGGGGTATCTAGAGAGTGGAATAGGTTTAATAACTACCCTAACCCTAATGCATACCCTAACCCTAACCCCTACCCTAACCCTAACACGTAACCTAATCCTAACCCGTACCCTAAACGGAGCCCTAACCCTAACCCTAACCCTAACCCATACCCTACGCCGTACCCGAAGCCCTCCCCGAACCCGTACCCTATGCCGTACCCTAAGTCGTACCCTAAGCCTAACCCTAACCCTAGGCTACCCTTGACTGCTTCTGCCTCCAATAGATTTCCTAAGCACTAGTGTTATAAGGAACAGCTTAAAAAGAGAATCCTAATGTGATTTCTTTATAATGGGTGTGTTCCATATCTTATCCTAGTGTCTAAACTCTTCTCCATGGATGGACCACCAAATAGTATTCCTTTACGTGCTAAGGGGTATCTAGAGAGTGGGATAGGTTTAATAACTACCCTAACACTAACGCGTACCCTAACCCTAACCCCTACCCTAACCCTAACACGTACCCTAATCCTAACGAATACCCTAAACCGAGCCCTAACCCTAACACTAACCCTAACCCTAACACTAACCCATACCCTACGCCGTACCCGAAGCCCTCCCCGAACCCGTACCCTAAGCCTAACCCCAATCCTAACCCTAACCCTAGGCTACCCTTGACTGCTTCTGCCTCCAATAGATTTCCTAAGCACTAGTGTTTTAAGGAACAGCTTAAAAAGAGAATCCTAATGTGATTTCTTTATAATGGGTGTGTTCCTTATCTTATCCTAGTGTCTAAACTCTTCTCCATGGCTGGACCCCCAAATAATATTTCTTTACGTGCTAAGGGGTATCTAGAGAGTTGGATAGGTTTAATAACTACCCTAACCCTAATGCGTACCCTAACCCTAACCCCTACCCTAACCCTAACATGTAACCTAATCCTAACCCGTACCCTAAACGGAGACCTAACCCTAACACTAACCCAAAACCTAACCCTAACCCATACCCTCCGCCGTACACGAACCGCTCCCCGAACCCGTACCCTAAGCCGTACGCTAAGCCTAACCCTAAGCCTAACCATAACCCTAGGCTACCCTTGACTGCTTCTGCCTCCAATAGATTTCCTAAGCACTAGTGTTTTAAGGAACAGCTTAAAAAGAGAATCCTAATGTGATTTCTTTATAATGGGTGTGTTCCTTATCTTATCCTAGTGTCTAAACTCTTCTCCATGGCTGGACCTCCAAATAATATTCCTTTTCGTTGTAAGGGGTATCTAGAGAGTGGGATAGGTTTAATAACTACCCTAACACTAAGGCGAACCCTAACCCTAACCCCTACCCTAACCCTAACACGTACCCTAATCCTAACCAATACCCTAAACCGAGCCCTAACCCTAACCCTAACCCTAACCCTAACCCATACCCTACGCCGTACCCGAAGCCCTCCCCGAACCCGTACCCTAAGCCGTACCCTAAGCCTAAACCTAACCCTAGGCTACCCTTGACTGCTTCTGCCTCCAATAGATTTCCTAAGCACTAGTGTTTTAAGGAACAGCTTAAATAGAGAATCCTAATGTGATTTCTTTATAATGGGTGTGTTCCTTATCTTATCCTAGTGTCTAAACTCTTCTCCATGGCTGGACCTCGAAATAATATTCCTTTACGTGCTAAGGGGTATCTGGAGAGTAAGATAGGTTTAAAAACTACCCTAACACTAACGCATACCCTAACCCGAACCCCTACCCTAACCCTAACACGTACCCTAATCCTAACCAATACCCTAAACCGAGCCCTAACCCTAACACTAACCCTAACCCTAACCCTAACCCATACCCTACGCCGTACCCGAAGCCCTCCCCGAACCCGTACCCTAAGCCGTACCCTAAGCCTAAACCTAAGCCTAACCATAACCCTAGGCTACCCTTGACTGCTTCTGCCTCCAATAGAATTCCTAAGCACTAGTGTTTTAAGGAACAGCTTAAAAAGTGAATCCTAATGTGATTTCTTTAAAATGGGTGTGTTCCTTATCTTATCCTAGTGTCTAAACTCTTCTCCATGGCTGGACCCCCAAATAATATTCCTTTACGTGCTAAGGGGTATCTAGAGAGTGGGATAGGTTTAATAACTACCCTAACCCTAATGCGTAAACTAACCCTAACCCCTACCCTAATCCTAACACGTAACCTAATCCTAACCCGTACCCTAAACGGAGCCCTAACCCTAACTCTAACCCTAACCCTAATCCTAACCCATACCCTACGCCGTACCAGAACCCCTCCCCGAACCCGTACCCTAAGCCTAACCCCAAGCCTAACCCTAACCCTAGGCTACCCTTGACTGCTTCTGCCTCCAATAGATTTCCTAAGCACTAGTGTTTTAAGGAACAGCTTAAATAGAGAATCCTAATGTGATTTCTTTATAATGGGTGTGTTCCTTATCTTATCCTAGTGTCTAAACTCTTCTCCATGGCTGGACCCCCAAATAATATTCCTTTACGTGCTAAGGGGTATCTAGAGAGTTGGATAGGTTTAATAACTACCCTAACCCTAATGCGTACCCTAACCCTAACCCCTACCCTAACCCTAACACGTAACCTAATCCTAACCTGTACCCTAAACGGAGCCCTAACCCTAACACTAACCCAAACCCTAACCCTAACCCATACCCTCCGCCGTACACGAACCTCTCCCCGAACCCGTACCCTAAGCCGTACGCTAAGCCTAACCCTAAGCCTAACCATAACCCTAGGCTACCCTTGACTGCTTCTGCCTCCAATAGATTTCCTAAGCACTAGTGTTTTAAGGAACAGCTTAAAAAGAGAATCCTAATGTGATTTCTTTATAATGGGTGTGTTCCTTATCTTATCCTAGTGTCTAAACTCTTCTCCATGGCTGGACTTCGAAATAATATTCCTTTACGTGCTAAGGGGTATCTAGAGAGTAAGATAAGTTTAAAAACTACCCTAAAACTACCGCGTACCCTAAACCGAACCCCTACCCTAACCCTAACACGTACCCTAATCCTAACCAATACCCTAAACCGAGCCCTAACCCTAACACTAACCCTAACCCTAACCCTAACCCATACCCTACGCCGTACCCGAAGCCCTCCCCGAACCCGTACCCTAAGCCGTACCCTAAGCCTAACCCTAAGCCTAACCATAACCCTAGGCTACCCTTGACTGCTTCTGCCTCCAATAGAATTCCTAAGCACTGGTGTTTTAAGGAACAGCTTAAAAAGTGAATCCTAATGTGATTTCTTTAAAATGGGTGTGTTCCTTATCTTATCCTAGTGTCTAAACTCTTCTCCATGGCTGGATCCCCAAATAATATTCCTTTACGTGCTAAGGGGTATCTAGAGAGTGGGATAGGTTTAATAACTACCCTAACCCTAATGCGTAAACTAACCCTAACCCCTACCCTAACCCTAACACGTAACCTAATCCTAACCCGTACCCTAAACGGAGCCCTAACCCTAACACTAACCCTAAACCTAACCCTAACCCATACCCTACGCCGTACCAGAACCCCTCCCCGAACCCGTACCCTAAGCCTAACCCCAAGCCTAACCCTAACCCTAGGCTACCCTTGACTGATTCTGCCTCCAATAGATTTCCTAAGCACTAGTGTTTTAAGGAACAGCTTAAAAAGAGAATCCTAATGTGATTTCTTTATAATGGGTGTGTTCCTTATCTTATCCTAGTGTCTAAACTCTTCTCCATGGCTGGACCCCCAAATAATATTCCTTTACGTGCTAAGGTGTATCTAGAGAGTGGGATAGGTTTAATAACTACCCTAACTCTAACGCGTACCCTAACCCTAACCCCTACCCTAACCCTAACACGTACCCTAATTCTAACCAATACCCTAAACCGAGCCCTAACCCTAACCCTAACCCAAACCCTAACCCTAACCCATACCCAACGCCGTACACGAAGCCCTCCCCGAACCCGTACCCTAAGCCGTACCCTAAGCCTAACCCTAAGCCTAACCCTAACCCTAGGCTACCCTTGACTGCTTCTGCCTCCAATAGATTTCCTAAGCACTAGTGTTTTAAGGAACAGCTTAAAAAGAGAATCCTAATGTGATTTCTTTATAATGGGTGTGTTCCTTATCTTATCCTAGTGTCTAAACTCTTCTCCATGGCTGGACCCCCAAATAATATTCCTTTACGTGCTATGGGGTATCTAGAGAGTGGGATAGGTTTAATAACTACCCTAACCCTAATGCGTACCCTAACCCTAACCCCTACCCTAACCCTAACACGTACCCTAATCCTAAACCGTACCCTAAACCGAGCCCTAACCCTAACACTAACCCTAACCCTAACCCTAACCGATACCCTACGCAGTACCCGAAGCCCTCACCGAACCCGTACCCTAAGCCGTACCCTAAGCCTAACCCTAAGCCTAACCCTCACACTAGGCTACTCTTGACTGCTTCTGCCTCCAATAGATTTCCTAAGCACTAGTGTTTTAAGGAACAGCTTAAAAAGAGAATCCTAATGTGATTTCTTTATAATGCGTGTGTTCCTTATCTTATCCTAGGGCCTAAACTCTTCTCCATGGCTGGACCCCCAAATAATATTCCTTTACGTGCTAAGGGGTATCTAGAGAGTGGAATAGGTTTAATAACTACCCTAACCCTAATGCATACCCTAACCCTAACCCCTACCCTAACCCTAACACGTAACCTAATCCTAACCCGTACCCTAAACGGAGCCCTAACCCTAACCCTAACCCTAACCCATACCCTACGCCGTACCCGAAGCCCTCCCCGAACCCGTACCCTATGCCGTACCCTAAGTCGTACCCTAAGCCTAACCCTAACCCTAGGCTACCCTTGACTGCTTCTGCCTCCAATAGATTTCCTAAGCACTAGTGTTATAAGGAACAGCTTAAAAAGAGAATCCTAATGTGATTTCTTTATAATGGGTGTGTTCCATATCTTATCCTAGTGTCTAAACTCTTCTCCATGGATGGACCACCAAATAGTATTCCTTTACGTGCTAAGGGGTATCTAGAGAGTGGGATAGGTTTAATAACTACCCTAACACTAACGCGTACCCTAACCCTAACCCCTACCCTAACCCTAACACGTACCCTAATCCTAACCAATACCCTAAACCGAGCCCTAACCCTAACACTAACCCTAACCCTAACACTAACCCATACCCTACGCCGTACCCGAAGCCCTCCCCGAACCCGTACCCTAAGCCTAACCCCAATCCTAACCCTAACCCTAGGCTACCCTTGACTGCTTCTGCCTCCAATAGATTTCCTAAGCACTAGTGTTTTAAGGAACAGCTTAAAAAGAGAATCCTAATGTGATTTCTTTATAATGGGTGTGTTCCTTATCTTATCCTAGTGTCTAAACTCTTCTCCATGGCTGGACCCCCAAATAATATTTCTTTACGTGCTAAGGGGTATCTAGAGAGTTGGATAGGTTTAATAACTACCCTAACCCTAATGCGTACCCTAACCCTAACCCCTACCCTAACCCTAACACGTAACCTAATCCTAACCCGTACCCTAAACGGAGCCCTAACCCTAACACTAACCCAAACCCTAACCCTAACCCATACCCTCCGCCGTACACGAACCGCTCCCCGAACCCGTACCCTAAGCCGTAAGCTAAGCCTAACCCTAAGCCTAACCATAACCCTAGGCTACCCTTGACTGCTTCTGCCTCCAATAGATTTCCTAAGCACTAGTGTTTTAAGGAACAGCTTAAAAAGAGAATCCTAATGTGATTTCTTTATAATGGGTGTGTTCCTTATCTTATCCTAGTGTCTAAACTCTTCTCCATGGCTGGACCCCCAAATAATATTCCTTTACGTGCTAAGGTGTATCTAGAGAGTGGGATAGGTTTAATAACTACCCTAACTCTAACGCGTACCCTAACCCTAACCCCTACCCTAACCCTAACACGTACCCTAATTCTAACCAATACCCTAAACCGAGCCCTAACCCTAACCCTAACCCAAACCCTAACCCTAACCCATACCCTACGCCGTACCCGAAGCCCTCCCCGAACCCGTACCCTAAGCCGTACCCTAAGCCTAACCCTAAGCCTAACCCTAACCCTAGGCTACCCTTGACTGCTTCTGCCTCCAATAGATTTCCTAAGCACTAGTGTTTTAAGGAACAGCTTAAAAAGAGAATCCTAATGTGATTTCTTTATAATGGGTGTGTTCCTTATCTTATCCTAGTGTCTAAACTCTTCTCCATGGCTGGACCCCCAAATAATATTCCTTTACGTGCTATGGGGTATCTAGAGAGTGGGATAGGTTTAATAACTACCCTAACCCTAATGCGTACCCTAACCCTAACCCCTACCCTAACCCTAACACGTACCCTAATCCTAAACCGTACCCTAAACCGAGCCCTAACCCTAACACTAACCCTAACCCTAACCCTAACCGATACCCTACGCAGTACCCGAAGCCCTCACCGAACCCGTACCCTAAGCCGTACCCTAAGCCTAACCCTAAGCCTAACCCTAACACTAGGCTACTCTTGACTGCTTCTGCCTCCAATAGATTTCCTAAGCACTAGTGTTTTAAGGAACAGCTTAAAAAGAGAATCCTAATGTGATTTCTTTATAATGCGTGTGTTCCTTATCTTATCCTAGGGCCTAAACTCTTCTCCATGGCTGGACCCCCAAATAATATTCCTTTACGTGCTAAGGGGTATCTAGAGAGTGGAATAGGTTTAATAACTACCCTAACCCTAATGCATACCCTAACCCTAACCCCTACCCTAACCCTAACACGTAACCTAATCCTAACCCGTACCCTAAACGGAGCCCTAACCCTAACCCTAACCCTAACCCATACCCTACGCAGTACCCGAAGCCCTCCCCGAACCCGTACCCTATGCCGTACCCTAAGTCGTACCCTAAGCCTAACCCTAACCCTAGGCTACCCTTGACTGCTTCTGCCTCCAATAGATTTCCTAAGCACTAGTGTTATAAGGAACAGCTTAAAAAGAGAATCCTAATGTGATTTCTTTATAATGGGTGTGTTCCATATCTTATCCTAGTGTCTAAACTCTTCTCCATGGATGGACCACCAAATAGTATTCCTTTACGTGCTAAGGGGTATCTAGAGAGTGGGATAGGTTTAATAACTACCCTAACACTAACGCGTACCCTAACCCTAACCCCTACCCTAACCCTAACACGTACCCTAATCCTAACCAATACCCTAAACCGAGCCCTAACCCTAACACTAACCCTAACCCTAACACTAACCCATACCCTACGCCGTACCCGAAGCCCTCCCCGAACCCGTACCCTAAGCCTAACCCCAATCCTAACCCTAACCCTAGGCTACCCTTGACTGCTTCTGCCTCCAATAGATTTCCTAAGCACTAGTGTTTTAAGGAACAGCTTAAAAAGAGAATCCTAATGTGATTTCTTTATAATGGGTGTGTTCCTTATCTTATCCTAGTGTCTAAACTCTTCTCCATGGCTGGACCCCCAAATAATATTCCTTTACGTGCTATGGGGTATCTAGAGAGTGGGATAGGTTTAATAACTACCCTAACCCTAATGCGTACCCTAACCCTAACCCCTACCCTAACCCTAACACGTACCCTAATCCTAAACCGTACCCTAAACCGAGCCCTAACCCTAACACTAACCCTAACCCTAACCCTAACCGATACCCTACGCAGTACCCGAAGCCCTCACCGAACCCGTACCCTAAGCCGTACCCTAAGCCTAACCCTAAGCCTAACCCTAACACTAGGCTACTCTTGACTGCTTCTGCCTCCAATAGATTTCCTAAGCACTAGTGTTTTAAGGAACAGCTTAAAAAGAGAATCCTAATGTGATTTCTTTATAATGCGTGTGTTCCTTATCTTATCCTAGGGCCTAAACTCTTCTCCATGGCTGGACCCCCAAATAATATTCCTTTACGTGCTAAGGGGTATCTAGAGAGTGGAATAGGTTTAATAACTACCCTAACCCTAATGCATACCCTAACCCTAACCCCTACCCTAACCCTAACACGTAACCTAATCCTAACCCGTACCCTAAACGGAGCCCTAACCCTAACCCTAACCCTAACCCATACCCTACGCCGTACCCGAAGCCCTCCCCGAACCCGTACCCTATGCCGTACCCTAAGTCGTACCCTAAGCCTAACCCTAACCCTAGGCTACCCTTGACTGCTTCTGCCTCCAATAGATTTCCTAAGCACTAGTGTTATAAGGAACAGCTTAAAAAGAGAATCCTAATGTGATTTCTTTATAATGGGTGTGTTCCATATCTTATCCTAGTGTCTAAACTCTTCTCCATGGATGGACCACCAAATAGTATTCCTTTACGTGCTAAGGGGTATCTAGAGAGTGGGATAGGTTTAATAACTACCCTAACACTAACGCGTACCCTAACCCTAACCCCTACCCTAACCCTAACACGTACCCTAATCCTAACCAATACCCTAAACCGAGCCCTAACCCTAACACTAACCCTAACCCTAACACTAACCCATACCCTACGCCGTACCCGAAGCCCTCCCCGAACCCGTACCCTAAGCCTAACCCCAATCCTAACCCTAACCCTAGGCTACCCTTGACTGCTTCTGCCTCCAATAGATTTCCTAAGCACTAGTGTTTTAAGGAACAGCTTAAAAAGAGAATCCTAATGTGATTTCTTTATAATGGGTGTGTTCCTTATCTTATCCTAGTGTCTAAACTCTTCTCCATGGCTGGACCCCCAAATAATATTTCTTTACGTGCTAAGGGGTATCTAGAGAGTTGGATAGGTTTAATAACTACCCTAACCCTAATGCGTACCCTAACCCTAACCCCTACCCTAACCCTAACACGTAACCTAATCCTAACCCGTACCCTAAACGGAGCCCTAACCCTAACACTAACCCAAACCCTAACCCTAACCCATACCCTCCGCCGTACACGAACCGCTCCCCGAACCCGTACCCTAAGCCGTACGCTAAGCCTAACCCTAAGCCTAACCATAACCCTAGGCTACCCTTGACTGCTTCTGCCTCCAATAGATTTCCTAAGCACTAGTGTTTTAAGGAACAGCTTAAAAAGAGAATCCTAATGTGATTTCTTTATAATGGGTGTGTTCCTTATCTTATCCTAGTGTCTAAACTCTTCTCCATGGCTGGACCCCCAAATAATATTCCTTTACGTGCTAAGGTGTATCTAGAGAGTGGGATAGGTTTAATAACTACCCTAACTCTAACGCGTACCCTAACCCTAACCCCTACCCTAACCCTAACACGTACCCTAATTCTAACCAATACCCTAAACCGAGCCCTAACCCTAACCCTAACCCAAACCCTAACCCTAACCCATACCCTACGCCGTACCCGAAGCCCTCCCCGAACCCGTACCCTAAGCCGTACCCTAAGCCTAACCCTAAGCCTAACCCTAACCCTAGGCTACCCTTGACTGCTTCTGCCTCCAATAGATTTCCTAAGCACTAGTGTTTTAAGGAACAGCTTAAAAAGAGAATCCTAATGTGATTTCTTTATAATGGGTGTGTTCCTTATCTTATCCTAGTGTCTAAACTCTTCTCCATGGCTGGACCCCCAAATAATATTCCTTTACGTGCTATGGGGTATCTAGAGAGTGGGATAGGTTTAATAACTACCCTAACCCTAATGCGTACCCTAACCCTAACCCCTACCCTAACCCTAACACGTACCCTAATCCTAAACCGTACCCTAAACCGAGCCCTAACCCTAACACTAACCCTAACCCTAACCCTAACCGATACCCTACGCAGTACCCGAAGCCCTCACCGAACCCGTACCCTAAGCCGTACCCTAAGCCTAACCCTAAGCCTAACCCTAACACTAGGCTACTCTTGACTGCTTCTGCCTCCAAAAGATTTCCTAAGCACTAGTGTTTTAAGGAACAGCTTAAAAAGAGAATCCTAATGTGCTTTCTTTATAATGCGTGTGTTCCTTATCTTATCCTAGGGCCTAAACTCTTCTCCATGGCTGGACCCCCAAATAATATTCCTTTACGTGCTAAGGGGTATCTAGAGAGTGGAATAGGTTTAATAACTACCCTAACCCTAATGCATACCCTAACCCTAACCCCTACCCTAACCCTAACACGTACCCTAATCCTAACCAATACCCTAAACCGAGCCCTAACCCTAACCCTAACCCTAACCCTAACCCATACCCTACGCCGTACCCGAAGCCCTCCCCGAACCCGTACCCTAAGCCGTACCCTAAGCCTAAACCTAACCCTAGGCTCCCCTTGACTGCTTCTGCCTCCAATAGATTTCCTAAGCACTAGTGTTTTAAGGAACAGCTTAAATAGAGAATCCTAATGTGATTTCTTTATAATGGGTGTGTTCCTTATCTTATCCTAGTGTCTAAACTCTTCTCCATGGCTGGACCTCGAAATAATATTCCTTTACGTGCTAAGGGGTATCTAGAGAGTAAGATAGGTTTAAAAACTACCCTAACACTAACGCATACCCTAACCCGAACCCCTACCCTAACCCTAACACGTACACTAATCCTAACCAATACCCTAAACCGAGCCCTAACCCTAACACTAACCCTAACCCTAACCCTAACCCATACCCTACGCTGTACCCGAAGCCCTCCCCGAACCCGTACCCTAAGCCGTACCCTAAGCCTAACCCTAAGCCTAACCATAACCCTAGGCTACCCTTGACTGCTTCTGCCTCCAATAGAATTCCTAAGCACTAGTGTTTTAAGGAACAGCTTAAAAAGTGAATCCTAATGTGATTTCTTTAAAATGGGTGTGTTCCTTATCTTATCCTAGTGTCTAAACTCTTCTCCATGGCTGGACCCCCAAATAATATTCCTTTACGTGCTAAGGGGTATCTAGAGAGTGGGATAGGTTTAATAACTACCCTAACCCTAATGCGTAAACTAACCCTAACCCCTACCCTAATCCTAACACGTAACCTAATCCTAACCCGTACCCTAAACGGAGCCCTAACCCTAACACTAACCCTAACCCTAATCCTAACCCATACCCTACGCCGTACCAGAACCCCTCCCCGAACCCGTACCCTAAGCCTAACCCCAAGCCTAACCCTAACCCTAGGCTACCCTTGACTGCTTCTGCCTCCAATAGATTTCCTAAGCACTAGTGTTTTAAGGAACAGCTTAAATAGAGAATCCTAATGTGATTTCTTTATAATGGGTGTGTTCCTTATCTTATCCTAGTGTCTCAACTCTTCTCCATGGCTGGACCCCCAAATAATATTCCTTTACGTGCTAAGGGGTATCTAGAGAGTTGGATAGGTTTAATAACTACCCTAACCCTAATGCGTACCCTAACCCTAACCCCTACCCTAACCCTAACACGTAACCTAATCCTAACCCGTACCCTAAACGGAGCCCTAACCCTAACACTAACCCAAACCCTAACCCTAACCCATACCCTCCGCCGTACACGAACCTCTCCCCGAACCCGTACCCTAAGCCGTACGCTAAGCCTAACCCTAAGCCTAACCATAAACCTAGGCTACCCTTGACTGCTTCTGCCTCCAATAGATTTCCTAAGCACTAGTGTTTTAAGGAACAGCTTAAAAAGAGAATCCTAATGTGATTTCTTTATAATGCGTGTGTTCCTTATCTTATCCTAGGGCCTAAACTCTTCTCCATGGCTGGACCCCCAAATAATATTCCTTTACGTGCTAAGGGGTATCTAGAGAGTGGAATAGGTTTAATAACTACCCTAACCCTAATGCATACCCTAACCCTAACCCCTACCCTAACCCTAACACGTAACCTAATCCTAACCCGTACCCTAAACGGAGCCCTAACCCTAACCCTAACCCTAACCCATACCCTACGCCGTACCCGAAGCCCTCCCCGAACCCGTACCCTATGCCGTACCCTAAGTCGTACCCTAAGCCTAACCCTAACCCTAGGCTACCCTTGACTGCTTCTGCCTCCAATAGATTTCCTAAGCACTAGTGTTATAAGGAACAGCTTAAAAAGAGAATCCTAATGTGATTTCTTTATAATGGGTGTGTTCCATATCTTATCCTAGTGTCTAAACTCTTCTCCATGGATGGACCACCAAATAGTATTCCTTTACGTGCTAAGGGGTATCTAGAGAGTGGGATAGGTTTAATAACTACCCTAACACTAACGCGTACCCTAACCCTAACCCCTACCCTAACCCTAACACGTACCCTAATCCTAACGAATACCCTAAAGCGAGCCCTAACCCTAACACTAACCCTAACCCTAACACTAACCCATACCCTACGCCGTACCCGAAGCCCTCCCCGAACCCGTACCCTAAGCCTAACCCCAATCCTAACCCTAACCCTAGGCTACCCTTGACTGCTTCTGCCTCCAATAGATTTCCTAAGCACTAGTGTTTTAAGGAACAGCTTAAAAAGAGAATCCTAATGTGATTTCTTTATAATGGGTGTGTTCCTTATCTTATCCTAGTGTCTAAACTCTTCTCCATGGCTGGACCCCCAAATAATATTTCTTTACGTGCTAAGGGGTATCTAGAGAGTTGGATAGGTTTAATAACTACCCTAACCCTAATGCGTACCCTAACCCTAACCCCTACCCTAACCCTAACATGTAACCTAATCCTAACCCGTACCCTAAACGGAGCCCTAACCCTAACACTAACCCAAAACCTAACCCTAACCCATACCCTCCGCCGTACACGAACCGCTCCCCGAACCCGTACCCTAAGCCGTACGCTAAGCCTAACCCTAAGCCTAACCATAACCCTAGGCTACCCTTGACTGCTTCTGCCTCCAATAGATTTCCTAAGCACTAGTGTTTTAAGGAACAGCTTAAAAAGAGAATCCTAATGTGATTTCTTTATAATGGGTGTGTTCCTTATCTTATCCTAGTGTCTAAACTCTTCTCCATGGCTGGACCTCCAAATAATATTCCTTTTCGTTGTAAGGGGTATCTAGAGAGTGGGATAGGTTTAATAACTACCCTAACACTAAGGCGAACCCTAACCCTAACCCCTACCCTAACCCTAACACGTACCCTAATCCTAACCAATACCCTAAACCGAGCCCTAACCCTAACCCTAACCCTAACCCTAACCCATACCCTACGCCGTACCCGAAGCCCTCCCCGAACCCGTACCCTAAGCCGTACCCTAAGCCTAAACCTAACCCTAGGCTACCCTTGACTGCTTCTGCCTCCAATAGATTTCCTAAGCACTAGTGTTTTAAGGAACAGCTTAAATAGAGAATCCTAATGTGATTTCTTTATAATGGGTGTGTTCCTTATCTTATCCTAGTGTCTAAACTCTTCTCCATGGCTGGACCTCGAAATAATATTCCTTTAGGTGCTAAGGGGTATCTAGAGAGTAAGATAGGTTTAAAAACTACCCTAACACTAACGCATACCCTAACCCGAACCCCTACCCTAACCCTAACACGTACCCTAATCCTAACCAATACCCTAAACCGAGCCCTAACCCTAACACTAACCCTAACCCTAACCCTAACCCATACCCTACGCCGTACCCGAAGCCCTCCCCGAACCCGTACCCTAAGCCGTACCCTAAGCCTAACCCTAAGCCTAACCATAACCCTAGGCTACCCTTGACTGCTTCTGCCTCCAATAGAATTCCTAAGCACTAGTGTTTTAAGGAACAGCTTAAAAAGTGAATCCTAATGTGATTTCTTTAAAATGGGTGTGTTCCTTATCTTATCCTAGTGTCTAAACTCTTCTCCATGGCTGGACCCCCAAATAATATTCCTTTACGTGCTAAGGGGTATCTAGAGAGTGGGATAGGTTTAATAACTACCCTAACCCTAATGCGTAAACTAACCCTAACCCCTACCCTAATCCTAACACGTAACCTAATCCTAACCCGTACCCTAAACGGAGCCCTAACCCTAACACTAACCCTAACCCTAATCCTAACCCATACCCTACGCCGTACCAGAACCCCTCCCCGAACCCGTACCCTAAGCCTAACCCCAAGCCTAACCCTAACCCTAGGCTACCCTTGACTGCTTCTGCCTCCAATAGATTTCCTAAGCACTAGTGTTTTAAGGAACAGCTTAAATAGAGAATCCTAATGTGATTTCTTTATAATGGGTGTGTTCCTTATCTTATCCTAGTGTCTAAACTCTTCTCCATGGCTGGACCCCCAAATAATATTCCTTTACGTGCTAAGGGGTATCTAGAGAGTTGGATAGGTTTAATAACTACCCTAACCCTAATGCGTACCCTAACCCTAACCCCTACCCTAACCCTAACACGTAACCTAATCCTAACCCGTACCCTAAACGGAGCCCTAACCCTAACACTAACCCAAACCCTAACCCTAACCCATACCCTCCGCCGTACACGAACCTCTCCCCGAACCCGTACCCTAAGCCGTACGCTAAGCCTAACCCTAAGCCTAACCATAACCCTAGGCTACCCTTGACTGCTTCTGCCTCCAATAGATTTCCTAAGCACTAGTGTTTTAAGGAACAGCTTAAAAAGAGAATCCTAATGTGATTTCTTTATAATGGGTGTGTTCCTTATCTTATCCTAGTGTCTAAACTCTTCTCCATGGCTGGACTTCGAAATAATATTCCTTTACGTGCTAAGGGGTATCTAGAGAGTAAGATAAGTTTAAAAACTACCCTAAAACTACCGCGTACCCTAAACCGAACCCCTACCCTAACCCTAACACGTACCCTAATCCTAAGCAATACCCTAAACCGAGCCCTAACCCTAACACTAACCCTAACCCTAACCCTAACCCATACCCTACGCCGTACCCGAAGCCCTCCCCGAACCCGTACCCTAAGCCGTACCCTAAGCCTAACCCTAAGCCTAACCATAACCCTAGGCTACCCTTGACTGCTTCTGCCTCCAATAGAATTCCTAAGCACTGGTGTTTTAAGGAACAGCTTAAAAAGTGAATCCTAATGTGATTTCTTTAAAATGGGTGTGTTCCTTATCTTATCCTAGTGTCTAAACTCTTCTCCATGGCTGGATCCCCAAATAATATTCCTTTACGTGCTAAGGGGTATCTAGAGAGTGGGATAGGTTTAATAACTACCCTAACCCTAATGCGTAAACTAACCCTAACCCCTACCCTAACCCTAACACGTAACCTAATCCTAACCCGTACCCTAAACGGAGCCCTAACCCTAACACTAACCCTAAACCTAACCCTAACCCATACCCTACGCCGTACCAGAACCCCTCCCCGAACCCGTACCCTAAGCCTAACCCCAAGCCTAACCCTAACCCTAGGCTACCCTTGACTGATTCTGCCTCCAATAGATTTCCTAAGCACTAGTGTTTTAAGGAACAGCTTAAAAAGAGAATCCTAATGTGATTTCTTTATAATGGGTGTGTTCCTTATCTTATCCTAGTGTCTAAACTCTTCTCCATGGCTGGACCCCCAAATAATATTCCTTTACGTGCTAAGGTGTATCTAGAGAGTGGGATAGGTTTAATAACTACCCTAACTCTAACGCGTACCCTAACCCTAACCCCTACCCTAACCCTAACACGTACCCTAATTCTAACCAATACCCTAAACCGAGCCCTAACCCTAACCCTAACCCAAACCCTAACCCTAACCCATACCCAACGCCGTACCCGAAGCCCTCCCCGAACCCGTACCCTAAGCCGTACCCTAAGCCTAACCCTAAGCCTAACCCTAACCCTAGGCTACCCTTGACTGCTTCTGCCTCCAATAGATTTCCTAAGCACTAGTGTTTTAAGGAACAGCTTAAAAAGAGAATCCTAATGTGATTTCTTTATAATGGGTGTGTTCCTTATCTTATCCTAGTGTCTAAACTCTTCTCCATGGCTGGACCCCCAAATAATATTCCTTTACGTGCTATGGGGTATCTAGAGAGTGGGATAGGTTTAATAACTACCCTAACCCTAATGCGTACCCTAACCCTAACCCCTACCCTAACCCTAACACGTACCCTAATCCTAAACCGTACCCTAAACCGAGCCCTAACCCTAACACTAACCCTAACCCTAACCCTAACCGATACCCTACGCAGTACCCGAAGCCCTCACCGAACCCGTACCCTAAGCCGTACCCTAAGCCTAACCCTAAGCCTAACCCTAACACTAGGCTACTCTTGACTGCTTCTGCCTCCAATAGATTTCCTAAGCACTAGTGTTTTAAGGAACAGCTTAAAAAGAGAATCCTAATGTGATTTCTTTATAATGCGTGTGTTCCTTATCTTATCCTAGGGCCTAAACTCTTCTCCATGGCTGGACCCCCAAATAATATTCCTTTACGTGCTAAGGGGTATCTAGAGAGTGGAATAGGTTTAATAACTACCCTAACCCTAATGCATACCCTAACCCTAACCCCTACCCTAACCCTAACACGTAACCTAATCCTAACCCGTACCCTAAACGGAGCCCTAACCCTAACCCTAACCCTAACCCATACCCTACGCCGTACCCGAAGCCCTCCCCGAAACCGTACCCTATGCCGTACCCTAAGTCGTACCCTAAGCCTAACCCTAACCCTAGGCTACCCTTGACTGCTTCTGCCTCCAATAGATTTCCTAAGCACTAGTGTTATAAGGAACAGCTTAAAAAGAGAATCCTAATGTGATTTCTTTATAATGGGTGTGTTCCATATCTTATCCTAGTGTCTAAACTCTTCTCCATGGATGGACCACCAAATAGTATTCCTTTACGTGCTAAGGGGTATCTAGAGAGTGGGATAGGTTTAATAACTACCCTAACACTAACGCGTACCCTAACCCTAACCCCTACCCTAACCCTAACACGTACCCTAATCCTAACCAATACCCTAAACCGAGCCCTAACCCTAACACTAACCCTAACCCTAACACTAACCCATACCCTACGCCGTACCCGAAGCCCTCCCCGAACCCGTACCCTAAGCCTAACCCCAATCCTAACCCTAACCCTAGGCTACCCTTGACTGCTTCTGCCTCCAATAGATTTCCTAAGCACTAGTGTTTTAAGGAACAGCTTAAAAAGAGAATCCTAATGTGATTTCTTTATAATGGGTGTGTTCCTTATCTTATCCTAGTGTCTAAACTCTTCTCCATGGCTGGACCCCCAAATAATATTTCTTTACGTGCTAAGGGGTATCTAGAGAGTTGGATAGGTTTAATAACTACCCTAACCCTAATGCGTACCCTAACCCTAACCCCTACCCTAACCCTAACACGTAACCTAATCCTAACCCGTACCCTAAACGGAGCCCTAACCCTAACACTAACCCAAACCCTAACCCTAACCCATACCCTCCGCCGTACACGAACCGCTCCCCGAACCCGTACCCTAAGCCGTACGCTAAGCCTAACCCTAAGCCTAACCATAACCCTAGGCTACCCTTGACTGCTTCTGCCTCCAATAGATTTCCTAAGCACTAGTGTTTTAAGGAACAGCTTAAAAAGAGAATCCTAATGTGATTTCTTTATAATGGGTGTGTTCCTTATCTTATCCTAGTGTCTAAACTCTTCTCCATGGCTGGACCTCAAAATAATATTCCTTTACGTTGTAAGGGGTATCTAGAGAGTGGGATAGGTTTAATAACTACCCTAACACTAAGGCGAACCCTAACCCTAACCCCTACCCTAACCCTAACACGTACCCTAATCCTAACCAATACCCTAAACCGAGCCCTAACCCTAACCCTAACCCTAACCCTAACCCATACCCTACGCCGTACCCGAAGCCCTCCCCGAACCCGTACCCTAAGCCGTACCCTAAGCCTAAACCTAATCCTAGGCTCCCCTTGACTGCTTCTGCCTCCAATAGATTTCCTAAGCACTAGTGTTTTAAGGAACAGCTTAAATAGAGAATCCTAATGTGATTTCTTTATAATGGGTGTGTTCCTTATCTTATCCTAGTGTCTAAACTCTTCTCCATGTCTGGACCTCGAAATAATATTCCTTTACGTGCTAAGGGGTATCTAGAGAGTAAGATAGGTTTAAAAACTACCCTAACACTAACGCATACCCTAACCCGAACCCCTACCCTAACCCTAACACGTACCCTAATCCTAACCAATACCCTAAACCGAGCCCTAACCCTAACACTAACCCTAACCCTAACCCTAACCCATACCCTACGCCGTACCCGAAGCCCTCCCCGAACCCGTACCCTAAGCCGTACCCTAAGCCTAACCCTAAGCCTAACCATAACCCTAGGCTACCCTTGACTGCTTCTGCCTCCAATAGAATTCCTAAGCACTAGTGTTTTAAGGAACAGCTTAAAAAGTGAATCCTAATGTGATTTCTTTAAAATGGGTGTGTTCCTTATCTTATCCTAGTGTCTAAACTCTTCTCCATGGCTGGACCCCCAAATAATATTCCTTTACGTGCTAAGGGGTATCTAGAGAGTGGGATAGGTTTAATAACTACCCTAACCCTAATGCGTAAACTAACCCTAACCCCTACCCTAATCCTAACACGTAACCTAATCCTAACCCGTACCCTAAACGGAGCCCTAACCCTAACACTAACCCTAACCCTAATCCTAACCCATACCCTACGCCGTACCAGAACCCCTCCCCGAACCCGTACCCTAAGCCTAACCCCAAGCCTAACCCTAACCCTAGGCTACCCTTGACTGCTTCTGCCTCCAATAGATTTCCTAAGCACTAGTGTTTTAAGGAACAGCTTAAATAGAGAATCCTAATGTGATTTCTTTATAATGGGTGTGTTCCTTATCTTATCCTAGTGTCTAAACTCTTCTCCATGGCTGGACCCCCAAATAATATTCCTTTACGTGCTAAGGGGTATCTAGAGAGTTGGATAGGTTTAATAACTACCCTAACCCTAATGCGTACCCTAACCCTAACCCCTACCCTAACCCTAACACGTAACCTAATCCTAACCCGTACCCTAAACGGAGCCCTAACCCTAACACTAACCCAAACCCTAACCCTAACCCATACCCTCCGCCGTACACGAACCTCTCCCCGAACCCGTACCCTAAGCCGTACGCTAAGCCTAACCCTAAGCCTAACCATAAACCTAGGCTACCCTTGACTGCTTCTGCCTCCAATAGATTTCCTAAGCACTAGTGTTTTAAGGAACAACTTAAAAAGAGAATCCTAATGTGATTTCTTTATAATGGGTGTGTTCCTTATCTTATCCTAGTGTCTAAACTCTTCTCCATGGCTGGACCTCGAAATAATATTCCTTTACGTGCTAAGGGGTATCTAGAGAGTAAGATCGGTTTAAAAACTAACCTAACAATAACGCGTACCCTAACCCGAACCCCTACCCTAACCCTAACACGTACCCTAATCCTAACCAATACCCTAAACCGAGCCCTAACCCTAACACTAACCCTAACCCTAACCCTAACCCATACCCTACGCCGTACCCGAAGCCCTCCCCGAACCCGTACCCTAAGCCGTACCCTAAGCCTAACCCTAAGCCTAACCATAACCCTAGGCTACCCTTGACTGCTTCTGCCTCCAATAGAATTCCTAAGCACTGGTGTTTTAAGGAACAGCTTAAAAAGTGAATCCTAATGTGATTTCTTTAAAATGGGTGTGTTCCTTATCTTATCCTAGTGTCTAAACTCTTCTCCATGGCTGGATCCCCAAATAATATTCCTTTACGTGCTAAGGGGTATCTAGAGAGTGGGATAGGTTTAATAACTACCCTAACCCTAATGCGTAAACTAACCCTAACCCCTACCCTAACCCTAACACGTAACCTAATCCTAACCCGTACCCTAAACGGAGCCCTAACCCTAACACTAACCCTAAACCTAACCCTAACCCATACCCTACGCCGTACCAGAACCCCTCCCCGAACCCGTACCCTAAGCCTAACCCCAAGCCTAACCCTAACCCTAGGCTACCCTTGACTGATTCTGCCTCCAATAGATTTCCTAAGCACTAGTGTCTTAAGGAACAGCTTAAAAAGAGAATCCTAATGTGATTTCTTTATAATGGGTGTGTTCCTTATCTTATCCTAGTGTCTAAACTCTTCTCCATGGCTGGACCCCCAAATAATATTCCTTTACGTGCTAAGGTGTATCTAGAGAGTGGGATAGGTTTAATAACTACCCTAACCCTAATGCGTACCCTAACCCTAACCCCTAGCCTAATCCTAACATGTACCCTAATCCTAACCCGTATCCTAAACTGAGCCCTAACCCTAACACTAACCCTAACCCTAACCCTAACCCATACCCTACGCCATACCCGAACCCCTCCCCGAACCCGTACCCTAAGCCGTACCCTAAGCCTAACCCTAAGCCTAACCCTAACCCTAGGCTACCCTTGACTGCTTCTGGCTCCAATAGATTTCCTAAGCACTAGTGTTTTAAGGAACAGCTTAAAAAGAGAATCCTAATGTGATTTCTTTATAATGGGTGTGTTCCTTATCTTATCCTAGTGTCTAAACTCTTCTCCATGGCTGGACCCCCAAATAATATTCCTTTACGTGCTAAGGGGTATCTAGAGAGTGTGATAGGTTTAATAACTACCCTAACCCTAATGCGTACCCTAACCCTAACCCCTACCCTAACCCTAACACGTACCCTAATCCTAAACCGTAACCTAAACCGAGCCCTAACCCTAACACTAACCCTAACCCTAACCCTAACCGATACCCTACGCAGTACCCGAAGCCCTCACCGAACCCGTACCCTAAGCCGTACCCTAAGCCTAACCCTAAGCCTAACCCTAACCCTAGGCTACTCTTGACTGCTTCTGCCTCCAATAGATTTCCTAAGCACTAGTGTTTTAAGGAACAGCTTAAAAAGAGAATCCTAATGTGATTTCTTTATAATGCGTGTGTTCCTTATCTTATCCTAGGGCCTAAACTCTTCTCCATGGCTGGACCCCCAAATAATATTCCTTTACGTGCTAAGGGGTATCTAGAGAGTGGAATAGGTTTAATAACTACCCTAACACTAATGCATACCCTAACCCTAACCCCTACCCTAACCCTAACACGTAACCTAATCCTAACCCGTACCCTAAACGGAGCCCTAACCCTAACCCTAACCCTAACCCATACCCTACGCCGTACCCGAAGCCCTCCCCGAACCCGTACCCTATGCCGTACCCTAAGTCGTACCCTAAGCCTAACCCTAACCCTAGGCTACCCTTGACTGCTTCTGCCTCCAATAGATTTCCTAAGCACTAGTGTTATAAGGAACAGCTTAAAAAGAGAATCCTAATGTGATTTCTTTATAATGGGTGTGTTCCATATCTTATCCTAGTGTCTAAACTCTTCTCCATGGAAGGACCTCCATATAGTATTCCTTTACGTGCTAAGGGGTATCTAGAGAGTGGGATAGGTTTAATAACTACCCTAACACTAACGCGTACCCTAACCCTAACCCCTACCCTAACCCTAACACGTACCCTAATCCTAACCAATAAACTAAACCGAGCCCTAACCCTAACACTAACCCTAACCCTAACCCTAACCCATACCCTACGCCGTACCCGAAGCCCTCCCCGAACCCGTACCCTAAGCCGTACCCTAAGCCTAACCCTAAGCCTAACCATAACCCTACGCTACCCTTGACTGCTTCTGCCTCCAATAGAATTCCTAAGCACTAGTGTTTTAAGGAACAGCTTAAAAAGTGAATCCTAATGTGATTTCTTTAAAATGGGTGTGTTCCTTATCTTATCCTAGTGTCTAAACTCTTCTCCATGGCTTGACCCCCAAATAATATTCCTTTACGTGCTAAGGGGTATCTAGAGAGTGGGATAGGTTTAATAACTACCCTAACCCTAATGCGTAAACTAACCCTAACCCCTACCCGAACCCTAACACGTAACCTAATCCTAACCCGTACCCTAAATGGAGCCCTAACCCTAACACTAACCCTAACCCTAACCCTAACCCATACCCTACGCCGTACCAGAACCCCTCCCCGAACCCGTACCCTAAGCCTAACCCCAAGCCTAACCCTAACCCTAGGCTACCCTTGACTGCTTCTGCCTCCAATAGATTTCCTAAGCACTAGTGTTTTAAAGAACAGCTTAAAAAGAGAATCCTAATGTGATTTCTTTATAATAGGTGTGTTCCTTATCTTATCCTAGTGTCTAAACTCTTCTCCATGGCTGGACCTCCAAATAGTATTCCTTTACGTGCTAAGGGGTATCTAGAGAGTGGGATAGGTTTAATAACTACCCTAACACTAATGCGTACCCTAACCCTAACCCCTACCCTAACCCTAACACGTAACCTAATCCTAACCCGTACCCTAAACGGAGCCCTAACCCTAACACTAACCCTAACACTAACCCTAACCCATACCCTACGCCTTACCCGAAGCCCTCCCCGAACCCGTACCCTAAGCCGTACCCTAAGCCGTACCCTAAGCCTAACCCTAACCCTAGGCTACCCTTGACTGCTTCTGCCTCCAATAGATTTCCTAAGCACTAGTGTTTTAAGGAACAGCTTAAAAAGAGAATCCTAATGTGATTTCTTTATAATGGGTGTGTTCCTTATCTTATCCTAGTGTCTAAACTCTTCTCCATGGCTGGACCTCGAAATAATATTCCTTTACGTGCTAAGGGGTATCTAGAGAGTGGGATAGGTTTAAAAACTACCCTAACACTAACGCGTACCCTAACCCGAACCCCTACCCTAAACCTAACACGTACCCTAATCCTAACCAATACCCTAAACCGAGCCCTAACCCTAACACTAACACTAACCCTAACCCTAACCCATACCCTACGCCGTACCCGAAGCCCTCCCCGAACCCGTAACCTAAGCCGTACCCTAAGCCTAACTCTAAGCCTAACCTTAACCCTAGGCTACCCTTGACTGCTTCTGCCTCCAATAGATTTCCTAAGCACTAGTGTTTTAAGGAACAGCTTAAAAAGAGAATCCTAATGTGATTTCTTTATAATGGGTGTGTTCCTTATCTTATCCTAGTGTCTAAACTCTTCTCCATGGCTGGACCTCGAAATAATATTCCTTTACGTGCTAAGGGGTATCTAGAGAGTAAGATAGGTTTAAAAACTACCCTAACACTAACGTGTACCCTAACCCGAACCCCTACCCTAACCCTAACACGTACCCTAATCCTAACCAATACCCTAAACCGAGCCCTAACCCTAACACTAACCCTAACCCTAACCCTAACCCATACCCTACGCCGTACCCGAACCCCTCCCCGAACCCGTACCCTAAGCCGTACCCTAAGCCTAACCCTAAGCCTAACCCTAACCCTAGGCTACCCTTGACTGCTTCTGCCTCCAATAGTTTTCCTAGGCACTAGTGTTTTAAGGAACAGCTTAAAAAGAGAATCCTAATGTGATTTCTTTATAATGGGTGTGTTCCTTATCTTATCCTAGTGTCTAAACTCTTCTCCATGGCTGGACCCCCAAATAATATTCCTTTACGTGCTAAGGGGTATCTAGAGAGTGGGATAGGTTTAATAACTACCCTAACCCTAATGCGTACCCTAACCCTAACCTCTACCCTAACCCTAACACGTACCCTAATCCTAAACCGTACCCTAAACCGAGCCCTAACCCTAACACTAACCCTAACCCTAACCCTAACCCATACCCTACGCCGTACCCGAAGCCCTCCCCGAACCCGTACCCTAAGCCGTACCCTAAGCCTAACCCTAAGCCTAACCATAACCCTAGGCTACCCTTGACTGCTTCTGCCTCCAATAGAATTCCTAAGCACTAGTGTTTTAAGGAACAGCTTAAAAAGTGAATCCTAATGTGATTTCTTTAAAATGGGTGTGTTGTTATCTTATCCTAGTGTCTAAACTCTTCTCCATGGCTGGACCCCCAAATAATATTCCTTTACGTGCTAAGGGGTATCTAGAGAGTGGGATAGGTTTAATAACTACCCTAACCCTAATGCGTAAACTAACCCTAACCCCTACCCTAACCCTAACACGTAACTTAATCCTAACCCGTACCCTAAACGGAGCCCTAACCCTAACACTAACCCTAACCCTAACCCATACCCTACGCCGTACCAGAACCCCTCCCCGAACCCGTACCCTAAGCCTAACCCCAATCCTAACCCTAACCCTAGGCTACCCTTGACTGCTTCTGCCTCCAATAGATTTCCTAAGCACTAGTGTTTTAAGGAACAGCTTAAATAGAGAATCCTAATGTGATTTCTTTATAATGGGTGTGTTCCTTATCTTATCCTAGTGTCTAAACTCTTCTCCATGGCTGGACCCCCAAATAATATTTCTTTACGTGCTAAGGGGTATCTAGAGAGTTGGATAGGTTTAATAACTACCCTAACCCTAATGCGTACCCTAACCCTAACCCCTACCCTAACCCTAACACGTAACCTAATCCTAACCCGTACCCTAAACGGAGCCCTAACCCTAACACTAACCCAAACCCTAACCCTAACCCATACCCTCCGCCGTACACGAACCTCTCCCCGAACCCGTACCCTAAGCCGTACGCTAAGCCTAACCCTAAGCCTAACCATAACCCTAGGCTACCCTTGACTGCTTCTGCCTCCAATAGATTTCCTAAGCACTAGTGTTTTAAGGAACAGCTTAAAAAGAGAATCCTAATGTGATTTCTTTATAATGGGTGTGTTCCTTATCTTATCCTAGTGTCTAAACTCTTCTCCATGGCTGGACTTCGAAATAATATTCCTTTACGTGCTAAGGGGTATCTAGAGAGTAAGATAAGTTTAAAAACTACCCTAAAACTACCGCGTACCCTAAACCGAACCCCTACCCTAACCCTAACACGTACCCTAATCCTAACCAATACCCTAAACCGAGCCCTAACCCTAACACTAACCCTAACCCTAACCGTAACCCATACCCTACGCCGTACCCGAAGCCCTCCCCGAACCCGTACCCTAAGCCGTACCCTAAGCCTAAACCTAACCCTAGGCTACCCTTGACTGCTTCTGCCTCCAATAGATTTCCTAAGCACTAGTGTTTTAAGGAACAGCTTAAAAAGAGAATCCTAATGTGATTTCTTTATAATGGGTGTGTTCCTTATCTTATCCTAGTGTCTAAACTCTTCTCCATGGCTGGACTTCGAAATAATATTCCTTTACGTGCTAAGGGGTATCTAGAGAGTAAGATAAGTTTAAAAACTACCCTAACACTACCGCGTACCCTAAACCGAACCCCTACCCTAACCCTAACACGTACCCTAATCCTAACCAATACCCTAAACCGAGCCCTAACCCTAACACTAACCCTAACCCTAACCCTAACCCATACCCTACGCCGTACCCGAAGCCCTCCCCGAACCCGTACCCTAAGCCGTACCCTAAGCCTAACCCTAAGCCTAACCATAACCCTAGGCTACCCTTGACTGCTTCTGCCTCCAATAGAATTCCTAAGCACTGGTGTTTTAAGGAACAGCTTAAAAAGTGAATCCTAATGTGATTTCTTTAAAATGGGTGTGTTCCTTATCTTATCCTAGTGTCTAAACTCTTCTCCATGGCTGGATCCCCAAATAATATTCCTTTACGTGCTAAGGGGTATCTAGAGAGTGTGATAGGTTTAATAACTACCCTAACCCTAATGCGTACCCTAACCCTAACCCCTACCCTAACCCTAACACGTACCCTAATCCTAAACCGTACCCTAAACCGAGCCCTAACCCTAACACTAACCCTAACCCTAACCCTAACCGATACCCTACGCAGTACCCGAAGCCCTCACCGAACCCGTACCCTAAGCCGTACCCTAAGCCTAACCCTAAGCCTAACCCTAACCCTAGGCTACTCTTGACTGCTTCTGCCTCCAATAGATTTCCTAAGCACTAGTGTTTTAAGGAACAGCTTAAAAAGAGAATCCTAATGTGATTTCTTTATAATGCGTGTGTTCCTTATCTTATCCTAGGGCCTAAACTCTTCTCCATGGCTGGACCCCCAAATAATATTCCTTTACGTGCTAAGGGGTATCTAGAGAGTGGAATAGGTTTAATAACTACCCTAACACTAATGCATACCCTAACCCTAACCCCTACCCTAACCCTAACACGTAACCTAATCCTAACCCGTACCCTAAACGGAGCCCTAACCCTAACCCTAACCCTAACCCCTACCCTAACCCTAACACGTACCCTAATTCTAACCAATACCCTAAACCGAGCCCTAACCCTAACCCTAACCCTAACCCTAACCCTAACCCATACCCTACGCCGTACCCGAAGCCCTTCCCGAACCCGTACCCTAAGCCGTACCCTAAGCCTAACCCTAAGCCTAACCCTAACCCTAGGCTACCCTTGACTGCTTCTGCCTCCAATAGATTTCCTAAGCACTAGTGTTTTAAGGAACAGCTTAAAAAGAGAATCCTAATGTGATTTCTTTATAATGGGTGTGTTCCTTATCTTATCCTAGTGTCAAAACTCTTCTCCATGACTGGACCCCCAAATAATATTCCTTTACGTGCTAAGGGGTATCTAGAGAGTGGGATAGGTTTAATAACTACCCTAACCCTAATGCGTACCCTAACCCTAACCCCTAGCCTAATCCTAACATGTACCCTAATCCTAACCCGTATCCTAAACTGAGCCCTAACCCTAACACTAACCCTAACCCTAAACCTAACCCATACCCTACGCCATACCCGAACCCCTCCCCGAACCCGTACCCTAAGCCGTACCCTAAGCCTAACCCTAAGCCTAACCCTAACCCTAGGCTAACCTTGACTGCTTCTGGCTCCAATAGATTTCCTAAGCACTAGTGTTTTAAGGAACAGCTTAAAAAGAGAATCCTAATGTGATTTCTTTATAATGGGTGTGTTCCTTATCTTATCCTAGTGTCTAAACTCTTCTCCATGGCTGGACCCCCAAATAATATTCCTTTACGTGCTAAGGGGTATCTAGAGAGTGTGATAGGTTTAATAACTACCCTAACCCTAATGCGTACCCTAACCCTAACCCCTACCCTAACCCTAACACGTACCCTAATCCTAAACCGTACCCTAAACCGAGCCCTAACCCTAACACTAACCCTAACCCTAACCCTAACCGATACCCTACGCAGTACCCGAAGCCCTCACCGAACCCGTACCCTAAGCCGTACCCTAAGCCTAACCCTAAGCCTAACCCTAACCCTAGGCTACTCTTGACTGCTTCTGCCTCCAATAGATTTCCTAAGCACTAGTGTTTTAAGGAACAGCTTAAAAAGAGAATCCTAATGTGATTTCTTTATAATGCGTGTGTTCCTTATCTTATCCTAGGGCCTAAACTCTTCTCCATGGCTGGACCCCCAAATAATATTCCTTTACGTGCTAAGGGGTATCTAGAGAGTGGAATAGGTTTAATAACTACCCTAACACTAATGCATACCCTAACCCTAACCCCTACCCTAACCCTAACACGTAACCTAATCCTAACCCGTACCCTAAACGGAGCCCTAACCCTAACCCTAACCCTAACCCATACCCTACGCCGTACCCGAAGCCCTCCCCGAACCCGTACCCTATGCCGTACCCTAAGTCGTACCCTAAGCCTAACCCTAACCCTAGGCTACCCTTGACTGCTTCTGCCTCCAATAGATTTCCTAAGCACAAGTGTTATAAGGAACAGCTTAAAAAGAGAATCCTAATGTGATTTCTTTATAATGGGTGTGTTCCATATCTTATCCTAGTGTCTAAACTCTTCTCCATGGATGGACCTCCATATAGTATTCCTTTACGTGCTAAGGGGTATCTAGAGAGTGGGATAGGTTTAATAACTACCCTAACACTAACGCGTACCCTAACCCTAACCCCTACCCTAACCCTAACACGTACCCTAATCCTAACCAATAACCTAAACCGAGCCCTAACCCTAACACTAACCCTAACCCTAACCCTAACCCATACTCTACGCCGTACCCGAAGCCCTCCCTGAACCTGTACCCTAAGCCGTACCCTAAGCCGTACCCTAAGCCTAACCCTAACCCTAGGCTACCCTTGACTGCTTCTGCCTCCAATAGATTTCCTAAGCACTAGTGTTTTAAGGAACAGCTTAAAAAGAGAATCCTAATGTGATTTCTTTATAATGGGTGTGTTCCTTATCTTATCCTAGTGTCTAAACTCTTCTCCATGGCTGGACCTCGAAATAATATTCCTTTACGTGCTAAGGGGTATCTAGAGAGTAAGATAGGTTTAAAAACTACCCTAACACTAACGCGTACCCTAACCCGAACCCCTACCCTAACCCTAACACGTACCCTAATCCTAACCAATACCCTAAACCGAGCCCTAACCCTAACACTAACCCTAACCCTAACCCTAACCCATACCCTACGCCGTACCCGAAGCCCTCCCCGAACCCGTACCCTAAGCCGTACCCTAAGCCTAACCCTAAGCCTAACCATAACCCTAGGCTACCCTTGACTGCTTCTGCCTCCAATAGAATTCCTAAGCACTAGTGTTTTAAGGAACAGCTTAAAAAGTGAATCCTAATGTGATTACTTTAAAATGGGTGTGTTCCTTATCTTATCCTAGTGTCTAAACTCTTCTCCATGGCTGGACCCCCAAATAATATTCCTTTACGTGCTAAGGGGTATCTAGAGAGTGGGATAGGTTTAATAACTACCCTAACCCTAATGCGTAAACTAACCCTAACCCCTACCCTAACCCTAACACGTAACCTAATCCTAACCCGTACCCTAAACGGAGCCCTAACCCTAACACTAACCCTAAACCTAACCCTAACCCATACCCTACGCCGTACCAGAACCCCTCCCCGAACCCGTACCCTAAGCCTAACCCCAAGCCTAACCCTAACCCTAGGCTACCCTTGACTGCTTCTGCCTCCAATAGATTTCCTAAGCACTAGTGTTTTAAGGAACAGCTTAAAAAGAGAATCCTAATGTGATTTCTTTATAATGGGTGTGTTCCTTATCTTATCCTAGTGTCTAAACTCTTCTCCATGGCTGGACCTCGAAATAATATTCCTTTACGTGCTAAGGGGTATCTAGAGAGTAAGATAGGTTTAAAAACTACCCTAACACTAACGCGTACCCTAACCCGAACCCCTACCCTAACCCTAACACGTACCCTAATCCTAAACAATACCCTAAACCGAGCCCTAACCCTAACACTAACCCTAACCCTAACCCTAACCCATACCCTACGCCGTACCCGAAGCCCTCCCCGAACCCGTACCCTAAGCCGTACCCTAAGCCTAACCCTAAGCCTAACCATAACCCTAGGCTACCCTTGACTGCTTCTGCCTCCAATAGAATTCCTAAGCACTGGTGTTTTAAGGAACAGCTTAAAAAGTGAATCCTAATGTGATTTCTTTAAAATGGGTGTGTTCCTTATCTTATCCTAGTGTCTAAACTCTTCTCCATGGCTGGATCCCCAAATAATATTCCTTTACGTGCTAAGGGGTATCTAGAGAGTGGGATAGGTTTAATAACTACCCTAACCCTAATGCGTAAACTAACCCTAACCCCTACCCTAACCCTAACACGTAACCTAATCCTAACCCGTACCCTAAACGGAGCCCTAACCCTAACACTAACCCTAAACCTAACCCTAACCCATACCCTACGCCGTACCAGAACCCCTCCCCGAACCCGTACCCTAAGCCTAACCCCAAGCCTAACCCTAACCCTAGGCTACCCTTGACTGATTCTGCCTCCAATAGATTTCCTAAGCACTAGTGTTTTA
This sequence comes from Balaenoptera physalus, assembly GCF_965194825.1. Taxonomy (NCBI): domain Eukaryota; kingdom Metazoa; phylum Chordata; class Mammalia; order Artiodactyla; family Balaenopteridae; genus Balaenoptera; species Balaenoptera physalus. The sequence goes on from NW_028126401.1 coordinate 1,107,754, forward strand.
AGGAACAGCTTAAAAAGAGAATCCTAATGTGATTTCTTTATAATGGGTGTGTTCCTTATCTTATCCTAGTGTCTAAACTCTTCTCCATGGCTGGACCCCCAAATAATATTCCTTTACGTGCTAAGGTGTATCTAGAGAGTGGGATAGGTTTAATAACTACCCTAACTCTAACGCGTACCCTAACCCTAACCCCTACCCTAACCCTAACACGTAACCTAATCCTAACCAATACCCTAAACCGAGCCCTAACCCTAACCCTAACTCTAACCCTAACCCTAACCCATACCCTACGCCGTACCCGAAGCCCTTCCCGAACCCGTACCCTAAGCCGTACCCTAAGCCTAACCCTAAGCCTAACCCTAACCCTAGGCTACCCTTGACTGCTTCTGCCTCCAATAGATTTCCTAAGCACTAGTGTTTTAAGGAACAGCTTAAAAAGAGAATCCTAATGTGATTTCTTTATAATGGGTGTGTTCCTTATCTTATCCTAGTGTCTAAACTCTTCTCCATGGCTGGACCTCGAAATAATATTCCATTACGTGCTAAGGGGTATCTAGAGAGTGGGATAGGTTTAAAAACTACCCTAACACTAACGTGTACCCTAACCCGAACCCCTACCCTAACCCTAACACGTACCCTAATCCTAACCAATACCCTAAACCGAGCCCTAACCCTAACACTAACCCTAACCCTAACCCTAACCGATACCCTACGCAGTAACCGAAGCTCTCACCGAACCCGTACCCTAAGCCGTACCCTAAGCCGTACCCTAAGCCTAACCCTAACCCTAGGCTACCCTTGACTGCTTCTGCCTCCAATAGATTTCCTAAGCACTAGTGTTTTAAGGAACAGCTTAAAAAGAGAATCCTAATGTGATTTCTTTATAATGGGTGTGTTCCTTATCTTATCCTAGTGTCAAAACTCTTCTCCATGGCTGGACCCCCAAATAATATTCCTTTACGTGCTAAGGGGTATCTAGAGAGTGGGATAGGTTTAATAACTACCCTAACCCTAATGCGTACCCTAACCCTAACCCCTAGCCTAATCCTAACATGTACCCTAATCCTAACCCGTATCCTAAACTGAGCCCTAACCCTAACACTAACCCTAACCCTAACCCTAACCCATACCCTACGCCATACCCGAACCCCTCCCCGAACCCGTACCCTAAGCCGTACCCTAAGCCTAACCCTAAGCCTAACCCTAACCCTAGGCTACCCTTGACTGCTTCTGGCTCCAATAGATTTCCTAAGCACTAGTGTTTTAAGGAACAGCTTAAAAAGAGAATCCTAATGTGATTTCTTTATAATGGGTGTGTTCCTTATCTTATCCTAGTGTCTAAACTCTTCTCCATGGCTGGACCCCCAAATAATATTCCTTTACGTGCTAAGGGGTATCTAGAGAGTGGGATAGGTTTAATAACTACCCTAACCCTAATGCATACCCTAACCCTAACCCCTACCCTAACCCTAACACGTACCCTAATCCTAAACCGTACCCTAAACCGAGCCCTAACCCTAACACTAACCCTAACCCTAACCGATACCCTACGCAGTACCCGAAGCCCTCACCGAACCCGTACCCTAAGCCGTACCCTAAGCCTAACCCTAAGCCTAACCCTAACCCTAGGCTACTCTTGACTGCTTCTGCCTCCAATAGATTTCCTAAGCACTAGTGTTTTAAGGAACAGCTTAAAAAGGGAATCCTAATATGATTTCTTTATAATGCGTGTGTTCCTTATCTTATCCTAGGGCCTAAACTCTTCTCCATGGCTGGACCCCCAAATAATATTCCTTTACGTGCTAAGGTGTATCTAGAGAGTGGAATAGGTTTAATAACTACCCTAACCCTAATGCATACCCTAACCCTAACCCCTACCCTAACCCTAACACGTAACCTAATCCTAACCCGTACCCTAAACGGAGCCCTAACCCTAACCCTAACCCTAACCCATACCCTACGCCGTACCCGAAGCCCTCCCCGAACCCGTACCCTATGCCGTACCCTAAGTCGTACCCTAAGCCTAACCCTAACCCTAGGCTACCCTTGACTGCTTCTGCCTCCAATAGATTTCCTAAGCACTAGTGTTATAAGGAACAGCTTAAAAAGAGAATCCTAATGTGATTTCTTTATAATGGGTGTGTTCCATATCTTATCCTAGTGTCTAAACTCTTCTCCATGGATGGACCTCCATATAGTATTCCTTTACGTGCTAAGGGGTATCTAGAGAGTGGGATAGGTTTAATAACTACCCTAACACTAACGCGTACCCTAACCCTAACCCCTACCCTAACCCTAACACGTACCCTAATCCTAACCAATACCCTAAACCGAGCCCTAACCCTAACACTAACCCTAACCCTAACACTAACCCATACCCTACGCCGTACCCGAAGCCCTCCCCGAACCCGTACCCTAAGCCTAACCCCAATCCTAACCCTAACCCTAGGCTACCCTTGACTGCTTCTGCCTCCAATAGATTTCCTAAGCACTAGTGTTTTAAGGAACAGCTTAAAAAGAGAATCCTAATGTGATTTCTTTATAATGGGTGTGTTCCTTATCTTATCCTAGTGTCTAAACTCTTCTCCATGGCTGGACCTCCAAATAATATTCCTTTACGTTGTAAGGGGTATCTAGAGAGTGGGATAGGTTTAATAACTACCCTAACACTAAGGCGAACCCTAACCCTAACCCCTACCCTAACCCTAACACGTACCCTAATCCTAACCAATACCCTAAACCGAGCCCTAACCCTAACCCTAACCCTAACCCATACCCTACGCCGTACCCGAAGCCCTCCCCGAACCCGTACCCTAAGCCGTACCCTAAGCCTAAACCTAACCCTAGGCTCCCCTTGACTGCTTCTGCCTCCAATAGATTTCCTAAGCACTAGTGTTTTAAGGAACAGCTTAAATAGAGAATCCTAATGTGATTTCTTTATAATGGGTGTGTTCCTTATCTTATCCTAGTGTCTAAACTCTTCTCCATGGCTGGACCTCGAAATAATATTCCTTTACGTGCTAAGGGGTATCTAGAGAGTAAGATAGGTTTAAAAACTACCCTAACACTAACGCATACCCTAACCCGAACCCCTACCCTAACCCTAACACGTACCCTAATCCTAACCAATACCCTAAACCGAGCCCTAACCCTAACACTAACCCTAACCCTAACCCTAACCCATACCCTACGCCGTACCCGAAGCCCTCCCCGAACCCGTACCCTAAGCCGTACCCTAAGCCTAACCCTAAGCCTAACCATAACCCTAGGCTACCCTTGACTGCTTCTGCCTCCAATAGAATTCCTAAGCACTAGTGTTTTAAGGAACAGCTTAAAAAGTGAATCCTAATGTGATTTCTTTAAAATGGGTGTGTTCCTTATCTTATCCTAGTGTCTAATCTCTTCTCCATGGCTGGACCCCCAAATAATATTCCTTTACGTGCTAAGGGGTATCTAGAGAGTGGGATAGGTTTAATAACTACCCTAACCCTAATGCGTAAACTAACCCTAACCCCTACCCTAATCCTAACACGTAACCTAATCCTAACCCGTACCCTAAACGGAGCCCTAACCCTAACACTAACCCTAACCCTAATCCTAACCCATACCCTACGCCGTACCAGAACCCCTCCCCGAACCCGTACCCTAAGCCTAACCCCAAGCCTAACCCTAACCCTAGGCTACCCTTGACTGCTTCTGCCTCCAATAGATTTCCTAAGCACTAGTGTTTTAAGGAACAGCTTAAATAGAGAATCCTAATGTGATTTCTTTATAATGGGTGTGTTCCTTATCTTATCCTAGTGTCTAAACTCTTCTCCATGGCTGGACCCCCAAATAATATTCCTTTACGTGCTAAGGGGTATCTAGAGAGTTGGATAGGTTTAATAACTACCCTAACCCTAATGCGTACCCTAACCCTAACCCCTACCCTAACCCTAACACGTAACCTAATCCTAACCCGTACCCTAAACGGAGCCCTAACCCTAACACTAACCCAAACCCTAACCCTAACCCATACCCTCCGCCGTACACGAACCTCTCCCCGAACCCGTACCCTAAGCCGTACGCTAAGCCTAACCCTAAGCCTAACCATAAACCTAGGCTACCCTTGACTGCTTCTGCCTCCAATAGATTTCCTAAGCACTAGTGTTTTAAGGAACAGCTTAAAAAGAGAATCCTAATGTGATTTCTTTATAATGGGTGTGTTCCTTATCTTATCCTAGTGTCTAAACTCTTCTCCATGGCTGGACCCCCAAATAATATTCCTTTACGTGCTATGGGGTATCTAGAGAGTGGGATAGGTTTAATAACTACCCTAACCCTAATGCGTACCCTAACCCTAACCCCTACCCTAACCCTAACACGTACCCTAATCCTAAACCGTACCCTAAACCGAGCCCTAACCCTAACACTAACCCTAACCCTAACCCTAACCGATACCCTACGCAGTACCCGAAGCCCTCACCGAACCCGTACCCTAAGCCGTACCCTAAGCCTAACCCTAAGCCTAACCCTAACACTAGGCTACTCTTGACTGCTTCTGCCTCCAATAGATTTCCTAAGCACTAGTGTTTTAAGGAACAGCTTAAAAAGAGAATCCTAATGTGATTTCTTTATAATGCGTGTGTTCCTTATCTTATCCTAGGGCCTAAACTCTTCTCCATGGCTGGACCCCCAAATAATATTCCTTTACGTGCTAAGGGGTATCTAGAGAGTGGAATAGGTTTAATAACTACCCTAACCCTAATGCATACCCTAACCCTAACCCCTACCCTAACCCTAACACGTAACCTAATCCTAACCCGTACCCTAAACGGAGCCCTAACCCTAACCCTAACCCTAACCCATACCCTACGCCGTACCCGAAGCCCTCCCCGAACCCGTACCCTATGCCGTACCCTAAGTCGTACCCTAAGCCTAACCCTAACCCTAGGCTACCCTTGACTGCTTCTGCCTCCAATAGATTTCCTAAGCACTAGTGTTATAAGGAACAGCTTAAAAAGAGAATCCTAATGTGATTTCTTTATAATGGGTGTGTTCCATATCTTATCCTAGTGTCTAAACTCTTCTCCATGGATGGACCACCAAATAGTATTCCTTTACGTGCTAAGGGGTATCTAGAGAGTGGGATAGGTTTAAAAACTACCCTAACACTAACGCGTACCCTAACCCTAACCCCTACCCTAACCCTAACACGTACCCTAATCCTAACGAATACCCTAAACCGAGCCCTAACCCTAACACTAACCCTAACCCTAACACTAACCCATACCCTACGCCGTACCCGAAGCCCTCCCCGAACCCGTACCCTAAGCCTAACCCCAATCCTAACCCTAACCCTAGGCTACCCTTGACTGCTTCTGCCTCCAATAGATTTCCTAAGCACTAGTGTTTTAAGGAACAGCTTAAAAAGAGAATCCTAATGTGATTTCTTTATAATGGGTGTGTTCCTTATCTTATCCTAGTGTCTAAACTCTTCTCCATGGCTGGACCCCCAAATAATATTTCTTTACGTGCTAAGGGGTATCTAGAGAGTTGGATAGGTTTAATAACTACCCTAACCCTAATGCGTACCCTAACCCTAACCCCTACCCTAACCCTAACATGTAACCTAATCCTAACCCGTACCCTAAACGGAGCCCTAACCCTAACACTAACCCAAACCCTAACCCTAACCCATACCCTCCGCCGTACACGAACCGCTCCCCGAACCCGTACCCTAAGCCGTACGCTAAGCCTAACCCTATGCCTAACCATAACCCTAGGCTACCCTTGACTGCTTCTGCCTCCAATAGATTTCCTAAGCACTAGTGTTTTAAGGAACAGCTTAAAAAGAGAATCCTAATGTGATTTCTTTATAATGGGTGTGTTCCTTATCTTATCCTAGTGTCTAAACTCTTCTCCATGGCTGGACCTCCAAATAATATTCCTTTTCGTTGTAAGGGGTATCTAGAGAGTGGGATAGGTTTAATAACTACCCTAACACTAAGGCGAACCCTAACCCTAACCCCTACCCTAACCCTAACACGTACCCTAATCCTAACCAATACCCTAAACCGAGCCCTAACCCTAACCCTAACCCTAACCCTAACCCATACCCTACGCCGTACCCGAAGCCCTCCCCGAACCCGTACCCTAAGCCGTACCCTAAGCCTAAACCTAACCCTAGGCTACCCTTGACTGCTTCTGCCTCCAATAGATTTCCTAAGCACTAGTGTTTTAAGGAACAGCTTAAATAGAGAATCCTAATGTGATTTCTTTATAATGGGTGTGTTCCTTATCTTATCCTAGTGTCTAAACTCTTCTCCATGGCTGGACCTCGAAATAATATTCCTTTACGTGCTAAGGGGTATCTAGAGAGTAAGATAGGTTTAAAAACTACCCTAACACTAACGCATACCCTAACCCGAACCCCTACCCTAACCCTAACACGTACCCTAATCCTAACCAATACCCTAAACCGAGCCCTAACCCTAACACTAACCCTAACCCTAACCCTAACCCATACCCTACGCCGTACCCGAAGCCCTCCCCGAACCCGTACCCTAAGCCGTACCCTAAGCCTAACCCTAAGCCTAACCATAACCCTAGGCTACCCTTGACTGCTTCTGCCTCCAATAGAATTCCTAAGCACTAGTGTTTTAAGGAACAGCTTAAAAAGTGAATCCTAATGTGATTTCTTTAAAATGGGTGTGTTCCTTATCTTATCCTAGTGTCTAAACTCTTCTCCATGGCTGGACCCCCAAATAATATTCCTTTACGTGCTAAGGGGTATCTAGAGAGTGGGATAGGTTTAATAACTACCCTAACCCTAATGCGTAAACTAACCCTAACCCCTACCCTAATCCTAACACGTAACCTAATCCTAACCCGTACCCTAAACGGAGCCCTAACCCTAACCCTAACCCTAACCCATACCCTACGCCGTACCCGAAGCCCTCCCCGAACCCGTACCCTATGCCGTACCCTAAGTCGTACCCTAAGCCTAACCCTAACCCTAGGCTACCCTTGACTGCTTCTGCCTCCAATAGATTTCCTAAGCACTAGTGTTATAAGGAACAGCTTAAAAAGAGAATCCTAATGTGATTTCTTTATAATGGGTGTGTTCCATATCTTATCCTAGTGTCTAAACTCTTCTCCATGGATGGACCACCAAATAGTATTCCTTTACGTGCTAAGGGGTATCTAGAGAGTGGGATAGGTTTAATAACTACCCTAACACTAACGCGTACCCTAACCCTAACCCCTACCCTAACCCTAACACGTACCCTAATCCTAACCAATACCCTAAACCGAGCCCTAACCCTAACACTAACCCTAACCCTAACACTAACCCATACCCTACGCCGTACCCGAAGCCCTCCCCGAACCCGTACCCTAAGCCTAACCCCAATCCTAACCCTAACCCTAGGCTACCCTTGACTGCTTCTGCCTCCAATAGATTTCCTAAGCACTAGTGTTTTAAGGAACAGCTTAAAAAGAGAATCCTAATGTGATTTCTTTATAATGGGTGTGTTCCTAATCTTATCCTAGTGTCTAAACTCTTCTCCATGGCTGGACCCCCAAATAATATTCCTTTACGTGCTAAGGGGTATCTAGAGAGTTGGATAGGTTTAATAACTACCCTAACCCTAATGCGTACCCTAACCCTAACCCCTAGCCTAATCCTAACATGTACCCTAATCCTAACCCGTATCCTAAACTGAGCCCTAACCCTAACACTAACCCTAACCCTAACCCTAACCCATACCCTACGCCATACCCGAACCCCTCCCCGAACCCGTACCCTAAGCCGTACCCTAAGCCTAACCCTAAGCCTAACCCTAACCCTAGGCTACTCTTGACTGCTTCTGGCTCCAATAGATTTCCTAAGCACTAGTGTTTTAAGGAACAGCTTAAAAAGAGAATCCTAATGTGATTTCTTTATAATGGGTGTGTTCCTTATCTTATCCTAGTGTCTAAACTCTTCTCCATGGCTGGACCCCCAAATAATATTCCTTTACGTGCTAAGGGGTATCTAGAGAGTGTGATAGGTTTAATAACTACCCTAACCCTAATGCGTACCCTAACCCTAACCCCTACCCTAACCCTAACACGTACCCTAATCCTAAACCGTAACCTAAACCGAGCCCTAACCCTAACACTAACCCTAACCCTAACCCTAACCGATACCCTACGCAGTACCCGAAGCCCTCACCGAACCCGTACCCTAAGCCGTACCCTAAGCCTAACCCTAAGCCTAACCCTAACCCTAGGCTACTCTTGACTGCTTCTGCCTCCAATAGATTTCCTAAGCACTAGTGTTTTAAGGAACAGCTTAAAAAGAGAATCCTAATGTGATTTCTTTATAATGCGTGTGTTCCTTATCTTATCCTAGGGCCTAAACTCTTCTCCATGGCTGGACCCCCAAATAATATTCCTTTACGTGCTAAGGGGTATCTAGAGAGTGGAATAGGTTTAATAACTACCCTAACACTAATGCATACCCTAACCCTAACCCCTACCCTAACCCTAACACGTAACCTAATCCTAACCCGTACCCTAAACGGAGCCCTAACCCTAACCCTAACCCTAACCCATACCCTACGCCGTACCCGAAGCCCTCCCCGAACCCGTACCCTATGCCGTACCCTAAGTCGTACCCTAAGCCTAACCCTAACCCTAGGCTACCCTTGACTGCTTCTGCCTCCAATAGATTTCCTAAGCACTAGTGTTATAAGGAACAGCTTAAAAAGAGAATCCTAATGTGATTTCTTTATAATGGGTGTGTTCCATATCTTATCCTAGTGTCTAAACTCTTCTCCATGGATGGACCTCCATATAGTATTCCTTTACGTGCTAAGGGGTATCTAGAGAGTGGGATAGGTTTAATAACTACCCTAACACTAACGCGTACCCTAACCCTAACCCCTACCCTAACCCTAACACGTACCCTAATCCTAACCAATAACCTAAACCGAGCCCTAACCCTAACACTAACCCTAACCCTAACCCTAACCCATACCCTACGCCGTACCCGAAGCCCTCCCCGAACCCGTACCCTAAGCCGTACCCTAAGCCTAACCCTAAGCCTAACCATAACCCTACGCTACCCTTGACTGCTTCTGCCTCCAATAGAATTCCTAAGCACTAGTGTTTTAAGGAACAGCTTAAAAAGTGAATCCTAATGTGATTTCTTTAAAATGGGTGTGTTCCTTATCTTATCCTAGTGTCTAAACTCTTCTCCATGGCTGGACATCGAAATAATATTCCTTTACGTGCTAAGGGGTATCTAGAGAGTAAGATAGGTTTAAAAACTACCCTAACACTAACGCGTACCCTAACCCGAACCCCTACCCTAACCCTAACACGTACCCTAATCCTAACCAATACCCTAAACCGAGCCCTAACCCTAACACTAACCCTAACCCTAACCCTAACCCATACCCTATGCCGTACCCGAAGCCCTCCCCGAACCCGTACCCTAAGCCGTACCCTAAGCCTAAACCTAACCCTAGGCTACCCTTGACTGCTTCTGCCTCCAATAGATTTCCTAAGCACTAGTGTTTTAAGGAACAGCTTAAAAAGAGAATCCTAATGTGATTTCTTTATAATGGGTGTGTTCCTTATCTTATCCTAGTGTCTAAACTCTTCTCCATGGCTGGACCTCGAAATAATATTCCTTTACGTGCTAAGGGGTATCTAGAGAGTAAGATAGGTTTAAAAACTACCCTAACACTAACGTGTACCCTAACCCGAACCCCTACCCTAACCCTAACACGTACCCTAATCCTAACCAATACCCTAAACCGAGCCCTAACCCTAACACTAACCCTAACCCTAACCCTAACCCATACCCTACGCCGTACCCGAACCCCTCCCCGAACCCGTACCCTAAGCCGTACCCTAAGCCTAACCCTAAGCCTAACCCTATCCCTAGGCTACCCTTGACTGCTTCTGCCTCTAATAGTTTTCCTAGGCACTAGTGTTTTAAGGAACAGCTTAAAAAGAGAATCCTAATGTGATTTCTTTATAATGGGTGTGTTCCTTATCTTATCCTAGTGTCTAAACTCTTCTCCATGGCTGGACCCCCAAATAATATTCCTTTACGTGCTAAGGGGTATCTAGAGAGTGGGATAGGTTTAATAACTACCCTAACCCTAATGCGTAAACTAACCCTAACCCCTACCCTAACCCTAACACGTAACTTAATCCTAACCCGTACCCTAAACGGAGCCCTAACCCTAACACTAACCCTAACCCTAACCCATACCCTACGCCGTACCAGAACCCCTCCCCGAACCCGTACCCTAAGCCTAACCCCAATCCTAACCCTAACCCTAGGCTACCCTTGACTGCTTCTGCCTCCAATAGATTTCCTAAGCACTAGTGTTTTAAGGAACAGCTTAAATAGAGAATCCTAATGTGATTTCTTTATAATGGGTGTGTTCCTTATCTTATCCTAATGTCTAAACTCTTCTCCATGGCTGGACCCCCAAATAATATTTCTTTACGTGCTAAGGGGTATCTAGAGAGTTGGATAGGTTTAATAACTACCCTAACCCTAATGCGTACCCTAACCCTAACCCCTACCCTAACCCTAACACGTAACCTAATCCTAACCCGTACCCTAAACGGAGCCCTAACCCTAACACTAACCCAAACCCTAACCCTAACCCATACCCTCCGCCGTACACGAACCTCTCCCCGAACCCGTACCCTAAGCCGTACGCTAAGCCTAACCCTAAGCCTAACCATAACCCTAGGCTACCCTTGACTGCTTCTGCCTCCAATAGATTTCCTAAGTACTAGTGTTTTAAGGAACAGCTTAAAAAGAGAATCCTAATGTGATTTCTTTATAATGGGTGTGTTCCTTATCTTATCCTAGTGTCTAAACTCTTCTCCATGGCTGGACTTCGAAATAATATTCCTTTACGTGCTAAGGGGTATCTAGAGAGTAAGATAAGTTTAAAAACTACCCTAAAACTACCGCGTACCCTAAACCGAACCCCTACCCTAACCCTAACACGTACCCTAATCCTAACCAATACCCTAAACCGAGCCCTAACCCTAACACTAACCCTAACCCTAACCGTAACCCATACCCTACGCCGTACCCGAAGCCCTCCCCGAACCCGTACCCTAAGCCGTACCCTAAGCCTAAACCTAACCCTAGGCTACCCTTGACTGCTTCTGCCTCCAATAGATTTCCTAAGCACTAGTGTTTTAAGGAACAGCTTAAAAAGAGAATCCTAATGTGATTTCTTTATAATGGGTGTGTTCCTTATCTTATCCTAGTGTCTAAACTCTTCTCCATGGCTGGACTTCGAAATAATATTCCTTTACGTGCTAAGGGGTATCTAGAGAGTAAGATAAGTTTAAAAACTACCCTAACACTACCGCGTACCCTAAACCGAACCCCTACCCTAACCCTAACACGTACCCTAATCCTAACCAATACCCTAAACCGAGCCCTAACCCTAACACTAACCCTAACCCTAACCCTAACCCATACCCTACGCCGTACCCGAAGCCCTCCCCGAACCCGTACCCTAAGCCGTACCCTAAGCCTAACCCTAAGCCTAACCATAACCCTAGGCTACCCTTGACTGCTTCTGCCTCCAATAGAATTCCTAAGCACTGGTGTTTTAAGGAACAGCTTAAAAAGTGAATCCTAATGTGATTTCTTTAAAATGGGTGTGTTCCTTATCTTATCCTAGTGTCTAAACTCTTCTCCATGGCTGGATCCCCAAATAATATTCCTTTACGTGCTAAGGGGTATCTAGAGAGTGTGATAGGTTTAATAACTACCCTAACCCTAATGCGTACCCTAACCCTAACCCCTACCCTAACCCTAACACGTACCCTAATCCTAAACCGTACCCTAAACCGAGCCCAAACCCTAACACTAACCCTAACCCTAACCCTAACCGATACCCTACGCAGTACCCGAAGCCCTCACCGAACCCGTACCCTAAGCCGTACCCTAAGCCTAACCCTAAGCCTAACCCTAACCCTAGGCTACTCTTGACTGCTTCTGCCTCCAATAGATTTCCTAAGCACTAGTGTTTTAAGGAACAGCTTAAAAAGAGAATCCTAATGTGATTTCTTTATAATGCGTGTGTTCCTTATCTTATCCTAGGGCCTAAACTCTTCTCCATGGCTGGACCCCCAAATAATATTCCTTTACGTGCTAAGGGGTATCTAGAGAGTGGAATAGGTTTAATAACTACCCTAACACTAATGCATACCCTAACCCTAACCCCTACCCTAACCCTAACACGTAACCTAATCCTAACCCGTACCCTAAACGGAGCCCTAACCCTAACCCTAACCCTAACCCCTACCCTAACCCTAACACGTACCCTAATTCTAACCAATACCCTAAACCGAGCCCTAACCCTAACCCTAACCCTAACCCTAACCCTAACCCATACCCTACGCCGTACCCGAAGCCCTTCCCGAACCCGTACCCTAAGCCGTACCCTAAGCCTAACCCTAAGCCTAACCCTAACCCTAGGCTACCCTTGACTGCTTCTGCCTCCAATAGATTTCCTAAGCACTAGTGTTTTAAGGAACAGCTTAAAAAGAGAATCCTAATGTGATTTCTTTATAATGGGTGTGTTCCTTATCTTATCCTAGTGTCAAAACTCTTCTCCATGACTGGACCCCCAAATAATATTCCTTTACGTGCTAAGGGGTATCTAGAGAGTGGGATAGGTTTAATAACTACCCTAACCCTAATGCGTACCCTAACCCTAACCCCTAGCCTAATCCTAACATGTACCCTAATCCTAACCCGTATCCTAAACTGAGCCCTAACCCTAACACTAACCCTAACCCTAAACCTAACCCATACCCTACGCCATACCCGAACCCCTCCCCGAACCCGTACCCTAAGCCGTACCCTAAGCCTAAGCCTAAGCCTAACCCTAACCCTAGGCTACCCTTGACTGCTTCTGGCTCCAATAGATTTCCTAAGCACTAGTGTTTTAAGGAACAGCTTAAAAAGAGAATCCTAATGTGATTTCTTTATAATGGGTGTGTTCCTTATCTTATCCTAGTGTCTAAACTCTTCTCCATGGCTGGACCCCCAAATAATATTCCTTTACGTGCTAAGGGGTATCTAGAGAGTGTGATAGGTTTAATAACTACCCTAACCCTAATGCGTACCCTAACCCTAACCCCTACCCTAACCCTAACACGTACCCTAATCCTAAACCGTACCCTAAACCGAGCCCTAACCCTAACACTAACCCTAACCCTAACCCTAACCGATACCCTACGCAGTACCCGAAGCCCTCACCGAACCCGTACCCTAAGCCGTACCCTAAGCCTAACCCTAAGCCTAACCCTAACCCTAGGCTACTCTTGACTGCTTCTGCCTCCAATAGATTTCCTAAGCACTAGTGTTTTAAGGAACAGCTTAAAAAGAGAATCCTAATGTGATTTCTTTATAATGCGTGTGTTCCTTATCTTATCCTAGGGCCTAAACTCTTCTCCATGGCTGGACCCCCAAATAATATTCCTTTACGTGCTAAGGGGTATCTAGAGAGTGGAATAGGTTTAATAACTACCCTAACACTAATGCATACCCTAACCCTAACCCCTACCCTAACCCTAACACGTAACCTAATCCTAACCCGTACCCTAAACGGAGCCCTAACCCTAACCCTAACCCTAACCCCTACCCTAACCCTAACACGTACCCTAATTCTAACCAATACCCTAAACCGAGCCCTAACCCTAACCCTAACCCTAACCCTAACCCTAACCCATACCCTACGCCGTACCCGAAGCCCTTCCCGAACCCGTACCCTAAGCCGTACCCTAAGCCTAACCCTAAGCCTAACCCTAACCCTAGGCTACCCTTGACTGCTTCTGCCTCCAATAGATTTCCTAAGCACTAGTGTTTTAAGGAACAGCTTAAAAAGAGAATCCTAATGTGATTTCTTTATAATGGGTGTGTTCCTTATCTTATCCTAGTGTCAAAACTCTTCTCCATGACTGGACCCCCAAATAATATTCCTTTACGTGCTAAGGGGTATCTAGAGAGTGGGATAGGTTTAATAACTACCCTAACCCTAATGCGTACCCTAACCCTAACCCCTAGCCTAATCCTAACATGTACCCTAATCCTAACCCGTATCCTAAACTGAGCCCTAACCCTAACACTAACCCTAACCCTAAACCTAACCCATACCCTACGCCATACCCGAACCCCTCCCCGAACCCGTACCCTAAGCCGTACCCTAAGCCTAACCCTAAGCCTAACCCTAACCCTAGGCTACCCTTGACTGCTTCTGGCTCCAATAGATTTCCTAAGCACTAGTGTTTTAAGGAACAGCATAAAAAGAGAATCCTAATGTGATTTCTTTATAATGGGTGTGTTCCTTATCTTATCCTAGTGTCTAAACTCTTCTCCATGGCTGGACCCCCAAATAATATTCCTTTACGTGCTAAGGGGTATCTAGAGAGTGTGATAGGTTTAATAACTACCCTAACCCTAATGCGTACCCTAACCCTAACCCCTACCCTAACCCTAACACGTACCCTAATCCTAAACCGTACCCTAAACCGAGCCCTAACCCTAACACTAACCCTAACCCTAACCCTAACCGATACCCTACGCAGTACCCGAAGCCCTCACCGAACCCGTACCCTAAGCCGTACCCTAAGCCTAACCCTAAGCCTAACCCTAACCCTAGGCTACTCTTGACTGCTTCTGCCTCCAATAGATTTCCTAAGCACTAGTGTTTTAAGGAACAGCTTAAAAAGAGAATCCTAATGTGATTTCTTTATAATGCGTGTGTTCCTTATCTTATCCTAGGGCCTAAACTCTTCTCCATGGCTGGACCCCCAAATAATATTCCTTTACGTGCTAAGGGGTATCTAGAGAGTGGAATAGGTTTAATAACTACCCTAACACTAATGCATACCCTAACCCTAACCCCTACCCTAACCCTAACACGTAACCTAATCCTAACCCGTACCCTAAACGGAGCCCTAACCCTAACCCTAACCCTAACCCATACCCTACGCCGTACCCGAAGCCCTCCCCGAACCCGTACCCTATGCCGTACCCTAAGTCGTACCCTAAGCCTAACCCTAACCCTAGGCTACCCTTGACTGCTTCTGCCTCCAATAGATTTCCTAAGCACAAGTGTTATAAGGAACAGCTTAAAAAGAGAATCCTAATGTGATTTCTTTATAATGGGTGTGTTCCATATCTTATCCTAGTGTCTAAACTCTTCTCCATGGATGGACCTCCATATAGTATTCCTTTACGTGCTAAGGGGTATCTAGAGAGTGGGATAGGTTTAATAACTACCCTAACACTAACGCGTACCCTAACCCTAACCCCTACCCTAACCCTAACACGTACCCTAATCCTAACCAATAACCTAAACCGAGCCCTAACCCTAACACTAACCCTAACCCTAACCCTAACCCATACTCTACGCCGTACCCGAAGCCCTCCCTGAACCTGTACCCTAAGCCGTACCCTAAGCCGTACCCTAAGCCTAACCCTAACCCTAGGCTACCCTTGACTGCTTCTGCCTCCAATAGATTTCCTAAGCACTAGTGTTTTAAGGAACAGCTTAAAAAGAGAATCCTAATGTGATTTCTTTATAATGGGTGTGTTCCTTATCTTATCCTAGTGTCTAAACTCTTCTCCATGGCTGGACCTCGAAATAATATTCCTTTACGTGCTAAGGGGTATCTAGAGAGTAAGATAGGTTTAAAAACTACCCTAACACTAACGCGTACCCTAACCCGAACCCCTACCCTAACCCTAACACGTACCCTAATCCTAACCAATACCCTAAACCGAGCCCTAACCCTAACACTAACCCTAACCCTAACCCTAACCCTAACCCATACCCTACGCCGTACCCGAAGCCCTCCCCGAACCCGTACCCTAAGCCGTACCCTAAGCCTAACCCTAAGCCTAACCATAACCCTACGCTACCCTTGACTGCTTCTGCCTCCAATAGAATTCCTAAGCACTAGTGTTTTAAGGAACAGCTTAAAAAGTGAATCCTAATGTGATTTCTTTAAAATGGGTGTGTTCCTTATCTTATCCTAGTGTCTAAACTCTTCTCCATGGCTTGACCCCCAAATAATATTCCTTTACGTGCTAAGGGGTATCTAGAGAGTGGGATAGGTTTAATAACTACCCTAACCCTAATGCGTAAACTAACCCTAACCCCTACCCGAACCCTAACACGTAACCTAATCCTAACCCGTACCCTAAATGGAGCCCTAACCCTAACACTAACCCTAACCCTAACCCTAACCCATACCCTACGCCGTACCAGAACCCCTCCCCGAACCCGTACCCTAAGCCTAACCCCAAGCCTAACCCTAACCCTAGGCTACCCTTGACTGCTTCTGCCTCCAATAGATTTCCTAAGCACTAGTGTTTTAAAGAACAGCTTAAAAAGATAATCCTAATGTGATTTCTTTATAATAGGTGTGTTCCTTATCTTATCCTAGTGTCTAAACTCTTCTCCATGGCTGGACCTCCAAATAGTATTCCTTTACGTGCTAAGGGGTATCTAGAGAGTGGGATAGGTTTAATAACTACCCTAACACTAATGCGTACCCTAACCCTAACCCCTACCCTAACCCTAACACGTAACCTAATCCTAACCCGTACCCTAAACGGAGCCCTAACCCTAACACTAACCCTAACACTAACCCTAACCCATACCCTACGCCTTACCCGAAGCCCTCCCCGAACCCGTACCCTAAGCCGTACCCTAAGCCGTACCCTAAGCCTAACCCTAACCCTAGGCTACCCTTGACTGCTTCTGCCTCCAATAGATTTCCTAAGCACTAGTGTTTTAAGGAACAGCTTAAAAAGAGAATCCTAATGTGATTTCTTTATAATGGGTGTGTTCCTTATCATATCCTAGTGTCTAAACTCTTCTCCATGGCTGGACCTCGAAATAATATTCCTTTACGTGCTAAGGGGTATCTAGAGAGTAAGATAGGTTTAAAAACTACCCTAACACTAACGTGTACCCTAACCCGAACCCCTACCCTAACCCTAACACGTACCATAATCCTAACCAATACCCTAAACCGAGCCCTAACCCTAACACTAACCCTAACCCTAACCCTAACCCATACCCTACGCCGTACCCGAACCCCTCCCCGAACCCGTACCCTAAGCCGTACCCTAAGCCTAACCCTAAGCCTAACCCTAACCCTAGGCTACCCTTGACTGCTTCTGCCTCCAATAGTTTTCCTAGGCACTAGTGTTTTAAGGAACAGCTTAAAAAGAGAATCCTAATGTGATTTCTTTATAATGGGTGTGTTCCTTATCTTATCCTAGTGTCTAAACTCTTCTCCATGGCTGGACTTCGAAATAATATTCCTTTACGTGCTAAGGGGTATCTAGAGAGTAAGATAAGTTTAAAAACTACCCTAAAACTACCGCGTACCCTAAACCGAACCCCTACCCTAACCCTAACACGTACCCTAATCCTAACCAATACCCTAAACCGAGCCCTAACCCTAACACTAACCCTAACCCTAACCGTAACCCATACCCTACGCCGTACCCGAAGCCCTCCCCGAACCCGTACCCTAAGCCGTACCCTAAGCCTAAACCTAACCCTAGGCTACCCTTGACTGCTTCTGCTTCCAATAGATTTCCTAAGCACTAGTGTTTTAAGGAACAGCTTAAAAAGAGAATCCTAATAAGATTTCTTTATAATGGGTGTGTTCCTTATCTTATCCTAGTGTCTAAACTCTTCTCCATGGCTGGACTTCGAAATAATATTCCTTTACGTGCTAAGGGGTATCTAGAGAGTAAGATAAGTTTAAAAACTACCGTAACACTACCGCGTACCCTAAACCGAACCCCTACCCTAACCCTAACACGTACCCTAATCCTAACCAATACCCTAAACCGAGCCCTAACCCTAACACTAACCCTAACCCTAACCGTAACCCATACCCTACGCCGTACCCGAAGCCCTCCCCGAACCCGTACCCTAAGCCGTACCCTGAGCCTAACCCTAAGCCTAACCATAACCCTAGGCTACCATTGACTGCTTCTGCCTCCAATAGAATTCCTAAGCACTAGTGTTTTAAGGAACAGCTTAAAAAGTGAATCCTAATGTGATTTCTTTAAAATGGGTGTGTTCCTTATCTTATCCTAGTGTCTAAACTCTTCTCCATGGCTGGACCCCCAAATAATATTCCTTTACGTGCTAAGGGGTATCTAGAGAGTGGGATAGGTTTAATAACTACCCTAACCCTAATGCGTAAACTAACCCTAACCCCTACCCTAACCCTAACACGTAACCTAATCCTAACCTGTACCCTAAACGGAGCCCTAACCCTAACACTAACCCTAAACCTAACCCTAACCCATACCCTACGCCGTACCAGAACCCCTCCCCGAACCCGTACCCTAAGCCTAACCCCAAGCCTAACCCTAACCCTAGGCTACCCTTGACTGCTTCTGCCTCCAATAGATTTCCTAAGCACTAGTGTTTTAAGGAACAGCTTAAAAAGAGAATCCTAATGTGATTTCTTTATAATGGGTGTGTTCCTTATCTTATCCTAGTGTCTAAACTCTTCTCCATGGCTGGACCTCGAAATAATATTCCTTTACGTGCTAAGGGGTATCTAGAGAGTAAGATAGGTTTAAAAACTACCCTAACACTAACGCGTACCCTAACCCGAACCCCTACCCTAACCCTAACACGTACCCTAATCCTAAACAATACCCTAAACCGAGCCCTAACCCTAACACTAACCCTAACCCTAACCCTAACCCATACCCTACGCCGTACCCGAAGCCCTCCCCGAACCCGTAATCTAAGCCGTACCCTAAGCCTAACCCTAAGCCTAACCATAACCCTAGGCTACCCTTGACTGCTTCTGCCTCCAATAGAATTCCTAAGCACTGGTGTTTTAAGGAACAGCTTAAAAAGTGAATCCTAATGTGATTTCTTTAAAATGGGTGTGTTCCTTATCTTATCCTAGTGTCTAAACTCTTCTCCATGGCTGGATCCCCAAATAATATTCCTTTACGTGCTAAGGGGTATCTAGAGAGTGGGATAGGTTTAATAACTACCCTAACCCTAATGCGTAAACTAACCCTAACCCCTACCCTAACCCTAACACGTAACCTAATCCTAACCCGTACCCTAAACGGAGCCCTAACCCTAACACTAACCCTAAACCTAACCCTAACCCATACCCTACGCCGTACCAGAACCCCTCCCCGAACCCGTACCCTAAGCCTAACCCCAAGCCTAACCCTAACCCTAGGCTACCCTTGACTGATTCTGCCTCCAATAGATTTCCTAAGCACTAGTGTTTTAAGGAACAGCTTAAAAAGAGAATCCTAATGTGATTTCTTTATAATGGGTGTGTTCCTTATCTTATCCTAGTGTCTAAACTCTTCTCCATGGCTGGACCCCCAAATAATATTCCTTTACGTGCTAAGGTGTATCTAGAGAGTGGGATAGGTTTAATAACTACCCTAACTCTAACGCGTACCCTAACCCTAACCCCTACCCTAACCCTAACACGTACCCTAATTCTAACCAATACCCTAAACCGAGCCCTAACCCTAACCCTAACCCTAACCCTAACCCTAACCCATACCCTACGCCGTACCCGAAGCCCTTCCCGAACCCGTACCCTAAGCCGTACCCTAAGCCTAACCCTAAGCCTAACCCTAACCCTAGGCTACCCTTGACTGCTTCTGCCTCCAATAGATTTCCTAAGCACTAGTGTTTTAAGGAACAGCTTAAAAAGAGAATCCTAATGTGATTTCTTTATAATGGGTGTGTTCCTTATCTTATCCTAGTGTCTAAACTCTTCTCCATGGCTGGACCTCGAAATAATATTCCATTACGTGCTAAGGGGTATCTAGAGAGTGGGATAGGTTTAAAAACTACCCTAACACTAACGCGTACCCTAACCCGAACCCCTACCCTAACCCTAACACGTACCCTAATCCTAACCAATACCCTAAACCGAGCCCTAACCCTAACACTAACCCTAACCCTAACCCTAACCGATACCCTACGCAGTAACCGAAGCTCTCACCGAACCCGTACCCTAAGCCGTACCCTAAGCCGTACCCTAAGCCTAACCCTAACCCTAGGCTACCCTTGACTGCTTCTGCCTCCAATAGATTTCCTAAGCACTAGTGTTTTAAGGAACAGCTTAAAAAGAGAATCCTAATGTGATTTCTTTATAATGGGTGTGTTCCTTATCTTATCCTAGTGTCAAAACTCTTCTCCATGGCTGGACCCCCAAATAATATTCCTTTACGTGCTAAGGGGTATCTAGAGAGTGGGATAGGTTTAATAACTACCCTAACCCTAATGCGTACCCTAACCCTAACCCCTAGCCTAATCCTAACATGTACCCTAATCCTAACCCGTATCCTAAACTGAGCCCTAACCCTAACACTAACCCTAACCCTAACCCTAACCCATACCCTACGCCATACCCGAACCCCTCCCCGAACCCGTACCCTAAGCCGTACCCTAAGCCTAACCCTAAGCCTAACCCTAACCCTAGGCTACCCTTGACTGCTTCTGGCTCCAATAGATTTCCTAAGCACTAGTGTTTTAAGGAACAGCTTAAAAAGAGAATCCTAATGTGATTTCTTTATAATGGGTGTGTTCCTTATCTTATCCTAGTGTCTAAACTCTTCTCCATGGCTGGACCCCCAAATAATATTCCTTTACGTGCTAAGGGGTATCTAGAGAGTGTGATAGGTTTAATAACTACCCTAACCCTAATGCGTACCCTAACCCTAACCCCTACCCTAACCCTAACACGTACCCTAATCCTAAACCGTACCCTAAACCGAGCCCTAACCCTAACACTAACCCTAACCCTAACCCTAACCGATACCCTACGCAGTACCCGAAGCCCTCACCGAACCCGTACCCTAAGCCGTACCCTAAGCCTAACCCTAAGCCTAACCCTAACCCTAGGCTACTCTTGACTGCTTCTGCCTCCAATAGATTTCCTAAGCACTAGTGTTTTAAGGAACAGCTTAAAAAGGGAATCCTAATATGATTTCTTTATAATGCGTGTGTTCCTTATCTTATCCTAGGGCCTAAACTCTTCTCCATGGCTGGACCCCCAAATAATATTCCTTTACGTGCTAAGGTGTATCTAGAGAGTGGAATAGGTTTAATAACTACCCTAACCCTAATGCATACCCTAACCCTAACCCCTACCCTAACCCTAACACGTAACCTAATCCTAACCCGTACCCTAAACGGAGCCCTAACCCTAACCCTAACCCTAACCCATACCCTACGCCGTACCCGAAGCCCTCCCCGAACCCGTACCCTATGCCGTACCCTAAGTCGTACCCTAAGCCTAACCCTAACCCTAGGCTACCCTTGACTGCTTCTGCCTCCAATAGATTTCCTAAGCACTAGTGTTATAAGGAACAGCTTAAAAAGAGAATCCTAATGTGATTTCTTTATAATGGGTGTGTTCCATATCTTATCCTAGTGTCTAAACTCTTCTCCATGGCTGGACCTCCATATAGTATTCCTTTACGTGCTAAGGGGTATCTAGAGAGTGGGATAGGTTTAATAACTACCCTAACCCTAACGCGTACCCTAACCCTAACCCCTACCCTAACCCTAACACGTACCCTAATCCTAACCAATAACCTAAACCGAGCCCTAACCCTAACACTAACCCTAACCCTAACCCTAACCCATACTCTACGCCGTACCCGAAGCACTCCCTGAACCTGTACCCTAAGCCGTACCCTAAGCCTAACCCTAACCCTAGGCTACCCTTGACTGCTTCTGCCTCCAATAGATTTCCTAAGCACTAGTGTTTTAAGGAACAGCTTAAAAAGAGAATCCTAATGTGATTTCTTTATAATGGGTGTGTTCCTTATCTTATCCTAGTGTCTAAACTCTTCTCCATGGCTGGACCTCGAAATAATATTCCTTTACATGCTAAGGGGTATCTAGAGAGTAAGATAGGTTTAAAAACTACCCTAACACTAACGCGTACCCTAACCCGAACCCCTACCCTAACCCTAACACGTACCCTAATCCTAACCAATACCCTAAACCGAGCCCTAACCCTAACACTAACCCTAACGCTAACCCTAACCCATACCCTACGCCGTACCCGAAGCCCTCCCCGAACCCGTACCCTAAGCCGTACCCTAATCCTAACCCTAAGCCTAACCATAACCCTACGCTACCCTTGACTGCTTCTGCCTCCAATAGAATTCCTAAGCACTAGTGTTTTAAGGAACAGCTTAAAAAGTGAATCCTAATGTGATTTCTTTAAAATGGGTGTGTTCCTTATCTTATCCTAGTGTCTAAACTCTTCTCCATGGCTTGACCCCCAAATAATATTCCTTTACGTGCTAAGGGGTATCTAGAGAGTGGGATAGGTTTAATAACTACCCTAACCCTAATGCGTAAACTAACCCTAACCCCTACCCGAACCCTAACACGTAACCTAATCCTAACCCGTACCCTAAATGGAGCCCTAACCCTAACACTAACCCTAACCCTAACCCTAACCCATACCCTACGCCGTACCAGAACCCCTCCCCGAACCCGTACCCTAAGCCTAACCCCAAGCCTAACCCTAACCCTAGGCTACCCTTGACTGCTTCTGCCTCCAATAGATTTCCTAAGCACTAGTGTTTTAAAGAACAGCTTAAAAAGAGAATCCTAATGTGATTTCTTTATAATAGGTGTGTTCCTTATCTTATCCTAGTGTTATAACTCTTCTCCATGGCTGGACCTCCAAATAGTATTCCTTTACGTGCTAAGGGGTATCTAGGGAGTGGGATAGGTTTAATAACTACCCTAACACTAATGCGTACCCTAACCCTAACCCCTACCCTAACCCTAACACGTAACCTAATCCTAACCCGTACCCTAAACGGAGCCCTAACCCTAACACTAACCCTAACACTAACCCTAACCCATACCCTACGCCGTACCCGAAGCCCTCCCCGAACCCGTACCCTAAGCCGTACCCTAAGCCGTACCCTAAGCCTAACCCTAACCCTAGGCTACCCTTGACTGCTTCTGCCTCCAATAGATTTCCTAAGCACTAGTGTTTTAAGGAACAGCTTAAAAAGAGAATCCTAATGTGATTTCTTTATAATGGGTGTGTTCCTTATCTTATCCTAGTGTCTAAACTCTTCTCCATGGCTGGACCTCGAAATAATATTCCTTTACGTGCTAAGGGGTATCTAGAGAGTGGGATAGGTTTAAAAAC